>NW_022631006.1:24043931-24643931 GCF_010015895.1 Lontra canadensis
AACTATTTGAATTAGTGAATTTTGTAAAGGTGCATGTAACAAAATCAATATACAAAAATCCCTTGCACTAATAGTGAACTTTAAGAGAAATTTTTAAAAATCCCATTTACATCAAAAATAATAAAATACCTAGGAATAAATGTAACCAAGGAATTAAAAATTGAAGACACAAATAAACCAAAAGATATTAATTGGTCATTGATGCAAATAATATTGTTAAAAGATCCTAAAGCAATCTACAAATACTGTGTAATTTCAATCAAAATTCAAATCACATTTTTCACAAAAAATAAAACAATTCTAAAATTTGTATGGACCCACAAAAGACTCTGAATGGCCAGGCAATCTTGAGAAAGAACAAAGCTGGAGAGCTCACAACCCCTGATTCAAACTATGCTACAAAATTATAGTAATCAAAATTGTATGATATTGTCATGAAAACAGATACATAGGTCAATGGAACAAAATAAAGTCCAGGAAAAAAATCCATGTACATATGGATTATAATATTGATTTATGACAAAGAATCCTAGAATATATAATGGGGAAAAGAACAGTCTCTTCAACAAATGCTATTGGGAAAACTGGACAACCACATCCAAAAGAATGAAACTCAACCATTACCTTACACCATACACAAAAATTAATTCAAATGGATTGAAGACTTAAATATAGGATCTGAAGCCATAAAACTCCTAGAAGAAAACATAAGCAGTAAGCTGCTTGTTGTATAGTTTATTTTTTTTTATTTTGATACTAAAAGCCAAGGCAAAAATACTCCCGCCCCTTCCAAAAAACAAGTAGGACTACACCAAACTAGAAAGTTTCTGAATAACAAAGGAAACCATGAATAAAATGAAAAGGCAACCTCCTGAATGAGAAAAAAAAAATGCAAATCATGTATCTGATAAGGGGTTAATATCCAACATATTTAAACAACTCAGACAACTCAATAACCAACAAAAGCAAATAATTTAAAATATAGACAAAAGATCTGAACAGATATTTCTCCAAAAAATACACTCAGACGACCAAAAGATACATGAAAACGTGATAAGTCGGTTATCATCAGGAAAATGAAAATCAAAACCCAGTGAGATTATCACCACACTCAGAACAGGTATTATCAAAAAGACAAGAAATAACAAGTATTGGAGAGGGTAAGGAGAAAAGAAAACACTTTGTGCACTGTTGGTATGAATATGAATTGGTACAGCCACTATGGAAAATAGTATGGAGGTTCCTCAAAAAATTAAAAATAAACTATCATACGGTTCAGCCATTCTATTTCTGATATTTAACCTAACTTAAAAATATTATGTCATTATGGCAATAGTAGCCAGGATATGGAAATAAGATAAGTGTTTATCAAAAGCTGAATAAAGAAAATGTGTGTGTGCGCATGCATACATATGTGTGTATGAATAAATATACATACACATAAAGAAGGAAATATTGCCATTTGCTACAACATAAATGTACTTTAAAGCATTATGGTAAGAGAAAGAAGACATGGAAAGACAAATACAGGATGATCTTATTTATTGGATCTAAAACCAAAAATATAAGACCCTAAATAGCCAAAGCAAACTTGTAAAGCTGTAGTCATCAAGACAGTATGGTACTGGCACAAAAACAAACACGTTGATCAGTGGAACAGAAGGGAAAACCCAGAAATGGACCCACAACTATATGATTGACTAATCTTTGACAAAATAGGAAAGAAACTGGACAGCAATGTGTAGAAGAATGAAACTGGACCACTTTCTTACTCCACACATAAAAATAAATTCAAAATGGCTGAAAGACCTAAATGTGAGACAGGCAATCATCAAAATCATGGAGGAGAAAAAAGGCAGCAACTTCTTTGACCTCTCCCATAATAACTTCTTGCTAGACACGTTTCTTGAGACAAAGGTAACAAAAGCAAAAATGAACTACTGGGACTTCCTCAAGATAAAAATCTTCTGTACAGTGAAAGAAACAATAAACAAAACTAAAAGGTAGTCAATGGAATGGGAGCAGATATTTGCAAGTGACATATTGGATAAAAGGTTGGTATCTGAAATCTACAAAGAATTTATTAAACTCAACTCCCATAAAGCAAATAATCCAGTTAAAAAATGGCCATGAATAAACAATTTTCCAAAGAAGATATCCAGATGGCTAACAGACACATGAAAAGATGCTCAATATCAACTCACCATCAGGGAAATACAAATCAAAACCATGATTAGATGCCACCTCACACCTGTCAGAAGGGCTAAAATTAACAACACAGGAAACATATGTTGGTAAGAATGTGATGAAAGGGGAACCCTCATACACTGGTGGGAATGCAAACTGGTGGAGCCACTCTGGAAAACAGTATGAGGGTTCATCAAAAAAGTTAAAAAAAAAAAAAAAAAAAGAGAATTACTCCAGACCCAGAAACTGCAATACTGGGTATTTACCAGGAGGATACAAAAATACTGATTCGAAGGGATACATGCACCCTGATGTTGATAGCAGCATTACCAACAATAGCCAAACTAAGGAAAAAGCTCAAATACCCATCAATGGATGAGTGGATAGAGAAGAGGTGGTATATACATATACAATGGACTATTACTCAGCCATCTTGCCATGTACAATGATGTGGATGGAGCTAGACTGTATTATGTAAGTGAAATGAGCCAAAGAAAAACAAATATCATGTGATTTCCCGCCCATGTAAAATTTAAGAAACACAACATGAACATAGGGGAAGGCAGAAAAGAAAAAGAGAGGTAAACCATAAGAGACTCTTACTTAGTTAGAACAAAGAGGGTTGATGGAAGGGAGGTGGCTGGGAGATGGGCTAAATGGGTGATGAGTATTAAGGATGGCACTTGCTCTGATGAGCACTGGGTGTTGTATGTAAGTGATGAATCACTAAATTCTACTCCTGAAACCAATATTACACTATGTGTTAACTAACTAGAATTTAAATAAAAACTTGATACAAAGAAGGAAAAAATCCCACTTCCTTAGTGAAATAATACCAGTAGATAACAGCCATTCAGATACAATATAACTTGTTTATTTCACTAGAAGAAAAATTTTAAGTGAGGTTTTACCTAGGAATCAGATTCTTTGACATGTTAAAAGTAGAAGTGCCTTCCCAATACATCATATTGCAAGAATTTAAATTCCTATAAAGGAATTCAATGCATCCAGAATCATGGAATGAGAGCGAAGAATTTTTTCTTGCTACAAAACCCACTTTTTATTGGTTTCTGGTATAATATTTGGTGATTCATTGCTTACATACAACACCCAGTGATGAGCAGTGTGTGTTGTTTATGGGTGATGGGTTGTTGAACTCTACAACAGAAACCAATACTACACTGCATGTTAACTACCTGGAGTTTAAATTAAAATTTGAAAGAAAAAAATAAAACACAAAATATAAAAACAAACCCAAAACACACAAAATCAAACTCATATAAAAAAGATGGTGGCTGCCAGGGACAGGATGTAAGGGGTGGGTTAAATGGGTCAAAGGATCAAAGTGTGCAAACTAGTTATGGAGAAAGTTATGGGGAAAAGTTATGGGGAAAAAATGTATAGCATGGTGACTATAGTTAATACTTTATTGCATATTGAACAATAGCTAAGAGTACATCTTCAAAATTCTCATCACAAGAAAAAAGTCTTTTTTGTAACTAGGTATTGTGATAGATGTTAACTAAATTTACTGTGGTGATTATTTTTCAATATATACAAATATTGAGTCATTAGCTGGTACACCAGCAACTAATACAATGTTATATGTCAATTATGCCTCAATAAAGAGGAAGAATAAACATGGAAAAAAATTTATTTTATTGTTAGTGCTATCAATGACTTCTTTTTGTTGATTATGGAGTGTGTATAAAACTCTTAATTGTTTTAAAATTCTATGTCAGGAATGAAAAATAGTGCCAAAACTTCATTAGAGACTGAAAAAATATGTGTTTGACTAATCTTTTCTCTTTTTATGCAAATCTCATTTGGTGGTTATCCCCAAATGGCATGCAGTAAATTAATGCTTAATTATTCTAAGTCTACTGATACAAGAAGTGGCTGGAAGAAATAATAATGTGTCAGATAAATCTACAATCCCTTCATTCATTAACTCAGTCAGTCAGTCAGTCAACACTGAAACACTATTTTTGATGCTGGATTATACTGAGTTTATCATTTATAATTCCTAAATCATAAGAATTTTGAAGCTACTGCCTGGTAGTTTAATTCATAGTGATTCATAAGTAATACAATTTTATCAAGTCTATATGGCAATTTTCTTAACCTTCTATAGTTGGCCATTTTTGTTATTTTTGGAGCTTTTCACAACTGTAGAATACACATCCACACATAAACGCTTTTGCTTTTTTAGGATTACTTCCTCAGAACTCTTTATCAGAATTAGAATTAGTGGGTCAAGGAGAATTAACTTTCTTAAGGCCCTTGATATACTGCCAAATTGCTATATATTAGCCCTATCAATGTACATTACCAGCAGCAAGATATCAATTTAACTTTATAAATAATAATTACCTATGTATTTCTGTGGTTATCTCTTGTATTGCTTTCTATTTTTGATTTTTTTCTTATTTAATATAATTAAAGCACTGCTAATTTTGTTTATAGTTTTGGAAAAACTGGTCATTACTTTCAGTGTTATTGTTTATTCTAGTCATTATGTTATTTCTGGATTTTCTTTGTTTTTCTTTCCTCTACTAAATTTCAGCCAAGTTTCTTCTTATTCTAGTGTGTGCTATAATGTTATTTGTTTGCAATTTTTTTCTTAATGCAAGCATTTATGGCATAAATTTCACTCTAACATCTGTTTTTTGCTGCATCCCATAGGTTTTGGAATATTGTTTTTTCTCTTGTTTTAAGACATGTTTTGATTTGCTGTTTGATTTCTTTTTTGGTCCATTGCTTGAGTAGTATGTTTAATATTTACATATTAAATATTTAATATTTACATTGTAGATTTTCTAGCTTTATTATTTTTAATTTTATACCACTGTGATTGGAAAATAGACTTGGTAGGATTTTAGTTTTCTTAAATTTCCAATACTTGTTATGTCTCTTTTCATATGATTTAACCAGGGGATTCTTTCATGTGTACTTGAAGAAAATGTGTATTCTATTTTTCTTGGAGATATATCTCCAAGAAAAAAAATATATAATATATATAACATATAATATAAAATATGTATTTTATATTATATGTTATATATGTAATATATAATATATATTTTATATTATATGTTATATATGTAATATATAATATATAAGAATCATGTATCCTGAAGTATGCTTCAAGTAAAGAAATAACTTTCAACTGAGGGTACTTGCTTAAAATAAAGTATCAGAGGGGAGGTTGGTGGAAGGATGGATGAAAGGGGTGCAGAGGACTATCATGATGAACACTAAATAATGATGTGTAGCATTGTTGAATGTACTGTACACCTGAAACAAATATAACACCATATGGTAATGATATTGAAATTATAATTAACTTGATAAAAATAGGAAATAAAAATTGTCACTTTCATTATGGGAAAACACAAATAAAATGGAAAATTGATATAAAATATGAATAAAACTTATTTTTGAAGATGACACACTCTTCAAAATGAAAAAAAAAATTTCCTTAGTTTTCCAGATGTGAAATGTCTTCTTTTAAATGTGTTTTATCTTTAAATTTTCAAAAGAAAAAAAAATTCAGGTTTAATGTGTAATGAAGAATGTCAAGATCTGTGAAACAGATCTGATTTTAGGTAACTGATTTTAGGTAAAGAATTGGAACTATGTTTCTAAAAGCATAGTCTTTTATTTATAAAACGTACAGGGACAATAATATTGCATGTGAAGCACAGCGCCCCTTTCTTAGTAGTTTGTGGTCTAACCCAGATTTATTTTCTAAAGACTAGTAGGAGATTGGCATTAACCAGGTAATGAATTCAGAAGCATGTAAACTACCCCCATAATTTTACAACTTACATTTGGGTATGTATATCTATCATTAGCTCAATCTGGCTAGAAACAAGTTTTATGCCAGCCTTGTGTTTAGACTATTTTCCATACTGCACACAGTGATATTCATTAATTTTCCTACACTGCCTTCAGTGAAGGAGCAATTCCAGTCCATGTCGTGTACTTTACAATGGATGTTTATTTAGAATGCTGAATAATAATCTGACATCACTTGGCTTCCTGATATGGTCTTTGATGTTCTCAAATGAAGTTTGATCTCACATCTGTATTACCATTTAAGGCAACATAGTTCTGGGAAACCTTATGAGGAACCCCTCCCCCTCAAAACACACATATAATAACATACATCAAAAAGTTGAGTCCAAAACAAACATTCTTTGACTAAAGACTAGGAAAGGAATCTCAACTGTTTAATCTTCAGGATCTTTCTACCAATAAGAGAAATCCTAATATGTTTCATTTTATGATCTAACACACACACACACACACACACACACACACACACATATTTTTTGTACATTCACAAATTATAGTCAACATTGGTTAAAAGAAGTTAAACTACATGAAGCATTCCATGTAATCACCACAGAACAAATTATCCAGTTATAGCTTTCATTTCTTGATCATAATTACATTAAAAGTTCTCAAATCATAACATCTCATTTCTTAAATCAGAAAAATACATATATTATCATGATCCAAGATAATTTGATTGCTTACATGTAGTACTTCATAGATTTTGTGATATAAAATGCAAATTGAATGTTGTGATTGATTCATCATCTGAGTAATTATTGGGTAGACTTAATTATTTCATGTATATGCAACATATTTAATAAATCTTATTGTTGTATTTATTTCAGGAAACAAAGAAGGAACAGAATCTTCAAAAATGAAAGCTTAAATTATATTTATGGTCTGTTGTTTGGAAACCAATGATTTTTTCTTCTGGGCATGTGACATTGCAATTCCACTCCTGACTTCCATGATCTATTACTCTCCAGACTTTGATTCTCTGACTGCTATTCTCTGATTATTCTTTGCCATGAGAGATGATAACTCCTAAGCATATTTACAGAATCTCTATCCTTCTTGCTTTAGGGAATTCTTACACTCAGAAGAAACACTTTACCAACTTTATTTTGTCTGCTCTCGGTTTTGATAACATACCCTCTTAAAGTTATGAAGCTTCAGTTGACTTCTGAAAAGTATTTATTTATACTATCAAAACCTGAAGGTGGACTTGTCAGGAATTAAACTTCTCATTTTTTTTACACTCCACAGTTAGCCATTCATTCTTAATTTCCCATTATTTTCCCATTATGTTTTTACCATCTTTTTGTTATCCTTTGAAATCCTACAGGCATTTCTGCCACCTCATTCTTATCACCACCTGGGCACTGTGCATAACCAAGAGACCCACATCTTCTTTCATCTCTGTATTACCCACCATAAGTTAGAACCTAACCATTATCCAAACACAGATAATCACACAGCTCTCAACTTTAGAAAAGATCTCTTGAGCTGCCTTGTGCTCCATGGTCTTATTTGTACTTGTAACATTCAATTTGCTCTGTCTGGCCTTGCCTAATTGTCTTCATGTTCTTTCAGGTGAATTTTGTTGTTCAATATATACAATTTTGTGTATTTGCATATCTAATTTTCTTCTTTCTTCCCAAATATGCACCTCCTCTTCCCAAATCTAAATCTATACTCTAATTAGTCCCTTCCATCCTTGGTTTCCATTATTCAAGTTGCATTTAGCTTTATGTGATATTGTGAACTTCAAACTTCCCAATTAGACTGCTAATTCTTCCATTTCTCTCACACAAAGATAGAACAATGCTTGTTAGTTCAGCACCTACTCTTTATTCAATCAATACTTTTGTTGACTAACCTATGCCATGAGATAGATGGATGTGTATTTATTTATTTTTAATGGGGAGAAGGAAAATTTTTAAAGTCTGAAAGACTTCATCAGAAGAATATTATAGTCTAGAAGGAGACCCATTCCCCCATGTAGGAACATAGGAATCAGAGAGTGAAATAAAAAAAAATCAAATGTTAATAATAACTATCTGCAGAAAATCACCCATGAGGCTGAGCAGCCTCCAGAATACCAAAGTTCAATCTAGCCTCAACTTTAACCCAGAAATGTTATGAACTTAGAAACTGGAGAAGAATCAGTTTGTGTTAAATCAGTTCTGTGTAGGGACGCCTGGGTGGCTCAGTTGGCTAAACATCTGCCTTTGGCTTAGGTCATGATCCCAGTGTCCTGAGATCGAGCCCCACATCAGGCTGTTGCTCAGTGGAGAGCCTGCTTCTCCCTCTATCTGCTGCACCCCCTGCTTGTGCGCTCTCTCTCTCTCTCTCTCTGATAAATAAAATCTTAAAAAAGAAAGAAACCTGTCTAAAAAAAGGTCTGAGCACAGAGGAGGCAGTTTGAAAGAAGTCTAAAAATAGATAAGTTGGAGAGTATAAACATTTGTGAATACTGTCGAAGTGAGAGATGTACAGGGAGGATAGGAGCTTTCTGAGGAAAGAACCATCCTCTATGCTTTTTTGTATCATTGTTAAATTTCACTTAGGATTTCCATGGGCTCCGACTCCATGGACTAATTCAGTCTCCAGCCTTCTCTGCCTTGCTCCATGTTCCAGGAGGATGCTCTCCTTGGCTTGTATATCAAGGGTCCTTTAACTCAAACTTCCACTTGGTCTCGGCTAAAGGGGTAGGGTAAGTAAGAGTGCACCAAGAGAAGTTTGGAGGTCAGGAGGAGGGGTCAGGGTTCAGTCCTAAACTGTGGTCTAAAGCCACAGTTTCTGTCAGGTGGCCTCTCTTCAAAGACTAATACTCTCACCAGGCTCTGATCATAGCTACTCTATCTGGCTTTTTAGGCCAAGCATTGGGTGTACAAACCAATGTGTTGAGACTTCTTGGGTGGTTTCCCAGCCATCATCAACCCTAAATCCTGATCATATCTCTCTAAACAAACCTTTAACTATATTCTCTTCAATTACCTACTTTGGTGTGTGCCATCTGCATCTTCCTGGAGCCCTGACTGATACACCTCATGATCACTAATTAACTGTTTATCTTCTTCGATAGATAGATAGATAGATAATGGAAGGAAGGCAGGAAGGAAGGCAGGCAGGCAGGCAGGCAGGGTGTGTGTGTGTGATCTCATTGTCAAAGAATGGACCTTAATTCTAACCTAAAAGTCTATCTTTAAAGGGTTTGACTTCCTGCACCTGGGTGGCTCAGTCCATTAAGCGTCTGCCTTTGGCTTAGGTCATGATCCCAGGGTTCTGTGATCGAGTTCCACATCGGGCTCCCTGTTCAGTGGGGAGCTTGCTTCTCTCTCTGCCTCTGCCTCTCTGTCTGTCTCTCATGAATAAACAAATAAATTCTTTTAAAAATAAAAATAAATAAGGAGTTTGACTTTACTGAGTCAATCTTTGAGATTGTCCTTATTCCGGGTGCACACTAACAAACCACGTGAGACCACTGGACTTCATGAAATCTAAGTGAGAAACAGTCATGGGGATCTTACCTAATTTGAGAATATTTTACTAATATGTCAAAGTTGAATTCTTTGAAATCTTTAAAGACTTTGAAGCCAGAAGCCAGTTTAGATTTTAATCAAATAGTGGAAATTTTATGATGAAGTTGGGCCAAATATAGTTTCTTCTGTGGAATATAATTACTGGAGCAGTCCTATATTGGAATAAGTTATTTATTTGATGATCTTTATATAATCTTAAATTACTGAATCACTTTAAGATCTGTTATGGGAATATTATCTTTCAGTTTGGGGCCAAAAGTTGCATTTTGGTGAACTAGACATGACAAGTACATTTTTCTGATTTTCTAAAAAGGAATAAGGAAGAGATCAATACTATATAGAAAAAAAGAAAAGTTTTTGATATGAACAGGCAATTTGCAGAAATGATATACAATGGCACTTTAACCAGATGAAAAGATGCTCAAAACTTCTCATAGAAGTTCTTAGGACTGAGTGAGAAAATGAGCCTGAAATATTTGATTACATCAAAAAATAAGAAAATTCCCAATGACTACTAGGTTCATGTCAAAACAAAACAAAACAAAAATCTCCGAAAGCAACTTAAAGAGTCTCCAGTGGCCTACATAGGACAATTTAAGGATCAGTAAGTGATACTATGTGAAGATAACTAAGGCATAAAAATACATTTAAACCTATGAGATAATGATATTAAAACAACTGATTTGTCATATTTGAAAGATGCCAGGGAAACAACTCTTATTTTGAAAACCAATTTAAAAATGGAAATAGACAAACATTTTTCCTGCATTCTCTGTACAAAATTATTTGAGTTGACAAGAAAAATTCCACCTGATAGGAGTATTTCAGCCAATAAATGAAGAGGAAGTGATAGATTGGAATATCAGAAATTTTAATCCCTCATACAAACATCAGAAAAAAAATCAGATATAATGTAGCTCCTGAGAGAAGTATACAGATTACCACTTATGAAGTATTTTTAAAAAGATCTTATTTACTTGGGAGACAGCAAAAAAGAGAGCAGGAGCAGAGAAGAGGAGCAGAAGGAGAGGGAGAAGCAGACTCCCCTTTGAGCAGGGAGCCACCCATAGGACTTGATCCCAGGGCCTGGGATCATGATCTGAGTGGAAGGTAGATGCTTAACATACTGAGCCACCCAGGCACCTGGCCACTTATGAGTATTTTTATAGAAAAAGAAAATCAAAACCCTTTCCAGTCAAGCCTCTAGTTCTAACTACCACTAGTATGCTAACTGACACCATTGGAAGCAATCAACAAATTACAGAGTGTGAGAAAAATCTATGGGCTTGCAGAGTATTTAAATATCTTTAAAAGTTATTTGCCAACACTTAAAGATTTAGGATATTTTACCCAACAATCCACAGGTCCAACTTCTACTGAAAATTCAAAATATCTGTACCACTGTCTTCAGTCTAGAAAGCAACATTTATCTTGGGCCAGGTAGCAACTGCATCTTCAAGATGAGCCATGTTTCCTCCAATTTACAACAGAAATCACCAGGCTCACTTCCATCATGTTACTATATCTCTAGGTTTTTAATCTGTTTTAAGAGATTTTGTCATCTGTGATGGCTGGTATGGCACGCTCTTACCAGTCAGTGACCCATTCATTCAAGTCATTCAGAGAACAATTTATACATGTTCATCCTGTATCAGACGCTGCACAAAGGACTGGGAACATAGCACAAGACAAATTTTTATTTTTTAATTTTTTTCCTGGTCCTCTAACATTTTTAAAAAGAGTGTGTGTGTGTGTGTGTGTGTGTGTGTGTGTATGTGTGTGTGTTGAGCAGTTTAGGTTCATAGCATAATTGAGAGGAAATTACAGAGATTTCCCTCATCCTCCCTGCTCCAATACATGCACGTAGCCTTCCCCATTATCAGCATCTCACTGGAGTGGTACATTTGTTACAATTGGTGAACCTACGTTGACACATCATTATCAATCAAAGTCTACAGTTGACCCCAGGATTCACTCTCAGTGTTGTACATTTGATGGATCTGGGCAAATGTATAATGGTACATATTTATCAGTATAATATCATACAGAGTGTATTCACTGCACTACAAATCCTCTGGGTTTCACTTATTCATCTCTTCCCTATCCCCCAACTCCAGGCAACAACTGATCGTTTTACTGTCCCTGTAGTTTTACCTTTGTCAGAATGTCATACAGTTGGGATTGTAGAGTAAGTAGCCCTTTCCGATTGGCTTCTTTTGCTTGGTATTATGCATTTCAGGTTCCTGCATGTCATTTCATGGCTTGGCAGCTCATTTCTTTTTACTGCTGAACAAGATTCAGTTGTCTGGATGTACCACAGTTAATTTATCCACTCACTTACAGAAGGAATCTTGGTTGCTTCCAAGTTTGGGCAATCATATATAACGTTGTCATTTACATCCATGGGCAGGTTTTTTTTGTAGATGTTAGTTTCCAGCTCTTTGAGGTAAATACCAAGGAGCACTGATAACTAGATCATAATAATATGTTTAGTTTCCTAAGAAACCACCACACTTTCAAAGTGTACTACTTTGCATTTCCCCCAGTAATAGATGAGAATTCATGTTGCTCCTTGTCAGCATTTGGTGTTGTCAATGTCTTGGATTTGGTCCATTCTAAAAGGTATCTAATGGTAGCTGGTTGTTTTAATTTGCATTTCCCTAATGATATGTAATGGGAAGCATCTTTTCATATGGTTATCTGCCATCTGTATCTTGTCTTTTGTGAGATGTGTAAGGACTTTGGCCCATTTTTTAATTGGGTTGTTTTCTTTTTTTAAAAATTTTATCTATTTTTTTAAAAGATTTTATTTATTTGACAGATCACAAGTAGGCAGAAAGGCAGGCAGAGAGAAGAGGAATCAGGCTCCCCACTGAGCATGGAGCCTGATGCGAGGCTCGATCCCAGGACCCTGTGATCATGACCTGAGCTGAAGGCAGGGGCTTTAACCCACTTAGCCACCCAGGTGCCCCAATTTTTATCTATTTTTTAAAATATTTTATTTATTTATTTGACAGAGATCACAAGTAGGCAGAGAGGCAGGCAAAGAGAGAAAGGAGGAAGCAGGCTCCCTGCTGAGCAGAGAGCCTGATGTGGGGCTTGATCCTAGCACCCTGAGATCATGACCTGAGCCGAAGGCAGAGGCTTTAACCCACTGAGCCACCCAGATGCCCCAGTTGGCTTGTTTTCTTATCACTGAGTTTTAAGCATTCTTTTTGCATTTTTGGACAGCAGACCTTTATCACACACGTCTTTTGCAAATATTTTCTCCCTGCCTGTGGCTTGTTTTATCATTCTCTTTATATTGTCTTTCACAGAGAAGTTTTTAATTTTAATTAAGTCTAACTTATTATTTCTTTATGTTAAGTGTCTTTATTTTATCTAAAGTATCATCACCACACTCAAGGTCATCTAGGTTTTTTCCTATGTTATCATCCAGGAATTTTACAGGTTTATGTTTTATATTGAGGTTTATGACTCATGGTGAGTTATTTTTTGTGGAAAGTATAAGGTCCTTGCCTAGATTTTTTTTTTTTTAATGTGTGTGTCCAGTTGTTCCAGAATCATTTGTTGAAGAGACTTTTTGCTTCACTGTATTGCTTTTGCTCTTCTGTCAAAGATCACTTGACTATGTATATGGGATTTATTTCTGGGCTCTTTTTTCTGTTCCATTGCTCTATTTATCTATTCACCAATACCACATTGTACTGTTGTTTTGTCTTGAGTTGGGTAGTATCAGTCTTCCAGATTGTTTCCAGTATTGTTTTGGATATTCTGGGTCTTTTGCCTCATATAAATTTTAGAGTCAATTTTGCATATTCATAAAATAACTTGCTCTGATTTTGACTGGGATTATACTGACTCTATAGATCAAGCTGGAAAGAACAGACATCTGGACAATACTGACACTTCCTATTAATGAACATGGTGTATCTCTCCATTTAGTTTTTGTTTTATTTTGTTCATTCAAGTTTTGTAGTTTTCCTCATACAGATCTAATTCAAATTTTGTTAGATTTATACATAAGTACTTCATTTTGCTAATGAAAATGGTATTATGTTTTTTTAATTTCAAATTCTACATGTCCATTACTGGTAAATAGAAAAGTAACTTATGTATATTAACCATGTATCTGCAATCTTGAGATAATCATCTATTAGTTCCAAGAGTTTTTTGGTGATTCTTGCAGGTTTTCTACACAGATGATCATCTGCAAACAGATATTATTATGTCCTCCTTCCCAATCTGTATTACTTTTACTTCTTTTTTCTTGTCTTACTGCCTCAGTGAAGACTTCAAGTATGATTTTGAAATAAAGTTGTGAGAGGGGGCATACTTACATTGTGCTGGTTCTTAGTGAAAAAAATTTCTAGTTTCCCACCAGTAAGTATGAGGTTAGCTGTAGGAGTTGGGGATTTTTTTGTTTTGTTTTCTTTTGTTTTGTTTTTTTGTACATATTTATCAAGTTGAGAAAGTTCCCTCTATTCCTAACTTATGAGAGTTTCTATCATGAGTGGGTGTTGGATATTGTCAAGTGCTCTTTCTGTATCTGTTGATATGATCAAGTGATTTTTCTTCTTTAGTCTATTGATGTGATGGATTACATTAATTTTCAAATGTTGAATTGCATCAAATCCCAGACTTGCATATCTGAGATTAATCACAGTTGGTGGTGGTTTAGAATTCTTTTTATACATTGTTAAATTCGATTTGCTATTTTGTTGAAGGTTTTTGCATCTGTGTTTGTGAAAGATACTAGTCTATAGTTTTCTTTAATGACTATATATGTGTTTGGTTTTGGAATTAGGGTAATCCTGGCCTCATAGAATGAGTTAGGAAGTATTCTTTCTGCTTCTATTCTCTGAAAGAGCCTGTAGGGAATTGTTATAATTTCTTCCTTAAATGTTTGGTAGAATTTAGCAGTGTACATATCTGGGCCTGGTACTTTCTGTTTTGAAAGGCTATTAATCATTGAACTCAATTTATTTGATACAGATATATTCAGATTACCTATTTTTTTTTTCTTGCAGTTTTGACAGACTGTGTCTTTCAAAGAATTGGTCCATTACACCTACGTAATTAAATTCATGAGCCTGGGGTGCCTGGGTGGCTCAGTTGGTTAAGCAACTGCCTTTGGCTCAGGTAATGATCCCAGAGTCCTGGGATCAAGTCCTGCATTGGGCTCCCAGCTCCACAGGAGTCTGCCTCTCCCTCTGACCTTCTCCCCTCTCATGCTCTCTCTCTCTCTCACTGTCTCTCAAATAAATAAAATCTTTTTAAAACTAATTCATGAGTCTAGAACTATTCATCGTATTCTTCTATTACTTTTCAAATTTTCATGGGATCTGTAGTGATGACTTTTTTTTTTTTTTTTTAGAAAGCATCAACAACACAGGACTATCGATTCACATAAAAAGATAGTGAGGTGGGCTGCATAATTTTGCAGGTAAAGAAAAACTGAGGCTCAGAAAAGTCAAAGGGTTTCTTTTCTCAGAATCCTTTTCATTTCTGATATTAATAATTTGTATTCTCACTTTCTTGCTTTCTCTCTCTTTTTTTAAGTTAGCCTGACTATAAAGTTATAGATTTCATTAGACCTTTAAAAGAACAAATTTTTGGCTTCATTGATTTTCTCCATTGATTTTCTATCTTCAATTTAATCAATTTCTGTACTACTTCTTAATAAGAAGTAACAAGAAATAACAAGAAATATTTCTTAACAAGAAATATTTAACAAGAAATTGTTAACAAGAAATTCTTAACAAGAAATTATCAAGAAATATTTCTTAACAAGAAATATTTCCTTCTTAGTTTGAATTTAATTTACTCTTCTTTTTCTAGTTTTCAAAGGAGAAAGCATAGATGATTGATTTTAGATCCTCCTTCTGTTCTACTACAAACATTCAACTTTATAGTTTTCCCCATAAGACCTGATTTTACTCCATATCACAGAGTTTAAGTTATGTTTTCACCTTCACTTAGTTCAAAATATTAAATTTTTCTTGAGATTTCTTCTTTGATCCACATGTTAATTTAGAAGTTTTTTTTAATCTACACAAACTTTGTTGTGTTTTTTTTTTTTTCAGTTATCCTTCTTTTATTAATTTCTAGTTTAATTTCGTTATGGTCTGAGGGCAGAAATTTTATGATTTCTATTTTTTTTAATTTGTTAAGGTGTGTTTTATGGCCCAAACCGTGGTCTATCTTGGTAAGTGTTCATTAATTTGAGAAAAAGAATGTGCATTTGCTGTTAGTGGGTGAAGTAGTCTACAGACATCCATTATATACAGTTGAGTGACAGTGCTGTTGGGTTCAACTATGTACTTGTTTTCTGCTTGCTATATCTGTTCATGTCTAATAGAGGGGTGTTGATGTCTCCAATATGATAGTGAATTCATGTATTGCTCTTTGCAGTTTTATCAGTTTTTGCTTCACAGTTTGATGCTTTCTTGTTAGGTGCATATACATTAAAGATTATTGTGTCTTTTCAGAGAACTAACCTCATTATATAAGGCCCTTCTTTATCCCTTACAAATTTCCCAACTTCAAAATTTTCTGTCTGAAATTAATAGAGCCATTGCTGCCTTTTTTTTTTTTTTAACCACTGTTAACATGGGGAACTTTTTCTTCATTTACTTTTAATCTAAATGTGTCTTTAGGGTTAAAATTTTTTAGAAACAAAATATACGTACGTCATGTTTTTTTTCCACTCTGACAATCTCTCTTTTAATTGGTGCATATAGACCATTGATATTGGAAGTGATTATTGATATAGTTGAAGTAATATCTACCATATTTGTTACTATTTTCTATTGCACTTGATTTTTTCTATTTTTTAATTCCACTCTTTTTCTGCCTTTTGTGGTTTTAATTGAGCATTTATAGGATTCCATTTTCTCTCTTTTATTAGGATATTATACTCTGTTTTTTACTTTTCTACATGGTTGTCCTAGAACTTGCAATCTACATCACAACTAACCTCAGTTCACTTTCTTTTTTTACAGCACCTAAAATATTGAGTTTATTACAACAACTAGCAATAGCCTTGATATTATAATCATTAACATTTGTTCCAAATATGAAACTTCCTTCTCTACACCTATTATCAAATTAGCAATTTTTAACATGTTAAACATGATTTCTTATATATAAGACAGGGAATAGTCATAGCATACTTATTAATTTCAGTTTTCAGTGCCATAACCCTAATTCCAATTTTAATTAGCTAACACTTTTAATGGCCACAGTTTTGAAGTGGACTTTCTTCAACTTTTTTTCTCTTTCACATGTCCCTCAACAATATTGTTTCATAGTTATTTTTTGATCATGCATTAATCCTTTTAGGTGGGCTCGACAGAAATGCCTGTCTTTGGTTTTTTTCAAAAACATACCTATATAAGTTTATCTTAGTGCTCCCCAATTGTAAATCTACTTTAACCAGACATTTTACACACACCTCTTAAAACCAACTCTGCTTATTCAAATCCCTGAAGCTTTACCATTCTCTCCACTGAGTTACTTTCTATTAATTTCTGTACTACCAATCTTTTAAGATCTATACAGTATCTTATTTTCTTCAAAGACTTCACCAGCCATTCTGTCTAATTAATGTAGATTTCAGGGATAAATTCTATCAAACATTTAAAGGAGAGTTAATACCTATTCTCAAACTATTCCAAAAAATAGAAAAGGAAAGAAAACTTCCAAATTCATTCTGGATGCAAACATTACCACAGTCTACTTTATTCATTAAAAAACCTTAGCATATTAATCATAACTGTTTTAAGTTCCCAGTCTTATCTCTCCAACATCCCTGTGATACCTGGTTCTGATGTTTATCTTTTCCCTTCAAATTTGCTCTTTTTTAAATCTCCCTTTTATTTTGCCTTGTAATTTTTCCCCCTAATAATGGCATGGGGTACTAAGTAAAAAGAACTTTTGTAAATAGGCCTTTGGTAATGTCATGGTAATGTATGAAGACAGAATGTTCTATAGTCATGAGTGGGTCTCAGTCCTTTAGTGAATTTCTATTTCCAGACTGTGAACTCCACAAGTGTTTCTCGGGACTTTTTCTGCCCCCTTTAAGTGGAAAAGGATGGCCAGAGTGAACTAGAGTTATGTATTCCCCTAGCCCAAATCAGTTAGGCTCTGATAATAACCTAACAGACCAGGTTCTCATTAACTAGTTTCTCCTGAGGGCAGGACTTGTTAAGAACAAAGTACTCTGGTGAATTTCAAAATGGTTCCCTTTTCCCTTTCCTTGATAGAAGCATAGGAGGATTTTTCCCCAGTATTTACTTCAAGAACCTGGTCTAGCTCCTGATGGTCAATCTCATACAATTTTGGGGCTTCCCTTGGAGTTTTTAATTCACAGAGTTGTCCACACTGAACCTCCAGCAATTCACCATTCACAGTTCAGGTTTTCCAACCTAGCACTCCTCCTACAATGATTTCTACTTTCTCTCTGCCTCAACAAATTGTGATTTTCCATATTTGTTGGTATGCCCCATCTTATGGACAGCTATTTGCCCTTTGTCCCCTCCTCTCTTGAAGATCTTAAAAGGGTTGTTGATTTTTCAACTTCTTTCTTAGGATGGGGCTCCTTACATATGGAATTGATCCTTATTTATATTTCATAGTGTGACATTTGCTGGCTCTGAATTCAAGTTTAGTTGTGAAAAGGAATGCCCTCAACACAGATTATTGAAAAGGGAAAATAACAAAGTGATCTGAAGTTTGAATAACTGGGGAAATTGAGATTGCCAGTTGCTTCTAGGGGTACAATGCGCTGCTCAGTTTAAAACAAGGTGATTTTTTTTTTTTATTTAAGACTTTATTTATTTGGCAGCGAGAGACCAAGAGAGAGGGCAGGCATGTGCACAAGCAGGGGAATCCCCAGGCAGAGGGAGAAGCAGACTTCCTGCTGAGCATGGAGTCAGATGTGGAATCTGATCCTAAGATCTTGGAATCATGAGCTGAGCTGAAGGCAGATCCCGAACTGTCTGAGCCACCCAGGTGTCCCGAACAAAGTGATTTTGAAGTGATAAAGTAATGTTCATATGAAGGTATCTCTTAAGCATTTAGGAAGATGCATATCAATGCTTCTCCTAAGTCCTCCCCATGATGATGGTTCAGAACTAGAAGTTTATTATATTCAATTTAGAGAGAAGGAAACCAAGTGTATTTTAACTACTTAGTTGGGAAAAAAAATAGTAATTCAAAGGAATTAATTTTTTTTCCCCTGGCACATCAATTTCTGATCAATCCTTAAGTATAATTTATCTACTTAACAGGCACATCAATTTCTGATCAATCCTTAAGTAAAATTTATCTACTTAACAGTTTATTCATAGCAGATTATTAATCCATGGCTAGTCCACCTTGCCTCACAGCAGATAAATAATCTGCTTGTTCCACCGTCCTACGATCCAGCTAATGGTTTTCAGGCTATGCTAATTAATGTTAATATACTTAGCAAAATAAAATAGTAACTCTACTTTTAACAAAATAACATAGCATTCTGAAACTAAAATAAAACGACTCTTGGTTTATTTGCACTTCTACCTTTTCCCCACTGGCATGGAAACAGGCGAACTGGCTTATGCAATGTGTATAAAAGAGAGGGAGGATTACAGAAGCTGGAATTAGTAATGATAAAGACAGCAAGCACCAATGGGGAAGGATGTACAGCCAGAAAATAAACAGAAAAGAGGTCCAAGCAGGAAAAATTGAATTCTAAACCTTACTTCATCAGGTATTTTCCTTCAACCTCCTGGAGCAATGCGCTCACCCTGTGGACACACTTTAAGCAGGGACAGCAGTGAGGAGAGGTTAACTACAGATTTTTACTAAGTACATGTTTCACTTCAGCTGCATCATTAAGAGTGACAGAGACATTGCCAGAATTTCAGATGGGTGTCAATTGTGGCTCATGAATAAAAATAAGGAAAGATCAATTATGAATATTTCTTCGATAGGAAAAAAAAAAAAAGCCACAACTCAGGAAGGGAGGAGATTCTGTCCATGTCCAGACAGTTCGGTGCTGTCTCACTCAGAACCCAATTTATATGCTGAATCCTAACCTGAGTATATATTTAGTCAAGCATTGCATGTTTAAAAAAATATACTCTTGTGACCCGTGGAGATTGGATTCATGGCATCCTAATTGAGTAGGGCCAGAAGTACAGAATCCGGAGTTTACGAATGGGTGTTCTCTGTATACAAGTCTTGGTCCGTTTCACCATTATTTCTCTCCGCTCCTTACAACTTGAGGCCCAAATTCTCAGCTCTGCTTTTTGGATAAAGTGTGAACACTTGCCTAGTTGGCAAGACTCTCCAGAATTTTGCCCTGAAATGAATTTCCATTTTGCATTTTTATCTTTCATTTCCAAATTTTCAGCTCTATCCAAACTCTACTACTGAAGCCACTTGCTCTTCAACCTCTTATTATTTGCTCAAAGAGCTGCTCCAGATAAAATACTCACTACCTTGGTCTTATATATGTTCTCTACCTCTTCCAGGAAGCCCTTCCTGATTCTCCATTTGGGTATATAACATTTTCCTCCTCTGAACACATTTATTGGGTTTGTGTTTTTTGTTGTACATCTCCCACTTCTCTTAATACTAGTTATTTCATGTATGTTTATAAAGTGTCCCTCAAACTAAGTTATTTTTTCCATGTCAATGAGTATTCATTACAGGGAATCCTACTTCGGTTTCATGCTCTGAGAAAGGATCTAATTTGGGCATAAGGTAGTGATGCTTTCTACTCCCAAGTCTGATTTTTGCAATGTGCAGTCCTAGAGACAGTATATTCTTTATGACAGACAGTGTGTTTAGGTTTGTGAGCCCATTATTTCTAATCTTTACACTCCTAAGAGGTTGGTTTCTCCCATGTTTATAAGTCAAGGAAATTTACAAGTTAATAAATTAACTCAAGGTCACGCAGCTCATAAATGGCTGAGCCTGGTCTCTATCCCAGCCCCATTAGCCTCTATATCCCTATATAGCTATCTCTATATAGCTTTTTACTGGTGTCCTTTTATTTTCTGTTAATTGAGTATGTTAAAAAAAAAAAAACAATTTCTTTATATGGAATGTGTATCTTTTTGTTTTTTTCTTTTAAATACAGAAGCCCAGCTTCTGTCTGCCTATCCCATGTCCCAAATCTTTCTTTTACTCTCTCTAAAGTGCATGTCTATTTGTATGTGGTGGGGGTTTCTGTGCACTTAATACAAGTTATGGAATTCTTGTCTAGAGATTCCAGAAACTTCATAGGTAAAACAATAAGACCTTTAACAGCAGATGGCTGTAATCCTTCCTACCATGGTCAACTGGACTAAGACCACTGAGATCCGAAAGCTCTTGGTCAGAAGCCTGTCACTCCAAGGATGCATACCACAGCAGGAAGCTTACCCCAAGAGGTGACAGACTCTGTACACAAACATACTCCAAAGATGTTTTGGTGTCAAAAAGGACAGATAACTTCCACCAAATCTCTGCACCTATCCCTCTGATTATTCTCTCACTGAAACCTTAGGAATTTGTGGTGTGAAAAAATATTAAAACACACACATGTAGTTTCACCACTATCCCTTTTGCCTAGGAAGAGAGTATTTTAAAAAATGCAGTTTTTCCTTCATTTAAATCCAAATTCTGCAGCTTACCTGCTGTCAGAACTTGCCTCCTAAGACAAAGGAAATAAAAGCAAAAACAAACAATTGGGACTACATCAAAATAAAAGCACAGCAAAGGAAACCATCAACAAAACAAAAATCAACTTACTGAATGGGAGAAGGAATTTGCAAATGATATAGCTGATAAGGGGTTAATATCCAAAATATATAAGGATTTACATAATGCCAACACCAAAGAAACAAACTATCCAATTAAAAAATAGGCAGAGAACATGAATAGAGATTTTCCTAAAAAAGACATACAAATAGCCAACTGACGTGAAAAGATGCTCAGTATCTCTCACAAGGGAAATGCTACCCAAAACCACAATGAGATACCACTTTATACCAGTTACAGTGGCTACAATCAAAATGACAAGAAATAACAAGTGTTGGCAAGGATGTGGAGAAAAAGGAACACTTGTGCACTATTTATGGAACTGTCAACTGGTGTAGCCAGTGTGGAAACAGAATGGGGTTTTTCTTAAAAAATTGAAAGTAGAAATACCATATGATCAATAATGGCACTATTGTGTATTTAGCCAAAGAAAATGAAAACATCAATTTGAAAAGATGTATGAACCCCTGTATTTATTGCAGCATTATTTACAATAGCTAAGATATGGAAGCAATCTAAGTGTCCATCAACAGAAAGATGGTCAAGGAAAATGTGATACAGCCACACACACACCCCTGACACATACACAAAGGGATATTTTGTGTAGCCATAAAAAAGGATGAGATTGTGCCATTTGAGAAAACTTGGATGGATCCAGTGGATATCAAGTGAAATAAGTCAGACTGGGAAGGATACATACCATGTGAGTCCACTCCTAAGTGGAATATTGGGGAAAAAAAAAAAAAGAATAAAAAGAATCAGATACTGTATGGTTACATACAAAAACTACATGGTTGTCAGAGGGGTGAGGATGGGGTTGGACAAAGAGGGTAGAACAGAAAGAGATATAGGATTTTAGTTACAGAATGAAGAAGTAAAAAAAAAAAAAAGAAGAAAGAAAGAAAGAAGAAGAAAAATGAATAAGTCACAGGACTATAACCCACAGTGTAAGAAATACAACCAATGATACTGTAATAGTGATGTATGATGACGGATGGTAGTTACACTTGTGGTGAACACAACATAAGGTATAAACTTGCCAAAACACTAAGTTTCTATACCTAAGACTAGTGTAACATAGTGTGTCAACTACACTCAAAAAAATTATATCTTTCCCCATTCAAAAAATAAAAAATAAATTTTAAAAAGGATGTATGGCTCAAAATAAGTACCTAAAATGTTAGCTATTATTATTGCTATTATTATTGTTGTTGCTTTTCAAAACTTTATGGTGATTGTTGAATCATGACTAGAGGACAAAGAGAATTAAAAAAAGCTGAGAGGCTAAATTATAGTATTTATATTAGGGTAAAATTCATATAACCTAAAACTCACCATTTCAGTCACATACAATTCAGTGGCTTTTAGTATACCTACTCTGTTGTATAACCATAATTATCTAATTCCAGAACTTTTCATTACCCCAGAATGAAACTATATCCATCAAGTAGTCAGTTAGTCCCCATTCTTCCCTCAACTCTCCACTCCTGGCAACCAGTGGTCTTCTCTCCATCTCCACAGATATGACTAATTCTTTATATTTTATTAAAATGGAATGATATTGTATGTGCCTTTTTTTATTTGGTTCCTCTCATTTCCCATAATGTCTTCAAGGTTTGTTCATGCTGTGCATTCTTCAGTACTTTATTACCTTTTATGGCTCAGTAATATTCCATTGCATGGACATATGATATTCTGTTTATCCATTAATAAGTTGATGGACTGGGGCACCTGGGTGGCTCAGTGGGTTAAGCCTCTGCCTTTGGCTCAGGTCATGATCTCAGGGTCCTGGGATAGAACCCCGCATCGGGCTCTCTGCTCAGGCTTCCCTTCCTCTCTCTCTGCCTGCCTCTCTGCCTGCTTGTGATCTGTCAAACAAATAAATAAAATCTTAAAAAAATAAATTAAAAAGTTGATGGACTTTGTTTCCACAGAAATTCAGCATTACCTAAAAACATCAACTAAACAGCGGGACAGTGGAATAAGTGAGTTATGTTTTGACTATTGTGGTTTCTCATCCTTTCACTTTCAACTTACTTGTGTCTTTGTATCTAATGTGTGTCTGTTATAGACACCATATAGTTGGATATCATTGTTATACATTCTGCTAGAGAGTAGGTAATGGTAGCAGTTAAGTTAAGCAGCACAGAGCTCTCTTACTGAACTGTATTCATTCTTCACTGAGCAGTCCCTTGGTTATGGTAAGATTTTGATTAGATTCCAGAGTGTAAATCACTGCTTTTGTTGCAAGGAAAGTTTGAGGCTTCCTACCCCAATTTTTCTAATGTCATTTTGTCAATTAATTTGTATGATGAAGTTGAAGAGCACAGCTAGAATTTCAGTAGGGAAATGAGAAAAAGGCTATTAGAGTGTATCAGCATCCCTAAGACCATTCCCAGGTTTGATGATTGTCTAGCAGAACACAGTATGTATCATGTACCCATGATAATGATTTTTTTTTAATGGTAAAGATAGACAAAGCAAACTTAGGGCAGGGGAAGGTGGGGGACATTGGGCAAATCCCGAGGAAATAAGGCACAAGATTTACTGAGTCCCCTCTGACTAGAATTGAACAGGGTACCCTTAATTACTCCAGCAACAAATTGTGAGAAGCTCATTAGAGACTCAGTTTTACTATTTTACTGGTGGCTAGTGTTTTAGGGTTTTAGTGGATAGGGTTTTACTGGTGGCTAATCACATAGGCATCCTTGGCCTGGCACAATTTTCAAGGTTCCCAAAAGAAAGCAGTTATTTAGTATGAACCTTATTGTTTGTATGAACAGTTTAGACATAGTGAGCTATTTTTATCAGGATGGTGGGAGCCTTCCTAATACCCAAGGTAACATATCAGCCAATCTTACAAGCAGGTCTTTCTAATAGCAGTATAGCAGGAAAAAAGCGGGTGGGATTCTAAAAGACTGATATGAACGACTATATATCAATAAATTAGACAACCTCAAAGTCATGGAAAATTCCTAGAAATATACAACCTAGCAATTGTAAAATATTAAAAGGATCGCATACCATGATCAAGTACAATTTATTTTACCAAGCAAGGATGGTTCAACATCTGCAAATCAGTGTAATAATATATATTTTTAACAAAATGAATGATAAAAATCAAGTGATTATCTAGATAGCTGTAGAAAATATATTTGACAAAATTCAACATTCATTTATGATAAACACTCTCAACAAAATGGGAATAGAAGGAAGATTCCTCAACATAATAAAGGCCATATATAACAAACTCAACCTAGCAAGACTGAATCATGAAGAAATAGAAAGTTGACACAAACTGATTACTAGTAAGAAAACTGAATCAGCCATTAAACAAAACAAAACAAACAAAAACTTCCCAATAAACAAAATCAAGGACCAGATGGTTTCACTGGTGAATTCTACCAAACATTTAAGAATACCATTAAGAATACCAGTATTTTTTTTAACTTTTCCAAAAAGTAGAAGGGGGAACACTTTCAAACTCATTTTATAAGGGCAGCATTACCCTGATACCAAAACTAGATGAGGACACCACAAGAAAATTATAGGCCAACATCCTTGATGAACATAGATGCAAGAATTCTCAACAAAATATTAGCAACCTGAATTTAACAAAATATTAAAAGGATCGCATACCATGATCAAGTACAATTTATTTTACCAAGCAAGGATGGTTCAACATCTGCAAATCAGTGTAATAATATATATATTTTTAACAAAATGAATGATAAAAATCAAGTGATTATCTAGATAGCTGTAGAAAATATATTTGACAAAATTCAACAACATTCATTTATGATAAACACTCTCAACAAAGTGGGAATAGAAGGAAGATTCCTCAACATAATAAAGGCCATATATAACAAACTCACAGCTAACATCATACTCAAAAATGAAGAGATCAAAGCTTTTACTCTAAAATCAGAAAAAAACAAGGATTTTCACTACCCACTTTTATTCAACATAGTATTAGAAGTCCTAGCCAGAACAAATAGGCAAGAAAAAAAAAAAAAAGGCATCCAAACAGGAAAGGAAGAAATAAAACTCTCACTATATGCAAATGACATAATATTATTTATGGAAAACCTTTAATAAAGAATCAACCTAAAAACTGTTAGAATAAACAAGTTCAGTGAAATTTCAGAATAAAATATCAGTACACAAAAATGTATTGCATTTCTACATACTAATAATGAATTATCAATAAGAGAAAAGCAATGGATGGATTGCTTTTCCCATTTACAATTGCATCAAAAAGAAAAGAATAAAAATAATCAACGAGATGAAAAACCTATACACTGAAAACTATAAGACACTGGTGAAATACATTGAAGAAGACATAAATAAATGAAAAAATTTTCTGTGCTCATGGATTGGAAGAATATTGTTAAAATATTCATTCTACAGATGCAATGCAATCCCGATCAAATCCCTATTTCACAGAAATAAAACAAATAACTCTAAAATTTGTATGGATCCACAAAAAACCTTAAATAGCCAAAGCAATCTTGAGAAAGGACAAAGCTAGAGGCATCACAGTTCTCTAATTTCAAACTATATTATAAAGCTATAGTAATCAAAGCAGTATGGTATTATCATAAAAATAAACATACAAATCAATGGAATAGAAATCCTAAAAATAAATCCATTTATACACACACACACACACACACACACACACATATATGCATATATATGTGCATATATATTTTTTTTCAAATAATTTATAAGAAAGGAGCCAAAAATATACAATGGTTAACGGACAGTCTCTTTAATAAACAGTGTTGGGAAAACTGGACAGCCGCATGTAAAAGAATGAAACTTGACCACTATCTTATATCATACACAAAAATTAAATTAAAACGTATGAAAAACTTGAATGTATGACCTGAAATCATAAGTTTTCTAGAAGACACATTGGTGATAAGCTCTTTAACATCAATCTTAATAATTGTTTGGATTTGACAGCAAAAACAAAGGCAACAAGGGCAAAAATAAATAAATGAGACTAAAATCAAAGTAGACTGCACAGCAAAGGAAACCAACAAAATGAAAAGATAACCCAATGAATGGGACAAAATGTTTGCAAATGATATCTGATATTAAGATTCATAACATACAAAGAGCTGACACAAAACAATAGTAAAAAAATCCAATTAAAATATGGGTAGAGAATATGAATAATCATTTTTCCAAAGAAAACATACAGATGGCCAATAGGTAAATTAAAAGATGGTGAACACCATTAATCATGAAAATGTAAACTGAAACCAATGAGACATCAACTTACAGCTCTTGGAATGGCTATAATCAAAAAGACAAGAAATAACACATGTTGGTCAGGATGTGGATGAAGAGTACTGTTGATGGGAATGTAAATTGGCTCAGCCACTATGGAAAACAGTGTGGAAATTTCTCAAAAAAAATAAAAAAGAACTACCATATGATCCAGAAATTCCACTTCTGGGTATTTATCTGAAAGAAACAAAAGCACTAACTCAAAATATATGAGCACCCCCATGTTCATTACTTCATTATTTACTATAGCCAGGTATGGGAATAATTTCAGTGTCTATCAATGAATGAAAGGATAAAGATTTATATATATATACACATATATATAGATTTTATATCTATATATATGTATATATATAGATACACACATAATATATACATATACATACACATCACACACACACACACACACACATAATGGAATACTATTCAGCCATAAAAGAATATGAAGCCTTGCCACTTGTGACAACATGGATGGATCTTGTGCACATTATGCTAAGTGAAATAAGTCCGAGAAAGACACATTTTGTATGATCTCACTTACATGTTGAATCTAAAAAATCCGGGGGTTGGTAAAATGGATGAAGGGGATCAATGGGGACACACTTCCACTTGTAAAATAAATAACTTATGGGGATTTAATGTACAGTATGGGATTATAGTTAGTAATACTGTATTGTATATTTGAAAGTTGCTAAGAGAGCTGACCCTAAAAGTTCTCAACACAAGAGAAAAGTTGTAATTCTGTGTGGTGATGGATATTAACCAACACTGATCACAAATATTGAATCATTTTGTTGTACACCTGAGACTAATTTTTTACATACCAAGTATATCTCAAAAAAACTTGCAATATTTTTAAGGCTTTGGAGTTATATTTTGTTTGGTTGTAACATTGTGCTGAGATGGATCTTAAGTTGGAAGAATAAAATTCCAGTTTTATTCAAATATAAGGGGTTTATTCAAATATAAGATTACTGGGGCAAGTTGGGTTATTATAAAAATAAGGCAAACAGTAAAGTGCGTGGTACTGTCAGTTTGTTTAGAGTATCTCAAATAACAGAGAGTTCCAGAAAGCCCCACTGGGCTCTGGTGTCAAAATATAGCTCATAAGTTAGAGGCATTTTTCCATTCTCTGCTGACTACTGAAGAATTGCCCAGGCCATCATGGCAGATACATAGATGTTTGAAATGTAAACAGTGTGAGCAAGAGGAGACAAGACAGGAGTATCAGCTGTTATCAGATGTCCACAAAAAGGAACACCAAATGCACCTTGGGAACATGACAATGAGGTAGCAGGTGCAGGATAAAGGTAAAATACACAGGGTAATCCATGGACTTTACCTTAGTAGGCTTGGGCTGCCAGTACAAAATGCCACTGACTGGGTGGCTTACATAGAAGAAATCTGGGTGGGTTTTTTTTTGTTTTTTGTTTGTTTGTTTGTTTTGTTTTGTTTTGTGTGTGAGTCTAGATGCTGAAGTCTAAGAGCAAGATATGGTGAATTTTGATTTCTCCTGATGCCTATCTTCTTGGCTTATAAGTGGTCTTCTCTGTGTCCTCACATGGTCTTTTTTTTTCTGTGTATGTGCATCTGTCATGACTCTCTTCTCATAAGGCCACCACTCCTACAAGATTAGGGTCCCATCCTTATGATATCATTTAACTTTAATTACCTCCATAAAGATCTTATCTCCAGATCCAGTAACTTTGGGGGTTAGGACATTGACAAAGGAATTTTTAGGGGACATGGTTCAGGCCATAACACCATCTCACACCTATCTTATGGAGTCCATTTCATTCACACTCCCTGAGTCTGTAGGAGGTTGGAATTCTAGTGGGTAAGCCAGGTTAACAGTCTTGTTATTCTTCATTTTATTATATTTTCTCTTTTTTTCCATCCTATATTTTCTAATAGCTGATCCTGAAGCTGCTCTCATGGTTAATTTGGATATTTGAAAATTATCACGTGAGCCACTGTCCCTTCTCAATGTTCTCAGGAAAGAAGCAACACTGTACAGATCCTACTACATATTTTTGTTAGATAGCACTGCCATTTTGCACACAGGCTACATTCAAAGAACTAGGTTGAATAAATTCACTGTTTTTAGAATCAAAATTATGTAAATGATCATCTCATTTTAACAGTATTTATAACATTCTCCAAGTTTTATAAATGGTTTTATATACGAATGAATGAATAAATAGTATTTCTCTCTCTTAGAAATGCAACCTAAATGCAATTATGCTCATGGAGGGAAATAGAGAAGAATTATAGGTTCAATAAAATGCTGATCTCCAAAGTAGCAGTTGACGTTTTCAGGTATTTTTGACAAAAGCCAATGCCTTCCAGATAAGAGAAGAAGTTGCAAGCCCAAGTTCTCTCCCTCCACCCTCTCCCCAAACGTGCCCAAGCAGGTGCTGGTTTTGTTATGGTTAATTTAGCAGCTTTAAGGATTTTAACTTTCTGTTTACCTCATTTAATTTTGTCTGGGGGTCAGCACTATAAATGTTGCAGGCGTGAAATTAACTGTGTCACTGTGGTTGCTTTAGCTTAACAGGACATACGGATCTCAGCTCCTGCAGTTGAACGGTACCCAAGGTTCTGAGGTGTGTGTGAGAGTGTGTATGTGTTACTTTAAAGAGTTTTCTTACAAAATGTTAATGTTCAAGAGACTTCAGAGCACCCTTGTCCTATATCAAATCTGATTTGAGGGAACTGGCTTTACAGTGTTCCTTGAGTAGTTCTCTCCTACTGACTTTCAGGTAGAAGAAGTACTACTGATTAAGAGATGTTAATTTGACTAAAGAATTTATTCTGAGACACCAATCCATGGGTAGCTTTTCTGATAGTTTTATGGCAGTCTCAAGTAGCCTTAGCAAGTTTGTCTTCTGGGTTTTTGCCATGTGTTTCTAAACCCAACGTAAAACTTCCTCATCCCAGTAGGGCTCCTACTGCTCGATCTTTTCAAACAAATCCAAGGCCTGACTGGTGGCAAAGTCTACATCAGCTTATTCACCCAGTATTTATTCCACAGAAGATCAAGCAACTGAGGATCCAAAGAAGATCTGAAATGTAAGACTTCTAAGGTATAATATTGTTTGCAGCACGCACCAAAATCTTCTATTTTACTACGTGGAATAGCCCAATACTCAAGAGTGACCTTCATCAAGAGGTTTGTAACCTTTGAGTAGGTATGTCCTAAAGGCTTCAAGATTCAATTTCCCGGCAGATACTATTCCTGTCAGGTTTAAACAAGCCCTGGTGTAAGCCTGCTGAGAATCTCTGAAACCTGTGCAAACCAGACGTGTCCAGATTTCATCCCCAGAAAGTTCTCTAAACCGAGTGAACACTGTAGACAGAACCCAAGATCACTTTCTAAACCTCATAAATTTCTGTAGCTCCCTAAGCTGAGTAACACTTGGGTGATAGTATGTGGAGCAGTGAGTTTGGGTATCATTCTGTTTAATCCACTGAGATTTGGAATTTTTTATTAGCATTCCTACAAAGCAAGGACTAACTTACTCCCACTTAATTATCTAAAGCCTCAGCCAAGGGGTCATAAATAACATAATACAGTATTTAAGATAAGTGGCACTGGACAGCTTCTCCATTGATTGTGGAATGTGCTAAGGTTTTGTCTTTCATGTCCACATAAGAGAGGAAAAAAAGAAAGCTTAAGGGAAAGGACTCATTACAAGTCCTTTGTCTAAAAACCTTGGGAAGTTTGACATCCCATTCTTTCTGACCTCTGAGTGATCACAGCTACAGCCAGAGATGATGCTTTTTAATGTCTCAGTTTGAACATGGCCCAATATTTAAAGTAAAATCCACAGATTAAGCCTTCTTATAAATTTCCTGGTTCCGTTGCCTTGCATTATTAGATATATTTCTGTTTCCTCTGCTTTCATACACCTAAATAATGAAAACTCTTTATAGTTCTTCCAAAGCTCACCGATTCTGACATGTGGTATCCACATTTTGTGAGTAATTTCCAAGGCACTTCCTATTTTTCTGTTGAGCTGTATGCCAAGATAACTTTTGGAAGGTACAGCAGCATAGGTAATTGGCAATTATCCAGATTTGTGTTGGCTATGTTATGGAGGTGTTTCTATAAATTAGGGATCCGGGCAAACAGGTAAATTTTATTACCCAGTCATAATTCTCATTGGGGTGTTCCCTTACTTTATATTCTCTCTTCATATATTTATATGAAATTGCCTCAAATGATGCTTTTTCTTCAGGAAGAGCTCATCGATAGATATCCCAAAACAGCCATAATTAGGCAAGCTGGCCAATTAAATAAGGAAACACAATATCTTGTTAGCAATTGGCATCAACTGTTGGGTGACATTTTGATAAACTGCTTCAATATACTGTATAGCATTTTGGTGCTTTTTCACTTCTTAAAAGGTCACAGTCTCTGAAAAGTAACATCGAAAAAGCTGATATTTAAAGGGTATAGAAAAATTCAAATAAATAGTCTGGTCTACTGCTAGATAGCTCTTCTCTTTTCACAATGAAATCTCTGATCTTCTACTTGGCCTGTTTATTCTGCTGGTTAAGGTTTCCATTGTTCTAAGGGGAGATGACATGTCTTTTTCTCTCTATCTGAAGATCTGCTATCTCTCGAAGCCTTACTTTGTACTTTTCAGTATGATTTTTTTTTCCTTTTTTTTTTTTTTTCCAATACGAAATTTAACAGTTGAATTACTTGGGAAGATCTATGTGGTTACTAGTGGGTCCTTTCCTAAAAGACCTAGAGCTGTTTCTATACCAATGCCCATTAGTGAGATTTTCAGAAACTTCTGCAAACTACTCTGAGGAGTGTGTACTGCATTGTTTATGGGTGGAAATCAGGGTCAACTCCACCAAGACCCTTGATTAGTGTTTCTTGTAATATGATCCATAAACCATCTACCTTAAAACAACACATGAAGTATTTTATCAAAACTGCAGATTCTTGCATCAAAATCCAGATCAACTGAATCAGTATCACTGCAGGTGGAGTTGAGGATGCCTCATTTTTAGAAAATCTCCGGGTAGTTCTCTAAGCACACCTTTGGAAACTGTAGCTCTGTGCCATAGAGAGGCAGTCTGACCACTAGGGAACTTACAGCTGATCCTGCCTCTCTTTCTCCATATCCAGTAACCTTTCTACATTCTCATCCAGCAGGAAAATCACTTCTATTCCTCACATCGTTTTAAGACAAAACAAAAATAAAACAAGTTGCTTTCTTCCAAAATGACCCATCCTCAACTTTTTTGTTCAGCTGGATGCAAGGGTCTGTCCTTGCACACTGTGTGCTGCTCGTGAACATTTGGAAGATGGGGAGAACAGCATCATCTTGCTATGAGTGGATAATTCTTCTTTTCAATTGTCCTAGGTAATGTATGAAGTGCCACAAACTTCTTTTACAGTCTAGTTAGAAAGGTCTGAGCGCTGGCGCAAATCCATGGCCCTGTGTGAACATCGATTGGTTGAACAGGCCAGCGGTCCCCTTGTTCAGTCCGTTGGCCACAATCACAGAAGTGAGGTGGCATAACTCCCTTTTCTAAGAAGGTTGTACTTATTTCACCCTTTCCCCAGTACATAATCAGTTTTATTGATTCCAAATAAATATCTGACATTTGGTTCAACAACTTTTGTAGCTTTAAAGCTTCCAAAAAGCAATTTCCCCACAACAAAAGAGCTGGAAATACATTGTAACATGTGCAAATGGCAGGAGGTTAACGAGGCAGGGACATGTTTATATCAAGTCTCCTCATTTCTGTGTGCCTGCCCTGGAGGTCAATGAAGAGGTCAAGGCTCAAACAGCCAGTAAGGCCCAGCTGGTGACCACCTCACAGACCCTAAGGAAGAACCCTCATTCAGGTTTGAGAAAGGCAATGAGGTGTAGACGTCTATCTTCAGATCATAGTCATCAGCCTGTATACTTTCTTTTAAAAGGAAAAAATGTTCTGTGGGCTTCAGCTATAATGAGTGTCCTGCTGCTTAGAATCTGCTGTTGGGAGGGGGGGTCCCACTCCCTGCTGTCTCTCCCTCCCCATGTTCTACCAACTCTGAGACAGTGGATTTCTTATCAACCTGCCTTGAGAGAATTTATCTTTTCTCCGACTCTTCAGGTTCATGGTCTTATATCAAGTGGCTTGTTTGTGCCCATTTATATTTTGTGCCTTTCCTCATTTACTTTGGATTTCCTGATAGATATTGAGCTTCTTGTGTACCCCTACCTAATGCCACAAAAAAAACTAGACTCAGCACTCGGCTACAGCCCCTGGCCTTTCCCATTCTCAAATGTCTGTCTGTAGCCCTCCTTTTCTTGAGAACCTGACCACTAGAAAGACATCATTTACCAAGTTGTCCTAATCAACTGATGCCTGGATCTGGTCATTCCAGCTCTGGCCAGTGGCTATCAGTGACTTAGTAGTGACAGCAAAAGTAAAGGACTATTGATTGTATATGAATATAATGCCAGTTCCCAACTCCCTTTTAAAGTTCTTCATTAAATTCTGTAAAGCACAAGAGGAATTGAGAAGCCAGTAGTTTATACTGAGGGTGGGGTGGAAACATTAGTATGTATAAAATACCAGCTAAGGGCTGGGTGTACTGTCTTCCTTATGGTCAGAAAATGCCTCTTGGGGATGGGCGGGGGGACGGATATTGAGCATACCCTACAGTAAAAAACTGGATAAAGTGATAAAAAGTAAGAACAAAAGTAGGCGAGCAGGTCATGTTTTAAGAAACACTGGGCATAATATATATATATATGTATATATATGAAATATAAAAATAGTCAAGGGACTCAAAGAATAATTCAATATTAAAAATTATGCTTCAGTGGAAAGTTTACAAATCAGGTTCAACAACAGACAGGATCACCATTTAACACAATCAAATAAAGACCATACCTGCTGCATTGATTTCCCTATTCCCTATTGAACTTGCTTTTGTGGCACATGATAGGAATGCCAAAGATATTTCTTAAATTAATCCGTATATGAAAGAATAAAATAACTGCTTGGTCAGTCAAGTAAACTGAATTATAGAGCCAAAATTTGGGCAGTGACATTGGGGCATTTACTAATAATCATAAACCTCTGAGCCTGTGTCCAACATAAACGTGAGTCTAGAAAATAATGCATTTTTCTTGCTCATAGATATTATTCCACTAAAGGTTAAAGATCGCAGTCCTCTCTCCACCTGTTTTCTTTCTAAACAGTATTCAGAGCTTCACCATTTTCTTAATGTGCTTACTATCTCTTAGCATGGTTATTTTTCACATTACTTAGAGAAAATTTGTCTTCCTGCTAGAAATTTTTGCATTGTATATACAACATTACTTATTGCTTGGATAATGCCCTATTAATTTCCATGGATTCCTTTTGACATAAAAATGGATTTGCACTGAAGGGCAAACACGACCTCCATATGTATCCAGGCTGCATTACAATCGAATCCCTCACATCATACATTTATAGGTGTCTACCCCTGTTACACTGCTGAAATGGTCTGCCATAAAAAATGGCCATATGAAAAGCTGGTTTAAATTTCATGCATTTTTACTTGCAAAGTATCTGGTTAGATGAACAGAAGCCTCCAAGAGGAAATCCTTTCCAACATGAATATGCGAACGTGACTCCCCGGGAGCAGCGACAGCTCAGCATTTTGTCCAGTGCCTTTTCTTTAGATTCCAATGACAGATTTGTTTTAGGGTCAGCATGTTGGAAAGCATGGAGAATTTATTTTTTTGGAAGCTCGCAGTGGTAAATGGCACACTGGAAGAGGAAAATGCGAGCACTGTTTTCGTTGGCACTCTCAGTGCTAGTCAAGGAGAGCCCTTAAGTCTCCGAAAGCCCAATTTAGCATTTCGGACCTTTCGGGTTTTATCTTTAGAAATAATTGTTTCGCATGTCTATTAGCTGACGTTTTTTCGGCTACTAAAAGGTCTTCCTTTTTCTTATGAAGCATGGGAAATCATGCCTAGGAAGGTGACTTCTGGTTTAGAGGCAAATATATGTTCCTTGGGGACAAGCATGGAAGTGAGACTTAATAGGTCTTACTGTTCAGGGTGCTTCTAAAAAGTGAGGGTCAAGAGCTTAGGAGAACACCAGTTTAGAGGAATTTCATCAAATTTCTTATTTTTCCCTAAGTTAGAAATTCCAAATGGATGGACATGTATTATAGCAAATAGCATACCAGTAGGAGGAAAAAAAAAATCACTAGATTTCTATCTATGAATTAAACAAGGAAAAGTGTTGGCTCGTTTTGGGATTTTTACTTCTAGCGTAATAAAAACAAAACAGAGCTGGAACTGACAATAACACCACCAGATTTGAATCAGAACGTTTGGGTTATCTCTGTCCTTTGTAGGTGTCAGACTTCAAGAAGTCATCATTTATTTCTGAATAAAATGGGGACTTTCCATAAGGGGAAGTTGCTCCATGTATTTAAGAAAAGTAAAGCCAGTATTTATAATCACAGGTTTTGCATAAAAATGTAGGCTTCTGGTCTCAGTCACTTTATATTTAAAATCGGGATAAAATCTACTTTTTGCCCATCTGTAGATTAACTAAGATAGTACGTTATATGCCTTGAAAGTTTAAATGTTATTTACCATTCACTGAACTCATATTATTCTTGCTTTTAATGGTTTCTTTTCTCTCTTCTAATTTTCTTTCTTTCTTTCTTTCTTTCTTTCTTTCTTTCTTTCTTTCTTTCTTTCTTTCTTTCATCCCAGGTATTAACCACAATACTTCATTCTTGATGGTTTGAAGACTACAGGTTCTTTAGTTTGGCTTGGCCCATGAATTCTGGCTCATAATTTTTCCATTCAAATTATTACAAGATGGTTTTATTTATCATAATGTCTGAATGGAATATAAATGAAGCACAGTGTACATCAGCTTCCTTATGTGAATACATATGGGTCTTTTACATGTAGAAAGGGACAGAGTGAATGAATTTTGAGACGGTGAAGATGTGGGTGGAGTACGTTTCTTTTCTTATTTCTTCCCTTCCATCAATAAAAGCCTTTCAGTACATAAGATATAGAAGTAATACAGACGGATGCAAATCGCACTGGCTTACTGTGAGTTTTTAAATAGAGGACCCACACTGTTCTTGTCTTAGAGTATGTTAAAATATATTTCATAAAATTGTATTATAACCCTCAAATTAGTCTGATTCTGTTTTTAAAGGCTTTTTGCAGAATTTAGTGGTTCAAAGTTAAGGTTGAAAATGAGCTGTCCCTGGCATTACAAAGGATCTGTAGAATTCTTTTCTGTAGCTAGGAGTTTGAAAACCAACTATCAATCACGTTCTAACTTAAAAAGATATAAATGTGTACTGAGCAGAAAGAATTCGGTTCAGGTCTGCTGGCCCAAATACAATGGTCTGAATAGCATAGTCCTGAGATTTCTTAGCTGCATAATGTTCTTACAAATGGTCCATGCTGTGCTAATAAAACTATTGTGACGAGGAGCTTTTGCAGTGGAAACTGACAGATGAGGCAGAGTTAAGTACTTTTTCAGACAAGCTACTGCAGTAAATCATTAAGGCACACAAACAATCATCCTTCATCAATGCGCAATTTGTTTCATAGCAATTGCAGATCGAAAACAATGTAAACAAACAAATCGACAACTAATGAACATCCCCCACCGCTCACTGTAAATAGATCTACAACTTTAGAAGAACACTTTATCCAACACATTGTCAACTCATTGTAAACACATCTACAACTCATAAACAACTCATTACCCAGTATGTTGTCACCTCGTTGCAATTAAAGTTGAATGTTAACTGTACTGTATGTTCCTGCTCTGAATCAGATTATACCCTGGGAGGAAAATGCAAAGGAAGGAGAGCCAGTTCAGAAATGAGAAGGCTTTTTACTTCACTTCCGCCACCCCCTCTCCGCTGTGTTTGACTCTTAAAATTATTTGACCAGGCTCATGTAGAAATTAACCTGCATTTTTTACCCTTTCTTCAGGTATTCCCCTTTTTTTCATTTGCATAGAGAAGGCAGTAGTTTCTTAGCACAAGTTCCTTTCATAGAGGAAAAGTAAATGTGTAAAGTATTCCCCAAGCAGTAGTAAAACTCACAGCTTTTACCGTAATTGCTTTGTGTGAACTGCGTTTGGCATCCCTACCTGGTGTATAATCTCCTGGTTGGGGAGATTTGTGTAATATACACACATAAGCAGATGCCTTCGCAGCATCTGACCCTTTATACAAATTGTAGGGTCGATTTGTGAGGTGGGGGTACGATTTTAAAATAATTTGTTTTTGTTTATCTTTTTTCTGATTCAGACCAAGCTTTAACTTTCTTGTTTACCTGTGTGGAAGACAGAAGAATTTGAATTGGAATGCTACTAAATAACGATAATTTGCACATTTGAGATACAATCCTACATATATAATTATGTAGATAATTTAACAGCTTTAGAAGCATCGTATTCATAATAACCAACCCAAAAGGGCTGTGGTATAGTGAAAAAACCACTGGCAACGAGGGCCTCGGTTCTCTGTCCACATTTGCTTCTAAAGAAATAAGAGATTTCTTAAAGTGTTATTCCAAAAGGTAAGTCATAGATTCCTTCCTGGGTAAATTGATCTTGAAAGTTCTTTCCAACTTGAAGTTTTATTCTGGATATTTTGAGCATCTATAACGTAGCTAGCACTGAGGTGCTCTGAATGACATATCAGAAATGATTTCTGTCTTAGGAAATAGTGGGATGCATGAAGGCTTTGCAGTTAGAGAATTTCATGTGAATATAGTTCTGTCACCTCCTAGCTGTGACATGTCCTCTCTGAGCCTTAGCTTCTGTACCCATAAAATGAGACTGCAAGATTCTGAGGATTAAAGATTAAAATGTTTGTCAGGCATCTAGGGCAATGCTCAGTGCTAAACAAGTGTTCAATAAATACGACGATGGTGGTGGTGGCCAAACGAGTTTCCAGTCTCTAAAGAAAACTCAGACCAAGAAAATAATAAGGTCCTTTGATTCTTTCATCCCTCTATCATCTCCCGTATTCACTTTTCATTATATACTCTGTCCACATTAATGTTCTCTTAGGAAAACACTTTTGGGGAAAAGCCACAGATTTTCCATTCTGCTCTTCTAAGATACTCTAAGTAGTTGTACAATATTGAAGTATGAGCCCTCAGATTTAAAGACTAAAAATAAGAGTAACATTTTTACTCAAAAAGAGACTTTTGGAACTCTTTTGTACACAGTTCTCAAGATAGACTAAATTATTCTAAAGAGAGGCCACTTGTTACAATATGAAGATCGGTACACCATGAACTGAGGTGTGGATTTCAGTCCTCATTCTGCCATCAAGCAAACACTTGATTTGAGCAGCTCCCTTAACCTAAGTGAAAGCACTTGCTGCCTCAACTGTCCGTCTCACTTCCTTTTAACCCATTTGTTTATTCAACAAATAGTTATTAATCACTTTGATGTGCTAGGGACTCTTCTAGGCAGTAGGGCTCCATTAAGAGTAAGACTGACAGTTCCCTGGTCTCATGGAACTGGTGATGAGACAAAGTGAGTAAGTAAAAAAGTGAATGCAACTTCAAGAAAAAGGACTGCGAGAAATGAAGCGGGCAAGATATTTGAAAGTGATGGCAGTTGGCCCTTCCCCCACTTTTTCTCCTCTTTAAAAAAAAAAAAAAAAGTGATGGCGGGCTACTCTGTTTTTGATACAATGGTGAGAGAATTCCTCTCTGAAGATGCCATTTGATCACAGACCTGAATTAAGTGATAAAGAAGTCATGCATTATTATACCAAACTCCTGGATTATAGACTATAAGAATTAAAAACTTGCTTCTTTCTGTTTTTCTCTATTTTGAGGCTAACAGAATCCATTCCCACCATCTTTATTGCTTCTATCCTTTAAGGCGTAGGAATGTTGTTGCTCTCTCCTCTTCTGCCCCACATAGGCTTGCATGTATCTTTCCCATTCCCTGTCTTCTTCTAGTATCAGAAACTGAGCCTTCATAACACCCTTTGATAGGTTTTATCTTTATTCCCATAACTGCACATTTACTTTATTTATAAAAAATATTAATGCCGGAGTGAATACAAAAAGAACACGTAGAAAGAGAGAGTTGTAGGAGATGAGGTCAGGGACTTAGCAGATCTCTTAGGCCAGCATAAAGGCTTTGGTTTTTGCTCCGATCAAGGTGGAATTCTTCTGATGTGCTATCTGAATAGACTGTAGATGGTCAATGGTAGAGCAGAGAGACCAATACAGACCCTCTTGTAATAATCCAAGCAAGAGATGACGGAGGCTTGGACTAGTATAGTAGTAGTGGGGGTGGTGAGAAATGGCTGGATCTGTGACTTCTAAATATCTGGGACTCAGGACTTGATGATTGTTGGATGGTGGTGGGCTAGGTGAGATGAAAACATCATTTTTGGTACTCTGTACTCCTGAACTTCCTTGACTAGTTATGAGCAGGAAGACCTGCGGCAAGCCAGTCAATTTCTCTGATCCTGAGACTTCCCTGAGTTCTATGAAGACTAAGTAGGATAGATGGCACACGGTCACCCCTCAGTAAACAAACTTTACCTTCTATCTCTTCATCCTTTCTTTATTGTGGCAAACATGCTAGAAATAGTATGCTGTTCTAAGGTGGGCCATTTTATTTTGTGACTACTCTCACAAAGATAGGTAGAGAACATACTAAAAATAAATTCTAAGACAAATAAAGAACACAGTAATAGGTCATAAAAACAAAATGTATTAGATATTCCAAAGCAGATAAATTTTAGAAACCTCTTTCCCAGACCAAAATCTGTAGACTGCCAGCAATATGGGTTACGGGTTCAGAGGTGTGAGCCAGCAAAGAGGCTTCTCAGTGGAGGTGGCAGTGGCGGTGTGCTGGTGGCACCATCTTTCCAGCAACCTGATGCCTTCTTAAAAAATTGCGCCTGGCTTCAAAACGGGCCAGCTTCCTCTGAAGCTGAATACACAATAAATATTTTATTTCCTTGAGACATTTTGACCTTATCAGATGCTCATTTTTTTTCTCTAAAGATTTGTATCCAATTGTTCTGAGCAAAGAAACCAGCATAAGAATATTAATGATGTACCCATTCTCAGGTTACCTGGTGCTCTGACCAAACATGAAGAGAAAGGGCTTATTAAAAAATGCTTTCTAGAAGGGGGAAACTCTTATGGCCACAGATTGCATCCACTAACCCTCAAGAATAATACGTTCATTGGGTACCTGGGTGGCTCAGTGAGTTAAGCCTCCGACTTTGGCTCAGGTCATGATCCCAGGGTCCTGAGATCGGGTCCCACATTAGGCTCTCCACTCAGGAGGGAGTCTGCTTCCCCCTCTCTCTCTGCCTGCCTCTCTGCCTACTTGTGATCTCTGTCTGTCAAATAAATAAATTAAATCTTAAAAAAAAAAAAGAAGACATTCATAAAAGTGAATAGGACAGAACAGAAAACACAGTAACAGGATGGTAACAGCATTCACTGAGCACACTTTATCACTCACTGATCCAATAACTCTGCATTTAATAGCTCATTTGCACAAAACCCCTAGAATTTGCACAAAATTCCCAGTTCCATAAGTAAGCAGAGGCATGGAGAGTTAATTTTTGTCCAAGCACAGCTAAAAATGCCCAGGCCAGCATTTGAACCCAGGCCCTCTGACTTGAGGCTGCATTTTGAAGCATTATTCAATACTACCTCTATCATGCTCAGAAAAAGAAATCAAGGAATATATTAGCTTATACCCAGCCCTGAAAAACAACTCTCTCTGTTAGGAACAATCTCTCATTAATAACAATATAAAGAGAGGAGGTGAGCTGAAAGGCAAATGAAAGTCTGAAAGCTTATTCACACTCCAGCCTGGTGTGTGGCAATCTTTACCACTTAAAATGACCTAAATCCCTCACGCTGCCATGTAAGGCATGTTTTTAGAACATTCTCGGAGCCAGTCTCTAAATCAGCCCTTCTCTCCACTGCCAGCCAGGTCAGGGCATCTGGGTAGCCCCCAAAGAATCACTCAACGAGAATACACTAAAGAGTTTACCAAGTGAAAAGGAAGGATGATGAGATCTCAGCAGGGAAATAATATTACACCTTCCGGGTGAAAATTCCCATACATAACGCACACACACACACACACACACACACACACACACAAAACCATGTTCATTCTTTTTCTCTTTTTCTCTCAACTTTTTTTCCTTTTCTCCCTTCCTTTGCCCATTCCATCTTTGTCCTATGCTCTCAGATTCCCCTTGAAGTCTATCAAGTTTCCAGATGAAAACAGGTGCTCAAAGTGTGCTAACATTTTACATGTCTGTAAAACAGATGCATGCACATTATGTTGCAGGTCCAAGGCATTTGAGACATACAGTTGCTAAGATTTGAGTCCTCTCAGCTTTATTAGATCAGGATGCTATAGAGAATGTTGTTCGGTGTTCTATCTGCTTCAAAGTAAAGGGGGTTAGTAAAGATTTCGAACCCCTATAAAAATAAACTTAAATGATTTTAACCAATATTCTGCTTGATTTATTTATCAATAAGTTGTATTTAAAGATTTAGGTTTCCCAATGATACACATTTTTTAAGACTTATTTATTTCAGAGAGAGCATGTGAGTGAGCATGGGGGGAGGGGCACAGGGAGAAAGAATCCCAAGTAGACTCCCCACTGAGCACTGAGCCTGAGGCAGGGCTCCATCACACCACCCCGAGATCACAATCTGAGCTGAAACCAAGAGTCAGACAGTTAACCCACTGCACCACTTAGCTGCCCCATGATATGCATTCTTTCACTGAATCATGTTCTTTATAAAATTCAGGGCTTACCTATAGTTTGATACTTAAATTGAATTGGTATTTAACATCATGCTACTCATTCCCAGAAGCAATAGGAAAGTAACCTTTTGAAAACTGGAAGTAAACCTTGCACTGCAAAATGGAGTTCACCAAAGGCAATGAAAGTTCAAGCTATATAGTGTCCTTAAAATGAGTGAATTCTGCCCACTTCCACACCATCTGGTTATTTTTTCTTTACTTTTCCATAACTCATCCTGTTTTCTCCTTCTGTACTTTTCTTGTTCTTCTGCTGCTTTTAAGTCTCATCTGAATTCGCCTATTTTATCACTCAACAGAGACTATTTCGGACTTTTCCTCTAAGTCCTGGCTGACTTCGGGCTAAATTCCAGATAACTAGCTGGGGTTAAAATATATATGTAGAAAAATTTTATATGGAACATCTGTTGTACAAATGGAGATGCTTTTAACAAACATCTAGTCTTTGATCTAAATAGATCTTGTTTTCCTTTGACTTCCTACAGAAGATCACAGCTACAGGTCTTCTTCTACCCCTTACTCTCAAAACTGAACTCCCTCCCTCCATGTGTCAGGCATTTAGACCATTTTCTGTTTTATGATTACAAGCTAAAAAGTGATGAATATTCTTGAACGTCACTAGTTCTTAATAGGGATTTTAAAAAAACAACTTATCTTCTCTGTCATCTAGTTTCTGTAACCTACAAAGATTTCTCAGAGGGCAGCTTAACTACACATTCATAATTCTTAAAATTCAGCTTCTCCTCATAGTCTTGTCATCTAAAATGTCTTAAGTAGCCAGGTTTTAACCTATATTGCAGTAAGTGCTACATTATAAACTATGTTTTAAAAATATGTTTTAATTAACTTTTCAAATCTACTCATTAAAATTCCCACAAAGTGGACTACCAATGGAGCACTTTGTAAATAAGCACTCTTAGGTACCTAACAAAGAAAATGTCTACAAGAGTTTTGTAGGAAATTGCAAGCAGTTATTATTCTACTTTAGTTAACATAAATGTTGAAAGTAAATACCAAACATGTATAACTCACCTTATAAAAATAAGAGCTAATTTAATTGGTCTTTTTTAATACACAGGTTTTTGAGTCACCAAACACAAGATTTTAATTTTCAAAGTTTGTCAAAATATCAAATGAATTACACCTTAGCAAAAATGTATCAACTATGAAACCACTGGGACTCTGACAAACTGTTTCAACTCTCAGATTTGTGACCTACGTGGTCAACGAGTGATGGATTAGGAATGAAAGGGTTAAGCTGTGTGTGTGTGGGTGCATGACAGCCAGGAAGTGAGTTCAGGGCACCACCATTCAGCTAGGTCAAGGCCTCGTGGAGTCAATGGTCAGGGAAACCAAGGGTTCAGAGAGCTGGGGACCTGGAGAAACACGCCCTGGAGAATTTCAAGGAAACAAGGTCTAGGAACACCACTTGGAGCTAGGGGCAGGGCTATTTTGCAAGCCTTCGCCCAGAACAGCGACTAGTATTACAATCCTGAACCACTCTCTCCAAGATGGTGCTGTCATTAAAATGGCTGGAATCAGCCATAGGGAAAAGAGTCAGGGGGAATTCAGTAATTTCTTCAGTAATCAGTTACTGGTTCTTTTTTGGTACCTACATTTATCAAGGGATCACTAACTTGTGGTGCCTATAGGCCCTTTTTATGGTATTGTCAAATAGGAGGACTTTGATAGGAATATTGGTTTGGAGGTCAAAAAAGAGGTCAGGACTAGGGATGCTGCTCTGGAGTTCCTCTGCCTACCTGTGTCATAAATATATTTGTGGAATCAATTAGTTCATGAAACCATGGAAGTGGAGGTAGATAGGTCACTGAAGAGAGATTTATAAGATGAGAAGAAGAAAAACTGAGATTGAGGAGTAGATAACAGAGCAGAGGAGGACATAAGATACTGAAAAGGAATAGCTAGAGAAATAGGAAACAAGAAAAGTGGGAAGGAGGAGAACACTGTTCATGGAGGCCAAAGCAAGCATGATTTTCAAGAACTGAGTGACTAATTTTCTCTAATTCAAGTATGGTCAGGGAAATAATTGAAAAGCATCCATTGTACCTACCAAGGTGGTAAAGCCATTCTTTTTTGTTTGTTTTTGGACTAATGGCCTCAGAAACCATACTGCATTGTGTCTCAGGAAGAAAAAGAAGGTAAGGTAGGTCAAGTGACAGACGGTATTATTTCCAACACTTTAACTGTGAAGGTAAGCAGAGTGGTGGTGCAGTAGCTAGAGGACTTTTTAAAGTTAGAAAGACGTAAACACATCAATATGCTGGTGGGAAGGTTGAGGCTGAAGATAAATGTCGGATCTGCACTATGACAGAGAGAAGTCCCCGAGGGAGTTAGAGACGGGGGTGGGGCAGGCATGGGATCCACAGTATAGTCAGCGGTCTCTACCTTGACTATGAGGATGGGATCTTCTTACAGTAGGATAAGAGGTGATGGGAATGAGATGCCCATAAGCCTGGCAGAACAGAAGCTGTGCATATTCTTGAAGAAGAGAGGCTTTGGAGAATGGGCTCAAGGAAAACAGTAGAAGCTTGAAATAATTATATAGTAAATAAGAAGACAGGGTAACACTGGTTCTAATATAGTTCTGATTCCTACATTTTTGTTATTTTTTTTTTTTCCTATTTGGAAAGAATCTCAGTTGTAGATTCCATTATATCCTTAAGGTCATCAATCATAGTTTAAGGTCAAATGACCCACATGAGGATATCCTATAGAGAAGAAGACAGCATCTAATTTTTCAACTAGCTATTATGTAACTTTGGGTGAAACATAATTCTTTGATAAATAGGAATGAAATATTTGTTCTGATCAGTGGCAATTGCAATAGTAATGGAAGTCCATGATACTGCAAGTAAAAATGCTTAGCTTTTTCATTTTCAATTGACAGCAAATATAGAAGTGAGCTGCAGGGGAATATTTTATAAATAAACAGTGTATCCCAAATAAAGGTACACTTTTAACGACATGGATACTGCAAATATTCTAAAAAATAGTTCAGTTACTTAAAGGTCAAAAAACAAAATCAAGTCAAGGGATGCCTGGGTGGCTCAGTCAGTTAAGCATCAGACTTGATTTCAGCTCAGGTCATGATCTTAGGGTCATGAGATCATGCCCCAAGTCAAGCTCTGTGGCTGAACTCAGAATCTGCTTGAGTTTCTCTCTCCCTCTCCCCCTTCCAGCCTGCTCGTGTGCGCTTTCTCTCTCATACATCAGTTAAATAAATTTTAAAAATCAGGTCAAAATCAGGTTCTTTTATGCCAGAGTATTTTATGTACCACTTCAAAAGTTATCCCCCCAAGATTAGCAAAAAAAAAAAAAAAAAAAAAAGAAAAAAAAATTCAGGTTTGGGTGGAAATCAGAAGATTTTTAGCTATAATGGATATCATAAACAATTAGTATGGAATAGGGAAAACACAGTGATACAGTCCGAGTATCATTCATATAGTTTGACGCTCATGGCACCTGTGCAATGTGTCTCAGATCCATCCATCTCAGACCAGCAGGTCATAAAGTGCTCTTCCTTGGCCAGGAACATTCCCTGGTGGGCCCTCATCTCATTGTAGGAATTTATTTTGAAAAGGAGAACAAAATCCTTTAAATGACTCCATAATGCTTTATGTAGTCCTATTTTAAAAAGAAGGTTATTTAGAAAGGTCATTCCGAAATTTTACTCCTAACCTGACTTAAAGGGAAAATGGAACTTTCTAAGGAAGTGCTATTCAGAATCCTTCCTCTCAACCCCACTTGAAGGGAAAGGCCGTTGAGGGAAGCCATAGTGAAAAAGCTGATATGACATGTGTCAGCACAGTCTTTTCACTCTTAGGGTCAAGCTTTCAGCTTGATATCGTTACTATTCATCAATGATCCATTGATCCATCAATTCAAAAAACACCTATTTTCGAGTAAGACATCGTACTAGGATTCCCAGTTGCTATCCAGGTGTTCACAGTCAAGCACAGGAAAACAACACGCAAATAATAAAAGGACAACAGAGGGTGAGAGGTGGAGCAGAGGATCTATGCAGAGAGCACAGAAATAGCACTGAGGAGGGAAAGAGGTCTTCTGCTGGAGGGTCCAAAGCGTCTTTCAGGAGAGAAAACACATGGCCTGGCATCGGAGGTGTGAATTTTAGTTCACTGTGTACGATTAGAGACTTTCCATTATTCCGACCATTGTCACAGTGAAGGGGGGATGTCACTAGGATACGAAGTCCCATCATATCCTCCACGTCTCCCTCACTCTTTAGGGAATCCTTAGGTTTTGTGTTTCGGCTGTACTCACAGATGGGTATTTATTTCTATGTTCATTTCTCATTGCTCAACTTCTCAAACCGGTTCATGATTTCTCCCCAACATAGGACACTGGTTCTGTCCCCAACTGAGGACCTAGGCTGTGCACCGTGACCTCAAATGCTATTTGAATTCAAGTCCATGCATCCTAACCTGTGGGTTTTCATTTCATCACTGAAGTAAAAAACATGGCACGTGGATGACATGAGATTCAAACACTGGTCCGCAGGAAAGCCAAAATTCTGTCATCAATTATTTCTAGAGGAAAACCTCCAAAATGACTCATCATCAGATGATAGTCTCAGATAGAAAAAGCTGCTAAATTTAAATAAGATAATTAAGAGGAGAGTCTACGTGTTGAGCTGCACAGTTTGGGGGACGCATAGTATATTCAGAGTTGTTTGATTGACTTATTTGGGGATTTAAAGTATTCACGATATACATTGACACATATAATCATTTTATCAAGAAAGATAAATTTTGGATGTTTTTCATTTTTCTGGCCCTAACCTTTTGCTTCCCACTGTGTTTTCATTTAAAGTACACATTGCTGCCTTTGTGCACAGTTATCCCAGACACTTTTTGAATAAAAATTCTTCAAGAGGAAATCCTGGCTTCATTACAATTCTCTTTTTAATCTGTTAAAATTCATCCAAATTTGCGTTCTCTAATTGCATAGGAGATTTAGAGAAACGTCCAAGAATCTCCAGGACTTGTAACCTTTTTTTTCCTTCACTTGTTTCCAAACTGCATCTGTGTTGTCAGACAAAATATTGATATAGCTTGCTTAGCTCCACTTAGTAGAATCTAGGACAGTGATTTATGGAGTAGAGGCAAATCCACGTTAAACCTCAAGGTCTGGGAGTTTAGGGTTTATGTTGCTATCTATTGAGATTGGTATTTCCTTTCCCTGCTTATAAAAATAAAAGGACATGTGAATGGGTTGCCCAGAAACACAAAGTTGTTGTTTAACCTCACGCTTGCTGCTTGCCTGTGAGAAGGTGTGTTAGTGCTTGAAAGATCCCCAAAGGGAAAACATGTCAACGCAGTAGAGAAGGGTTGAGTGCCACTCTGAGAGTACCTTGAAGAGGGGGCAACGCCCTTTCAGACCGGGAGGGACAAAAAGCTAAGTTGGAGGCTATCCATTTCATATCAGACTAGAAATGGGAAGTTTACAGCACATCTGGAATCTGAGTACTTGTGTGTGTGTGTGTGTGTGTATACACAACCCAGATGGCTGAGAGCATATACAGCACGGATGCTATAGATGTGTGTGTGTTTGTATACACGTGCACACAGGTAAGCACACAGAGAGTATGTCTACACACACACACACACACAAACACACAGCTGTCATCATCCTAGGGGATTGGCTTGTCAATCCAGCTGCTGAGAAACAGGCCAGGTTGGCCTTTTGCCTCCAGCAGGATGTCCCGAGGTAGCATTTTGCGTGTGGCAGGCAGCCAGGACAATACATCACTACAGCTGGATTAGGCGGATAACACCAACAAGGCCAGATCAGGAACAGGAATAAATCCTTTTTTGTAGAATTGTGTAGGGGGTTTTAGAGATGACTTATCTTTTTTTTTTTTTTTTAATCTAAAATTACTATTTCCACAGCTAAAACAGGAAGGAAACAGTTGTCATGCAGAAAAGGTGAAGAAAAGGACATCAGGGGCTCTTAAATGGGGCATGAACTTGCAGGAGACAGAGAATCCAGCCCGCGGTGGAAAGTGTTGGGGGGAGGGGTTGCAAGACCCAAAGGCTCAGAGGTGACCAAGAAAGGCCTCAAGAGTTGGGATCCTGGATTCAAGTTTCCTGACCCTATTCATGGTGCTTTTCCCCAGGAAGTTTACAGGGATTTAAAATTAGCTTTAGTGTAGAGCCCGGGTATACAAGAACGTTGGTATTTTCAGATATGAGCTCATAACACACGCCCCAGATGAAGGCAGGTTTCTCCATCCTATCGGAGACCTTTAGTCTTTCATTTGAGTGTTTAATGGAGTCTCGGGGATCCGCTTCAATCAGACGATCTTCCTCAGGAAGACTTGGGGAGTTTATTTTGCCAGAATCCACTCTGGTTACTATTTTAACAACTTTACAGATCTCACAAATGATTTTAAATAATAAGCTCATAACAATACAAGAACATTTTGCTTATTAGCATAACCTTTTACCAACCACAACTATTCCCCATACAAAAATATAAGAATTTAGAATCTGTACTTGGTGGCCATCTGTTTTCTCTCTAAACATTACTTGTGAGTCCCTTTCTTTGGGTTGTTATTAAGATATTTTAAATTGTGATGTTCTTGCACCGCATGCCAGATAGAAATAATGATAATAAAATAAGTGTGTATAGCAATTTACTTAGAAACAAGAGCGAGCAAAAGAAAATTAGCGAATGTTTAATTCTAGGCAGAGGGCCAAACTATCCTAAGCCCCCGCCTCCATCTGCCCTTGCCATATTTTTAAAAAACCCACCTTCGAGAAGTACAGATTTCTTGGTCTATGGCAGCAGACTTTCCATAATGTGATGTGTAATAGAAAGGTTGACTGCTAGGTTCTAGAACCAGGCAGTCTGAGTTCAAACCCCAGCTCTGTCAACTAACTTGCTGGGTGACATTTAGAAGCTTACTTAACTTCTCTGTGCCTTTGATTCTCCATCAGTAAGATGAAAGTGGTATTAGTCTAACTCATAGAAAATGTGTGTGTGTGTGTGTGTGTGTGTGTGTGTGTGTGTTACCTGAGTTAATGTGACTACTGCATTCAGAGTAGCATCTGGTAAGCACTCACGACAAGCACCATGTAAGAACAGTTAACTGTTGGCTATTATTATTGTTAAGAATACTAATAATTACAGCCATTTGGTTCATTAGTCTGTCCTTAGTCAAGGCTGCACCTTGATGTGGTCTTTAAAATCTTTATAGGTGACGACTCTAGTTGCATCTGTATTCATGAAAATGCTATTTCCTAGTACATCTGGATAAAATTTAGCTGCTCATCTTTTACTCCTGAATCAAGTATTCTTAATAGGAGCAAAGGAATTTTTCTGCAGAGTCAGCACATTATTAAATCCCTGGTTTCCCCCCCCGCCCCCGATTAGTATATATTTGGACTATGGCCAAATCCCCATTAAGCTTTATATTAATCATGTTCATTGTATTCTATTTGGAAAAAAAAAAAAAGTGATAAGGGAACCAAGGAGGGAAGTATCTTCCGGAGAACTCAATGTGTGTTATTTCTAAACAGTGAACGTTAGGGGACTAAGATTCTTAGCAATATTTGCATCTTAATGTAAAATAATTGCACCAGAAACCATTTTGGTTCTGGCCCAGCTTCGGTACCTCTAAAAATGTGCTGGTACATGGCTACGCAGGTGCATTTTTATTGCATGTTGTTATAGCAGGAAGCAGGTTGACGTGCCTTTATGTGTACAGTTAGGTGTGGACCTGCCTGCATTTGAGAACTTCGCTTAATGGGAAAAAGGAGAGGACAATTTAGTTTCACAACTATCTCTTTCCCTTTACAGTAATTTTTTCTTGCTCTCCTGATCCCCAAAATAATAGTGAAAATCTATTTTTAAATTGCTATCTAAAACTTCTCATAGCAAGTTAAACACTCAAAGAGTATAAAATTTCTGGTTTGCTGTGAATACTGACACTTCCAAAAATCGCTAAATACTGTTGGGATTTTAAACTACCATAATCTCCTTAAAAATACATAAGTGAGATTGTCTTCAACAGCTGAAAATATTATAGCTTTTCTTGTTTCTCCTCTGATTTTATACTTATTCTAATTTCCCCCCTACATTCTATCCTAATACATGTATTTCTATCCTTGAAGGTTTTTTATTTCTCTATGTTATTTCTCTGTAATAAAAATGTGTGTAAATCAAAATCACATTTTTTTTTCCTTTGGTGTATGGCTCTAAATAAAAAAAAATTCCAACTGGGTTATCATTACAAATATTCCTATTAGTAAACCAATGAAAACAGCAGAAATAAATGATAAATCTGGATAAGTAATTATATTATGATAAAATTCATTGGAAATGCATTTATTAATGAGAAGGACAGGTCTGGTTTCATTTTAAATTGATTCATGTATTTTTGGATGAATATCATTGCCAGAATGGAACAGAGTTGAACATCAATTCTATTCCTTTCTTCACTTACGAACACTGAAAAACCTTGTGCACCTGACCAGGGGGATGGAAATAGAAGGAATTTTATTATAACACTGCAACCCAATTCTCAGTATTCCTCTGAGTTATATGCCAAAATATCATGTAGTCACTTATTAAAAGTTATTTCTAGTGCTCTATCAGCTAACAACTTGACTCCTTTAATTTTACTGAAAGCAAAGAATTATAAACAACCTGCCTTGTGAAAGACTTTGTCACCCAGTCATTAGACACATTCATTGCCTCAGTTTCTGGGAAGTAGACCAAGAAGGCTTTACCAGTATCGATCAAATAACTGTTAATTATTCCTGCTATTCCTTTACTTTGAAGCACTTTGTTTCAGTCTGGATATACTCAAAAAAGGATGGAAAAATAAAAACGTTTATTTTAATTCATCTTTGCCAATATGTTTTTAAATAAAATGTTTTCATCTTATCACACGCTTTGAAGATACTTTTTTTTTTTACAACTTAGAGCTGAAGATTTACTTCATTCCATTCTTGGAAGATGTTTACCCTTTAACCTACTTGGCAAAGCTAGTTTTCATTGTCTAACTGATCAAATAAAAATCACTTTTTGATAGTTATTATGCATCACTGTGACAACATCTCATTTCTGAATTCTAGCTCTAAGTTACATTAGCTAGGTATGTAGGTAGGTATAAGGATAAATGAGGCATGGAGATTTGGCATAAAATCTTACCTCCTTACCTCTCACAGTCTCTCCCTTTGCTTTCCTCCCAAAGGGCTCTCTAATGAGAATCATTCATTCTTTGACAATAGTTGGTGAAGGAAAATGAAAAGATTCATGGAAGAAAAGAGAACCTCTGCCACCCACTTTACAAATACACTTGAATTAGAATATATCATCCTGACCAAAGGGCCTCTTTCTAATGTCATTCTTCATTCTTAATAAAGCTGTGTTTAAAGAAGAGAAAGACCTTAGGTTTTTGGTGCATTGGTTACAAGAGGCTTACCAGACAACAGTATTAAAAACTAAAAATTGTTGTTTCATTTGGTATGGTGGAACTTTTTACAACACGGGGCCAGGCTGGTGAGTGGTAGGACTTTCTTTTATAAGGGAGAAGACAGTTTTTAATTTTTTTTTAATTTTTCTTTTTGAGAGAAAGTGTGAGGAGGGGCAGAGAGGGAATCTCAAGGAGGCTCCCTACACACTGAAGAGCTCTACAAAGGGGTTGACATGGGGCTCAACCTCACAACCCTTGAGACCACAACCTGAGTGGAAATCAAGAGTTGGATGCTCACCCAACTGAGCCACCTAGATGCCCCGGTAGGAGGAAGTTTTTAAAGAGGAGATATTAAAGAAGAACCAGGATCAGGTTTCAGCCACAGACCCACTGCAAGACAAAAGTACACATAGATGTTGAAGACCAGGAAATTGTCTTGGTCTTTTTGATAGGAAATTGATAGGTCTTAAATTGATAAGTCTTAAAAGTGTTGTTGCCACATAGACGTTGGAACGGCACACATCCCAATACAGAATTCTGTGGGGAGACTGACGAAGGGACTGTAAGATCCTCTGAATAGAACCCCGTCCGTCTCATGCACAAGGAGATTAAGGGCCTACCTTCTTGGTATGATTTTAAGGGCTTGAGCTGTTTCCTTCACGCTCATTGACCCAGCATTTGATGCCTGACATTATTTCCCTGTCAAAGATTCATTTTACTTTCATCACCCAACAGTGTTCTTTCAACCTCTGGGAAGATATTGAAAACTTGTTAAGCCAATTGTATCTTAAAACCTTAGTGTATGTGAGATTTTAGTCGTCTACAAATAGAAGAGCAGAACACACATGAAGATTGAAGGCAGGGGAAGGAGAGGAGGACACACAAAGGGTGCACTGAACCCAGTCTGCTCATTTTGGCTGCCTGCTGTGGCTGCCCACTCCAGGGCTGTCTTGACCTCAGTCTGTAAGTTTCTACGACCAGTCAGTGCAGATAGATTGGCTGCATCAATAGTCATAGTCCTGGTTAGTAACATGCTATTGGGTTCCATTTTCAGTCTGACTTCCGTATGTAATTTACCACTACCTAAGACCTTGAAATGATCCCATGCACTAAGTGTCATTATCCCATTTTTAGGCAGCAAAGGTCTTCTTGGTCACACATAGTATATTGGTCTGTGTTATGGCACCCCAGTGTCAGGTACCCTTTCATTCTCATTTTTACCTTCCACATGGAATTTTTAGGAAACAATATATACAAGCAAAGACGACTTAGGGAGGATTACAGTCATTACATACTCAAGCAACCAACCTCAGGCATAGGTCCTATTCTCAGCTTTTTGTCATGCGATGGGATGCTTTTTACTTCCCAAGTGATCTAGTCTTATTGGGTCTTATTTCTTCCTTCCTAGCATGACAATCTCCTTCCCCGGCTGCCTCTCCTCTCTATTATGTAGAGAAATCCTCATCTAGATCAAAATTCTATCCTGAAACTGCATAGCATTGTTCATTAAACGAAAGATACTATTAGACACTACTCATCTTAGAAAACAGTTTAGAAACCATATTTTGTGTTTTTAGCATACTCTTAAAGAGTCTCAGGTTCATCTCAAAAGGCTCATCATGAAAGCATCCCCCAAAATGTGGGTTTTCCCTCTCAAGGAATTCTCAGACCAACTTCTAACAAAATAAAATGTTCTCTGTGTTATTGGCATTATAATTCCATGTTAAATAGATAATTAGAGTGGATAACAAGGCAGGAAATGCTTAATAGTACCCTTGCTTGCTACATAGAATCAAGTTATTTAACTTCTCTTTTTATTTGTAATTATAACACCTTCCTTATCTATTTCACAAAGATGTTAAGGATCGAAATAAATTGTTTTCTTCTTTATAAACTATTTGTTCTGAAAGGTCTAAATGACTATGTAAACCTAAATGATGTTTATCATCATTATTCCAAAAGGTCTTTAAATAAGTTAGGATATTGGGCAGATGAGTCATATGAAAATAAGCTCTCAGTCTAGAAAAAGATCACTGTTTAATCATTTACTGAAAAAACACACACAGTTAAGTGTGCATCCAGTGTTGAAACTAATGGCTTATAGGAAAAATTTTGAGTAAAATAATATCTAAACTCTTTTTTATGGTATAAAATGTTCTCAGAGTTTGGGCCTTAAAACCCCCCCCCTTTTTTTGAGATATAATTGACCTACAGCATTGTATAATTTTAACATGCATTATGTGTAGATTTGATACATTTATTTAATAACCATATTACACTATGGCATTACCTAACTTCTCCACCACATCACATAATTAACCTTTTCTTTTTGTGCTGAGAACACTTAATATCTACTTTCTCAGTAAGTTTCAAATATACAGTATGGTATTGCTAACCATAATCACTAGGCTATACATTAGAGCCCCAAAACTTATTCATCTTACAGCTGGAAGTTTGTATCCTTTGGGTATCTCCCCATTTCCCTTAGCCACCAGCCCCTGGTAACCACTATTCTGTTTCTAGTTTGGCTTCATTAGATTAGACATATAACATAAAAATCATATAGTATTTGTCCGACTTATTTTACAAGCATAATGTCCTCAACATCCGTCCATGGTGTGGCAGTTCCATGTTGCGTGTGTGTGTGTGTGTGTGTGTGTGTGTTTCCATGGGCATACACACATACTACATCTTCCTTATCCAGTCCTACCTCATATCATTACCCAGTCATCTATTGACCGATGCTTACATTATTTTTATATCTTGTCTGTTGTGATGAACATGCAATGGACATGGGAGTGCAGATCTTTGAGATCTTGTTTTCACTTTCTTTGGACATATACAGAGAGGTAGGATTCCTGGGACATATGGTAGCTCTATTTTAAATATGAGGACTCTCCGTGCTGATTTCCGCAGTGGCTACACCAATTCATACTCCCAGAAAACAGTGCACAAGGGCTCCCTTTTTTCCACATTCTCACCCTCATGGTCTTTTCAGGACAGCCATTCTAACAGGTTTGTGGTGGGATCTTAGTGTGGTTTTGATTTGCATTTCCCTGATGAAAAGTGGTTTTGAGCACCTTTTCATAGGTCTTTTGGCCATTTAGGTATCTTTGCCTCATCCCTGCTTAATTTTCAAGTCTAGCCTCCTCTATCCCTTCACGCTCCACACCTACCCTCCTAAAACCATATCCTTTCTAATTATCATGACGTCACAGACGTGATCTCCGAAACCTGAGATTGCCTTTCCGGTCTGTTTGGTGAACTGCCAGTCATTCTTTAAGACCCAAATCTGACTTCTGTAGGCAAAGTAAATGTAGAGTCCTCAATATTCCTTTCGAGTTCCAGGAGCATCTGTACTGCTCTGATTACCACTAATTGCATGCATTGGTTTTTTCGTTTCATTGGTGGTTTTGGCTAATAAATTTATTAGGTACCATTGACTATCTCAAGTTCTTATAATTAAAAGGTAACCATTTTGGATTTGTTATTTCAAGTTTCTAACAACTAACTTTGTTAGTTGTAGTTTATATTCCAATAAATATCCTATGTCAAATTTTGAACAAATGGACATCCTAAAAACCCAGTTTACGGTAAGCATGATACTTGCAACTAGAATAAATTACAGACTTTGTCTTTAGGGAGATAACCCCCTAGTGAGGAGGCAGGCGTTTAACCAACAAATAAAATTAGGAAGGCTTATCATCAAGCAGAAGAAGGCTGACGCTACTTAAGAGTACCTTTAGGGAAGTGGCCATATAGACAGTACCAGAGGGAAAAGAGAAACCTAGAATAGGGCAAGAGCTCAGTGAAGCAGGATGTGCTTCAAAACTTTGGGTTACATAGCAAACTTTGGTTTGCTTTGTAAATTGGTGAGAAATGTTACAAGGTCAAATGGCAGTTGATAAAACAGTTATTAAAAATCACTAATTTGGGGGGCACCTGGGTGGCTCAGTCAGTTAAGCAACCCAACTCTTGGTTTCAACTGAAGTCTAGATCTCATGGGTCATGAGATCAGTTGCTTCACTGGGCTCTGTGCTCAGTGGGAGTCTGCCTGAATATTCTCTTTCTTTGCCCCTTCTAGGTCTAAAAAATATCATTAAAAAAAATCAATATTTTTGTCAGTAGCTTCTCCAAATCCCAGATCTCAACTAAGATCTTGTTCCCCTCCCCTCCTTGCCTTCTAAATGGAACAGACAAACATGAATAACATATTTGGGGTAACTGTGACCACCTGACTTTCCTCCTCTTTTAATTGGGTTTTACCTGCATTACTAAACTGGAAATCTACTTTAGGTTTTCCAGGACTATGAAACAGCAGAGATTTCTACCTTTCTCCCTCTGTTTCCAATTCCAAAAGAGGTTATTTGGCAAAATGAATGTTGAATGTAAGATGTAACCACAACACAACCTCTGTCCAAATCCTAATCTATTATTATGGATGGAATCCAAAATGATGAAATTTTGCTATGAGACATGTTTAACAGTGTTAGATATAAGGAAAATGTATCAAAATATATAGTATCAAATGTGATAACATTTTAAGCTTTACATAAATATATGACACATCTATAATGTTACTGAGGGAAACTATAGTGCCCCCAGGAAGTTGCAGCTGGGGAGATTAGAAATATAAACATGCTTTTAAATGCTGAATCCATGGAGACAAATGTTTATCTAAGCTATTTTGTTTTGTTCAGTTGGCTGGTGGGTAGGAGGGAGAGAAAAGCATCTTGGTAAAAATGTGCAATTCTAGTAGATGTTGTATTTAATATATACAACTTTAGTGTATACTAAGAGTGTAATACTTGTTAATCTGCTTAAAATTGATTTGGCATTTGCTGAAAACGTTCTATTTTCATATAACAAAGTCAGTTGTTATTAAATTGAATTCACAAATCAGCAAATGATTATACTTTAATTGTGAGAGCTTGAGATATTCAATGTACAATGACTAATATGGTGCTTAGTAAAAAAAAAGGGTAGACATTGCATACAGTTGTTAATAGCAGGGATAGAACAACAGACACATATGAAAAACTCTGCCGGTATAGAGCAGACCATACAATTGCCTTCACCTAAGGACGTTGGATTTGGGTCTTTAAGAATGACTGGGCATTCCAACAGCCCAGAAAAGGAAACTCCAGGCTTGGGAGACAGATGTGCACAGACATGGAATACGTGGCATTTAGGATGGGTGTGGATGGAGAGAAAGAGGAGTTAAGATTGGAAAGGAGATTTATGCCATGAGTTGGCATTTAGATATTATCTCATCCATAATTATTTTCTATAAGGCAGTGGTTTCCACCCTGGCAGTACGCATGACTGAACTGAGGAAATTTTTTAAATACTTATGGTTCCTCTCCCTCACAACGCACACAAATGTAGAGCCAGCCTTTGCCAATAAAAATACGGGATACCCAGTTAAATCAGAATTTCAAATACTTTTTTTTTTCAGTATAGGTATGTCCAGTGCAAAATCTGGAACACATTTATAATAGAAGTACTTATTGTTGACTTGAAATTCAAGTTTGACTAGGTGTCATTCATACATATATATTTATCCCCTCACCCCACCCCTGAAACAAACGAATCAGAATCTCTTGAGGTGGTGTCTGGGCACCAGGGTCTCTTAAAGCTCTACAAGTGATTTTCACATGCAAGCAGGGTTAAGAACCCCTGGTCTAAATGATGGGCAGTCAATAATTTCAAACAAGGGAGAGACACGTTTGAAAGACCACTGAGAGGAATAAGAAACGGTCTCACCATTTTGGGACGTTACAAGCTGAAGGAAGGAGAGGCTGGCAGCAGGGAATCGTTGAGAGGTATTTTGCAGGCCTCTGGTCAAAAGATGGGAATTGGCTAGAACTAAAGTTCTGGTAGCAGACATAGAGGAAAAATGAGATTCTTGACCAGCGACTCGGGTCGTGTTGACTAAGAACTTACAGGAACAAAGGTCACCATCGGAGCAGAAGAGGACCGCTGGATCCCTGCCAGTGTTGCCATTCCTTAGCTCTCTCCTCCCCCTCCTTCCTCCTCCAGTTTGGGCTTGAGCACAGCTGCATTGTAGTATAGAGGTGACCTCGGACAAGATACTTAACCTTTGTAAGACTTAGTAATTCTTCCATAAAAGGAGAAACAGTAATGTGTTTTGGAACATTATTTGTAAAGGTGAAGTGAAATACCTTTAAGAAGCTCATGATTCCTCCAGGCATGTGAAGTACTTAATATATTTTGGCCATTATTACCATGTTGCTGTGATTTTTAAGTCTAATCACCACGATTCTGGCTGCTTTTCGCTTTCACATTCTCTCCTTAGTCCTCTCTCATTTCTGGATTCCCACTTCTCCCTTCCTCCTTCCATCTCCTTTCTTCTCCCTCAGTGGTGACTTTCTGAATCCTGGAGTGTTTGGTGTTATCTGTTTAGGAAGAGATCTAGGCAAGTTTCAACTCATTGAAGCAAGAAGATAGAATAAGGCTGAGTATGATAGCTAGAACTAATTCTGAGAGGAAATGACTACAGAATGGCTTCGGGAATCCCAGGACTACTCCATTATCCCAATCTAGACAGCCAGCATCAAAGAATCATCGGATCCAAGAATGTCAGAGCAGCAAGTGTCCTAAGCACTTATTAGCATGATATTCTATAAATTGAAATAATAGCTACACTTAGGCATAGCTTTGTAATTCTTATAATCTGGGAGGATCTCATTCTACATCCAGTATTTTGCAGAGGCCGTGTGTAGAGGAGTCCACAGGGGGAAGCTCTTCCTTAATTGGCCCCCGTCAAGAAATAAATGATAAAAGTCACTGTGGGGGCAATCTGGGAAATTCACATATAGACTGGAGTAGATGACATTATTCAATGAATACTTATTTTTATGATGTGGCAAATGGCACTGTGGTTAAAGAAGAGAATGTTCTTATTTTTAGGGCAGAAGTATCATAATGGCAATAACTTACTTATAGATGGCTTAGCGGAAATCATTTGAAATAAATACATGTACGTGTTCAACTTGCAGGGTGGGGGAGAAAGAAAATATGGCAGAATCGGTGAGTCTAGCAGAAAGCTATGTGTGCTTTGTTTTTAAAAGAAAATAAATCTAAGTTTTAAGATAAAGCAGCAGCAAGGAAAGTAAATTTCTTTAAAAAACAAAACCAACAACAACAACTACAACAACAAAACACACCGAAGACATGATTACTATTATCCAAAGGAGGAAGAGAAGCAGGCTCTGGAATCAGAGCCAAGCCCCAACCTTGTGGGGTCACCTTTTTATTAACTAGGCAACATCGGACAAATTCGGAAACCCAAGCCTCGGTTTCCTTATCTGCAGAAAGAGCTTAATGATAGTAACAAGAATCCCTAGTTGCTATTCGACTGTCCCCATTGTCATAATGGAGTAGGATGATGAAGGTGAAGGGCTGAGCCCCAGGGCCTGGCATAGGCCAAGAGCCCACACAGCGTCCTCTCTTACCGTGGTGACCCCAGAGCGCAGGGAGTAAAAGCAGGAAAATGCCCTCTCTTCCATCTGTGATCTGCCAGTTCCTTTTTCTTAGACTCTTAAAATTGCCCTTCATGTAGGTAACTGGTATGTCAGTAAAAAACTGGGCCACTCTCTTGTAGGGTCCTGAAGTCCAAACAAAAATCCCTTTTCTGTGGAGTAGGTAGCGTGAGGGTGGCATTCCCCCTCACTGTCATCTCTAGAGCCAGCAATAAACAAATCATAAAAAATGTGCTTGGAAATTTCAGCTCCACAGTAATAGCTGAAACAAAGGCAGAAAATTGCAGCTCTGTGTAATAACTAAGCCTCTCGTTACGTGCTGCTGTATTAAATATAAAACATTTTCATTTCCTTTGTATAGGAAATTCAATAGGACCTGAAAAGGGGGTCAACCAAGTACTGTGACTCCCACAATAAAATGTGAGTGGTGCTAATATTCCTTTTCCAACTCTCGAGTGACGGCAAATAACCAAACAGATAAAATGTAGCTTTCATAAAACTCGAGGTTTGGTGGAGAATTAGCATGAGACTTGTACTTGCTACTTGCTAACGGAAGGTTGGCCAAGAGCTCAGATTTATGCCATGAAATTTAAATGGTTCTCTCCTGAGGTTTTCTTGACAATATCATTGTATGCGGCTGAGTTAGTTTATTGGCACTTTCGTATGGGGATTGTTTTTGGAGGAGTGGGGAGTGGGAGGGTAGGGGTGACGATAACCTATTTCTTTAAGAAACCCAGCACTTACGGGGCTCTAGGGAATTTTAAAGCAGGGAATTTGGAAGAGTAACACATGCAAGAGTCTCCAAATGCTGAGGCAGAATCAACAACATTTACAAAATTACATTGGGGGAAAAAATAACATGGTAAGATCACAGTTCTTTTGTTGGGGTGTTTATAACATAACACATGGCTTCATCTCACCAGGCTTCTGAAATTAGAAGGATATTGCTACAAGATTTGTATGGATTGGGCTTTGAATTTGCATGCAAGTTTGCAGGGAATTTTGTACAAAGATGAAACCTCAAATTAAATTCAGACCCAGGTATTTTAGCGGCCAGGAAAGGTTATTCACAGTGCGCCCAAGACAACAACATCGCTAACTAACTTAGAAACAGGAGGTCACAGATTAAAGTTAAGGAGGGAGGTTAGGCCTATAAGCATTCAAGCAGAATTTAATTACAAAAAGGGTAGCTGAATAATGGCACACATAGCTAAAGGCAGCAATAGATGCAGGAATTGTAAATCAGTTCAAGGAAGCTGAGAGAGAAGGAAATAAAAAAAAAAGAAGAGGAGGAAAACAAATCAACTCTCTTAAAAATATCCTAGGGTTAACTGAGCAAGCCTCAGTGGGTCAGAGTCAAGGCTTTATCCTTTCCACGTCCCTGTGCTTTGAAAAAGACACCTCAACAGCAGTTCATTGATTTCCACAAAGGCCGCAGACCTGTGTCATCCACCCAATTGAATTCCTTTGTGCCGTACATGTGCTTGCCCTATATTGTCTGTCCTCTTACAATTTTATCTTCCTGTGTATACATTTCTCCCACCACGGGTAGGACACAATTATTCCATTCTTGCCAACATGAGCTATATAATCAGCTTGGGAACTGACATTTCATTCATGCCCTTGCAATACACGAGAGGAATTAAAGGTCCGTGTCCTCTGTGTCTTTACTGTTTTATCCCTGCCATGCATTTCGAGGATAGTGGCTAAATATCATGGTGAAAAAGAATCCATCTCAAGCTGGAACTTTAAAAAAACAAACAAACAAACAAACAAACAAAAAAAACTAATAATAATTATGTTGTGGGTTTTTTTTTTGTTTTTGTTTTTGTTTTTTTAAAGTAACTGTGTTTCTGGACAAGGAAATAAAAAGAAGGCCAATGTTCAAATGCCAAAACAGCAGAGGATGTGTGCAAAATGGAGCTTACAATGGGGCTGCCAGAAAGCCTGAGCTAACATTAGAAGCATGTGAAAGCTGGCAACCCAGGCTCACGTGGAGCGAAAGAAACAGTGTTTTTGTACATTCCAGTTCCTCTTGGTTCTGATCCCTTGAATGTTGCTTGGGGTATTATGCTCCCAATTCCAAACAAATTTCAGCTAAACCTCAAAATATTTTCAACGATGAGAAACCAAACATGATTCCTCCTAAGCATAATAAATCAGCTCAAATTTCAGTAAAGCTCTAAGAATCTACTTAGAACCCTGAGGTGTTAAAGTTCCCAGGAAAGAACTAACCATTCTCATGTCTAATTTGTAATGTTTTGGTTTCAGCTTTCAGTTGCTTTTCTATTTCTAAGCAATTTCACTCCGACTCCCCTGCCCCTCTCAACCCAGCGTCCCCCAATGCTTTTGGATCAGGCTACTTATTTTTTAAGAAATAACCCAATCGACATTTATTGGGCAGGTGGTAGCCAGGCGTCTTCTCTGGAGGGAGAGAAAATTATTTTAGGTGTTTTCCCCACTCTCCCGCCTTTTGGACTAAGTGAATTTCAGCACCTGATCCAAAGCACAAAGGTCATCCATTAGCAGAGAGCAGAAAATAATTTGGCTTTCCCTGGCACCTCTCATACTCGGTGATTGTCTAATAGTCTGCATGGTGAGAAGGTGGAGCCTTGGAGAAGAATGGTTTGTATGCAGGTTGCTTATCAGAACGTCACCATGTTCTCCGGGCCAACTTACAACACGGCTATGGACGTAAGGATCTATTGCGAGAGGGTGGCTGTTAGTTCATTCACTGGTGTGCTTTACACTGACTTGTTTTATTTTGTTTTGTTTTTGTTTTGTTTTTTACTGGATCTCAATAACTATTTTGCTCTTCTTTAATAATCTTAAAGCCGCCACTACACAAGTAGATTTATGGTGGATTTCCCCCCTTTTGTCCTACTGTCTGCTCTCCTCCATCATTAGTTCGACAGCTTGTCACTTGGCAACGGTAGGCTCAGAAAAGACATGTGATAGTTTTAAACCAATATTTGATTGGCATCATGGTTACTGTGACATCCTCGATATAGATGGAATATGCGGGGGTGGATTCACCCTCTACCTTCCAGGGGCTTCTTTTAGAGAAGATGAGAGAACAGATTGATTAAGAAAACCCAGAAGAGTAAATAAAGGTGAGGAATCTGCTGATGCAGCCCCTCTATGAAGAATTGCATTACTTATTTTTAGATTTATGCTTAGAAGACAAAGCAATCTATGTGAGCTGCTGCCTGCCTGTATCTTTCCTCCAAGCTCTTTTAAAAGAAATTGTGTGTGTGTGTGTGTGTGTGTGTGTGTGTGTGTAGCAATAACTTTGACATTATTCCAGAGAAACACTTTTTTATTCTTTCCTATGGATTTATAACTTTTTACTTTTCTTACCCTTGTCAAAACTTTTCACTTATGACCCAAGAGCTAGGGAACCAAAATCAGTCCTGTCCTGAGTGTCATTGTGTGGTGATCCTAAGTGGCCCCTAAACACCTTTGTCGATTTTTATTGATGGGATCCACAGGCACTCGGAGTGATCCCACTCCAGAGGGGCGTAAACCAATGGCAAGGTGAACAGGCAAAGGAGGTGGTCCCGCTATAGGCCAGAGTCCAGGGGTCATTGACAAAATGTCAAACATTTCAAATTTCTGACTAGCTCTCTGACTAATGCCATGCTAAGCAGAAACCTAACTATTTCCTCCAAGGAACCCTCAGACACACAGACACACAAACACACAGAAATAAACACAGTTTCTGTGGGGTTTTTGTTTTCCTCTTCCAGTGGCTTACTCTCTTGCTTTCTGTCTTACATGTGCACGTACGCACACATGCAAGCATGCGTGCGCACACACACACACACACAGTCTACAGGGAAATTAAGCGGTGCCAACGAAACAGTGTACTGAGAAAGTTCTTGGATAAATTAACAACGCAATTACATTACATGACATGCCACAAGATGGATGAGGAAAACTTGGCTGGTATTATGTTCTGTTTTCAAATTGCAATTTATTTGAGGGTTTTAATGGATGCCTTATTAAAACATCTCGGCCCTGGTCAGGTTTCAGCATATGTCACAGTGGCCTGTGATTGATGACACCCTCTGCTGCTTCTCTTGCACATTTGCAGGGAATTTAAGCAAAGAGGGAATGAGCTGAGGCCCAGCTTTGTATTGATCGTGTGGAGGTGCGCTGCCTGGGAGCACAGTCTAATAACATTCTCTGAGCTGAACTGCTTCACATGAAGGCATTTATTACAAGAACTAAAATGTTATATTGCTCAGAATAAAAGAATATTGTACAAACAAAAGAGTTAGCAGTGAGTGGGGGAGGCGGGGAGGCTATGGCATGTTATGGAACCATGCCTTGTTAGTTTTCAGAAGGCACATTTATAAGTGTTGGTGGAAACAAACCGAAGAAAGCGAAGGTTTAAAAAAAAAAAAAAACAGTAAAAGAAAGGAAGGAAAAATGCTGTGGGCTTGATTTTTGCCTATTACAGCCAGTTAAGCGTGTAGAATGGCGGAGTTCCATGAGAAAGAGGATGCGAGGTAAGGATTGGGAGGGGAGCAGTCCTACTAAAGTCCTTTGGAAAATAACCAAATATCAAAATAGGTTGTAAGATATTACTTTAAGGCCATCTGAAATCTTTCTCACTTTATATATGCTGTCATTAATTTTTAGGACAAGCTCCCACCAAAACAGCGAGAGGTAGTCATACCTGAAATGCAATTTTACTCCCATCCACATTGTAGAAATTTGATTTTCATGGTTTAATTATAAAAAGAGCTCCATTTGCGATTTTAATATTTGAAGTTTTAGAAACCCTTATGTGAATTGTCAAGAAATTTATTAATATTTAATCAAAAAACCATATTCAATTAGATATATACACAAATCCATCTAGTCACAGAATAAAAGACTAGAAGGATATAAAAGCAGTTATTATTAAAGAAATGATAGTAATTTTCTTCTTTGTGCTTTTCTGTAGTATCTTAATTGTCCACAATAAGCACATACTACCTTTAAAATCAAAGGATAAAAAATCATTTTAGAGATATTTCTATTGTCTTGATTTATAAGAATAATTAGAGAAATCCTTTGAGAGTCTACAATAAATATAATCTCAAGGAAAAAGATTCATTTTGCATTAACATGTAAGTCTCTATTTCTTAGTAAGCAGACTCTATGCATTGAAAATGTAAATGAAAAATATAGTAATAACAGCCACAATGAAAATATCCCTATGCAATACAAAAACAAAACAAAACAAAACAAAACAAAAAAAAACAGTAAGAAGGAAACAAGAAACTATATTGCATTTCCAAACTCTGATAACATTAGGGTTTGCCAATCTCAGTCCAAAGGATTTTTTTTTTTTTGCTTGACCTGCTGATTGCTATTATTTGAACTGCCACATTTATTATTTTGTTAGCCTTTGAGGGGCTATAAAAATCTCACCTAATTATATTGGAATCACCTAGTATCATAGTCGAAGCCAAAGAAGGTGAGAAAATGCCCAACAGCTTTTCTTTGAAATGGAAGGAAAAAAATAGTTAAAGAGTGAACAAACAGCAGAAACCAAGAACACTCAGGAAAGCCAGCTTTATGGGTCTCCCAAGAAATGGATACAGAAAACATTTTTTAAATGTTGACAGAAACTGTTAAGTTGTAAAAATGGATTTTTTAGCATTGTCAGTTAAATATACCTTCTAATGTACGAAATACCAAATTTACAGTCTTTGACTAGATTGTGATAGCTTTGGTGGAGTGGTGCTGGGGAAAAAAGGGAAATGTTACTTAACCTCCCAGGCCTCTTCTTCTCTTGGATCGTAGATTTCATATCCCTCTTCTAGGTCTTCTTATGGCCCCTCATCTTCTGTGCCTGAATGTCTATCTGTTTATCAAAATGGAATAACTTTCTTTCCTTTTTACTGTGAAAGTGGTTACATAATGTCAGAAACTCTAGGCTCCTTTGTTCTAAAATGAGGACGAATTCTCCAATCCTGGAGAACTACTTCATTTAATTTCAAGTCAATTAATATTCACTGAGCATTATCTATAAAGCAGTGAGCTTGGCTAGATGATGATAGCCAGCTTTCAGAGTCTGTTTCTTCTCACTACCAATGCATCCATCCACACAGGCCACAGTTTAGTCACCCATCCACCCCAGCTGAGAACTGAAGAAGTAAGGCAATAAAATGAGAAGAAGGTATGGCTTTTATCAAAGCAGTGAAAACAAACATTTATCAATAATTATGTAGTTCAGCTTGTACGAACAGCCATGGATTAAAAAAAACCCCACTAATGTGCTCTATTTTTCAGGATAATTCATGGATTGTATAGGGCCTTTATATCAAGTTTCCAGTAGCATAACACAGATGATGAGCTCAGGGCAGACACGGAAGAACAACACACAGGAAACGTTAAAGCAACACTGGGAGGCACTTGGGACCATGCACTTTGCAGGAGCAGAACCCACCATAATGTGGAATACAAAAGGCAAAACCATGCAACCAAGATGGGAAACAGACAAGAAAGTAGAAGAGAATACAGAAATAAAAAGAAAGCCGTGAACACCCTAAACTAATACAATGTAACATATCAATTTTATCTATGCAGTGGAGAGGGAAGGGTAGAGAATGCTTCTGGGGATGAAGTCTTGAAATTTTGTATCTGTTCTTTGACTAATTTCCACACTGAGGTCAACAAAATGCACACAATCAGTAAATGAGAAATGGAAATTCAGATTCCTACCCAGAGGTGGCAAAGTTAGTATCACTGACTTACCACAGGGTCTATAAATTGCTCCCTGGTAAGGAATATTTGATAACCAAAACTAATTAATATATACTCCATTCATAATTTAACTCCTAAGTGAATCTGTATAAGTACACTCATGTGGTTTTCTGCTATTCTTAAGTTCTTTGTGCTTCAAAATCCCAATTTAAGAATCTATGTTATATAGGATTCTTGGTTGCATCAGTGACCAATTTTGGCTGAATTAGCAAGAGGCAATTTCTTGGAAAACCGTCAAGAAGCTCAGAGAGTCAACGATAATTTAAGCAGCTGGGAGTGGGGACAGACAGATCAGCTGAGGACTGACTGGTCCTGGATGGCCTCCCTCCCAAGTCTGATGATTAATTTTGCAAGAAGTTACTAGTTCAGGGTCCCTCTTCATCCATCATAGGCCATGTGTTTTCCTATTGAGGATGGTTCCAAGAACAGCAAGCAAAAGAGGGTAGCCTAACGTGCAAGCACTTTTCCAGTCTTTGCATTAAGTTTGCTCACGCCCTGTTGACCAAAGCCAATTGCACAGAAAGCCGAGTCCACCTGGAGTAGAGATACAACTGCATGAATACATGAAGGTATAATTCACTGAGGGCCATTACTGTAACTGTTTACACACTCAACTTTTGTCTTCCATAATAGAAGGGAAGTGCCTGAACTCTTCCTCCGACAAAGCCAAGTCACAGTGAATTAATGGAATAAAAGGGAATCGGGGTGACATTAAGAAGAATAATGGATAATGAGTGGCAAAAATACACAATAAATGGTCACCATGGAACCCTAATTAGATTGTTGGAATGGAACCGAATCCACATAGACACTGTTTTATTCCTCTAAAAATTGGGGGCTGTGGACAGGTATCATCCATCGAGAATTCATGACTTCCCTAAACAACCAGTTCCCCATTACAATGCATGTGAACTTTCCAAACTAGCCAAGAAAACTATGAATTATAATCTCCTTCTATTTTTTTGAACAACCATAATAAATATTCCTCAACTGATTTAGGTTACATCTGTTCACATTTCAATTCTTGTGTCTAAATGAAAAATAATAGAAGCCAAATATGAAATGTATATTTTAAAAGAATCTCACTGCTCTAGAAACTTGTTATCTTATATGTCACACACTGTTTCTTTCAGTTTGATTGGTAAATAACAGTTACTGTACATAACCATGCTACTAAGAGTACACTGAGAAATGAAAATAAGTAGATATTTTCTGGCATTTTAGTGCACAAATATAACCTCTTAACCCGCAGCATCCAAAGGTTAAGTCTCAAAACTGAGTCCATTAACCTTTCTAAATGGTTGTGATATTAAAAACTGACTCTTAATAGCTATGGGTCATCATCTAATGCAATAACCATCAGCAATAAAGAATTATGGATTAAGAACATTATCTATCTATAAAATGGTCATTTATGACACTTGTACGCAGACCATCTCTAAAATGTACCAAAACCCATGGCCAAAAGTTCAGACCTAATAATATACATTATGCTTTTATTAGTATAGTTATGATATTAGTGAATTTTTAGAGAAAATCATCACATTTACAAAAGGTTCAGGGTGTTTACTTCAAACATGAAGCCAACAAAGAAAATCTTCCGAATTCTCTTTCATTGAGCTATAACTCAGCTAGGTGGGGGCTAATTGACTCAGACTGTCAAATGAAAAAGATAAGAAACGTGTTTTTAAATTGTCTAGTTTCAATACTACAGAACAAATTTGGCCTCATCTATATCATTGAGAAACAGCCACTATACAAAAGCTCCTGTGTCTTTTATCAAATAGAAAATGGTTTCTTTGGATTGGGTTTTGGTTGTTTTTATTATAACTTAGAAAAGTAAATATATACTTACAGACTAGTTACTACGTACCATCAGCAAGAATATGAATGTCTGAATTCCATAGATATGAATAAAAGAAACTTTGATTTTCTAATAGAGACTTAGTTCCAATCAATATTCCTAAGGACTTTAGTTAATTTTTTTTTTCCTTTAGAAAGAAAACTTTTTTTTCCATTTTATTTTATTTCTTTTTAGTGTTGCAGAATTCATTGTTTATGTACCACACCCAGTGCTCCATGCAATATGTACCATCCACAAAGGAATTGCCACAAAATACAATCTTCTGAGAAATGGAACCATAAAAATAACGAAAGTTAGTTAAAGTTTCTAAATATATTTATTGTATTAACCTGTGTTTTGTCTTTGGCCCTGCAAAAGGGGAAAAAAAAAAAAAAAGTACTGAGGGGTGAAATCACATTAAAACTTGTTCTAAGGAAATGGGAAAAGATAGATTTGGGGGAAAAAAGAAATCTGGGGTGCTTCGCCACTTCAAATTTTTTTTAAAAATTATTTTATTGAAACATTTGTATTGTCCTGTGTTTCTGAAATTTGTTTATTTACATTTCCTCCTCTATGTTTATTCAATTTAGGACATCACTATCTGACTTTTTGGGTACAGGATGGTCCACATAACTCCAAGTAACAGTGGGAAAAAAATGCCAGTGTTCAGAAACATGAAATACAGATTAATAGAAAAATCTAGCATAAATAGTAGCTCCCTAAAATTTGTTTAAAAATACATCTACAAGCAACTTGTAAATACACATTCTCCATCTCAAGGAGTTGTTTAGGCCATCTTTAAAGATTTTATTTATCTATTTGAGAGAGAAAGAGAGAGGGAGGGAGGGAGCACATGTGCGCTGCCCAGGGTAGGGGGAACGGGAAGGAGAGGGAGACAGAGGCAGGGAGGGAAGGAGCAAAGGGAGAGGAAGAGAATCACAGTCAGGCTTCATGCTCCGCACAGAGCCCAATGGGGGGCTAGATTTCAGGACCCTGATACCATTACCTGAGCTGAAATCAAGAGTCTGATGTTTAACCAACTGTGCCACCCAGTTGCTCCTAGACCAACTTTAATAACTTAAAAGTTGTATGCTTTTCTCTCCCTGCTTCTGGGAATCCAAACTCTGATGCATTTAGAGCTTGAACCCGCAGCAGAGAGGCAATCACTCCAGTCTTTGTTACTGAAAATTCTTATCTCCGTGATCTAACTTGATGGCCTGGGCGACACACCTTCCTCCTAGAGCCCCTCAAGTTACCTCTCAACAACTCTCTGGGATTCCCTGGGCTAGGATAAGTAACCTCTGATCCACTACTAATACGTAATGTGAAAGCCTCAAAAAATTTGTCAAATAGAGTTGATAAAAAGAATTTATTTTGTATGCCCCTGCCCCATATTCACTCTCAACTTAATGCTGCCCAGTCTCAGGTCAGACTATTTCAAACCAATGCCAAAGAACTCAAGAAATTCTACAGGGTCAAACTTGTCAGTCCTATTAGTAAGGCACATGCCATACTAAATTATTAGGTTAAGAGGAAAATAATTTCCAAGACCCAGTGACTCTTTAATAGCCATAGAAGCACAGCTTTTGGGTCTTATTTCCTCTTACAGAAGCCTAAAGTTTATTTGACATGCTGAATTCTTAGCTCCTTGGAAGAAGAATTCATACCTTATTAACCTTTGCACCCAGCATGTCTAAAATGTCAGAATTCTATCCATGATATTTATAAATTGATAATAACAAGTACTGAGCATCCTACAAGTTAGATGTTCAGGGCATTTTGACAGATTATCACGGCATAAGCTCTTGAAGTGTTTCCAGTCATGTTCTCAATTGGGCCACCAAGTACAAACAGTTTGAGAGCAGTTTGCTTGCTTTTGGTAAATTTCCTTAGGAACCGTCCTGTAATATGGCTAGTTTGCCAGATTGCTTTCACCACGGAATGTTAAAACAACATAATCATCAACTAAACTATGTAAACCAGACTCCCCAAAGGCATATACTCCATGAAATAAGTAGAAGCAATGCAATTTCACAATAAGTGTAACATCGTTTAAAATTCTGTTGCCAACAATTCTCAAAGGTGTTATCCCTCCATGTGCTAGCTCTTCATCCAAATATCTAGACTTCTTTTTCAGTCGTTATCCTTTGAACGTTCATAATAACCCACTGGAATTTCAGGAAGTATTTTTCTTCTTTTTTCTACTTCTGCTTATCTTCTTCATCTCCTCCACTCTTCCTCTTATTCTTCTCTCACTCCCCCTCGACACTCGCCTTTTGATTTCTGAACACTGCACATGGTAACACAGTTGAGTTCCCATTTCTCCATATTTCATTTCCTTAAACGCTGAGCATCCAGCAGGTTTTATTCTAACCACCATCAACTGGATCATTATCCAGGAACTGATATAGAGGGAAAGGGAATCTGTTTTACAGGAGGTGTCCCCCTGAAGTGTAAACTAAGTCAATCACTTTTTGAGTAATTGTATAGGGGAGTATTCAAAATAGTCACTTTAGGAGGCTTTCCTTATTCCAACAATACAGATACTGTTAAAACGCTAGAACTTCTCCTGTGAAGTTGTCTTCTGGGTCTATGGCACATTTTATTGGAGAGCGACTTAGATATATAAATTTGAGTACTTTTTATTTAAAAATGGTTCAGAGAATGGATAGGGCAAACAATAGCTTTATTCAATCTCACTGTAAGTCAGAAGCTTTTGTATATACAAATATTCTTAAAGCTAAGCCTTCTTTCAACTAGGAGTATGGCTGTGCTTAGATGATCTTGCCCGAGTTGCCTTCTTGGGGTAGAAGGTAGGCTTTCCACCTGCCTTAAGGAACTGGAGGGCTGATGACAATCAGATTTACCTAAAAAGGGAACTATCTCTACAGTCCTTTTATGGCTAGATCTATTAAAAAAGGGCAGGAAATAAAGATCAGGGGTCTTTTCCATTGGGAAGCCACTCCCTATGAGCACTCAGTTACGGGAATTGCAACAGACAACATAGGACAATAACAGAGGACATGAACCCCTCCCATCTACTAGTTCCAGCTGCATGTCCTGAAAAAAATTATATATTACTGCATTTACAGTTCACACATCTTGACAGAGCCTGTCTGTTTTGTCCAGGACTAATGCCCCAAAGTTCATGTTGAGTTTTATTCAACTTCCTGTGTGAGGAAACACACCCCCTATTCCTCACTCTGGCACCGAACACAGTACCTAGCACATGGAGGAATTCGATAAATATTTGATGCAATGATGAAGGAATAGATAGAGACTCAACCTTAGCATAATGCCCACTTGTCCTCTCTCTACAGATGTACTACAAGGCGGACAGGAGTTAGGACACACTTTAGGATATCAGGCTGTCAAATGAAATACCCAGAACCCATTGATACTCCTGTCTTTTCTTCTCTCTGACCTGTTTTTCAATCATGAAGATTTTGGGAACTATTATTTGGATTCCAATATAAAGTTACTCACTTTCCTGCAGAAAACAATTTCTCCATGTTCTTTCTCATCTTCTTTTAAAAGATTACAGACATAGTACATATATATGTACCCATACATGAAATTTTATGCATTTATTATATATATATATGTTTACAAATAAAAGACCTAGGGATGTCCAATCTATTTCTAGGAGTTAAAAAGGGATGTCCAATCTATTTCTAGGAGTTAAAAAATAAAAATAGCTATCGCTCTCAGAACCCACAATAGAACTTCTGAAAGAAGCTCTCCAGCTAAATATTTTGTGTGTTAAATTTTCTTTTCATAAAGCCTCCTTGGGTGCTCATGTTGTCAGCATCTCAGAAGGCCCTTATTAAAGAGCTAGCATTTGACAGCCAAACCAGCTGTGCCAGCTACCAATTTATTGCCTCTCAGCCCTGAGCCACCCTTCATTGCCTGCTTGTGATACTGGAACATTTCTCCCTTGCCAACTGGCACAAGGTTCATCTTTGTTAGTAGAGGGTGCTGGAGGGACACTAGAAGTGAAAGGAGCTTCTCCTGACTCCTGCGTGCTTCATTTCTTCCCTCTTTGCAGTACTGGGGATGTCTGGGACACCCAGTGGGGCTGATTTCCCCTACGGATACTCTGATGGCAGAAATCTGATTTGTTCTGGGGCCCCTCAGACAAGAGGACTCTAGGAAATCCTTATAACTGTATCTAAGTCAATCAGAGGGAAGCATTCCATTCTCTTTACCAACAACTGGTCTTGCGGGGGGGGGGGGTAGATAGGCAACCACATTATAAATAGCAATATATGGTATAGCAGGGTAAATATTCTAGAGGCACTTCCAGGAAAGATTTATTTAACAAAAACACACAAGACACAGGCAGTTGCATTTTCTGCTTCTGGTGTTGGTGTATAGAGATGTGATGCTCGGAGAGGAGCAACCACCTTGAGACCCAGAGGAGTAATAATTTTCATGTTGAAGATAGCAGAATAAGAACAGAATCTGGATCTAGTGATGTGGTTGGGCTGCTGGATTCCCCAACCCAGAGATCTCCCACCTTCAGATTTAACCACACACATGACAATTTTTAAAACCCCATAGTGCCACTTGGATATTTGTTTTCTGATGAATTAACAACCCAAAACACCCTAACATTCCTCAAAATGAATTTTACAAACACTCCTGGTCTGCACCCACAAACCCAGAAATCCATTTTCATGTACTAGAGAAAGCTAATCCTTATCTGAGGCCCTTCTGCTTTAGGGTTTCTTGTCAAGGGGCTTGAGGAATCCCCTGAAAATCTCTACTCATGGACACAGAAATGGGATCTAGCAATTTTAAGATATGGGAAGGAATTCCTCTACTGACTTTAGTTACCTCTCTGCTTTCCATTTTGGTCACTTTATGAAAACACTGAATTTTTTTTTTTTTTTTTCCTGTAGCTCATAAGAAGGCAAGATAGCCAAGTTTAAAGAATGGGACCAAGAGTCAAAAGGTCGTTGTTCAAATCTTATCCACTCTACTCTGAGCAAATATGGGACACATAACTAATAGAGCTGTTTCCCACCTGTAAATAGGTCTACTAGTACCCGCTCTGTAAGGTTGTATGTGGAACTTCATTAACCCCGAATGCAGTTAACTTATTTTATGTTCGTTAAAACCTCAATTTTGCCTCAACAACAGACTACCAATAGACAGATATTGGGAATGTTCAGAAGAATCCAGAAAGAGATTTAGAGGTTTGGAAAGAATAATTCTGCATGGAAATATACCTACTTTTTTGGGGGGGTGCCTGGGTGGTTCAGTGGGTTAAAGCCTCTTCCTTCAGCTCGGGTCATGATCCGAGGGACCTGGGATCGAGCCCATAGCAGGCTCTCTGCTAAGCGGGGAGGCTGCTTCCTCCTCTCTCTGCCTGCCTCTCTGCCTACTTGTGATCTCTGTCAAATAAATAAAATCTTAAAAAAAAAAAATACCTACTTTTTTGGGATCTCATTAAGAATTCTGAGCAAAACTCACATCTTTGGAAAAAGACAGGAGAAATAAGCCCTCCATCCAAAAGGAAATGCTGATGGAGGGCTTCTTCACCTTCATGGTGGAAAGGACACTACCAATGAACCCCACCAAGCAGAAGTGAAGGGGCAAGTTGAAGATCACCCAGAAGCTCCCTTAAAGTGTGTAGGTTTAACTTCATGTCTGCAAGGAATGGGGGCAAGTTGAAGATCACCCAGAAGCTCCCTTAAAGTGTGTAGGTTTAAGTTCATGTCTGCAAGGAATGGGAAGAGAACATTTTCATACACTTTGAGGAGCAAAAAGAAATACTGAAAAGGATGCCCCTTCATTTTGTCTCCCCCACCGTCTTTTTTTTTTTTTTTTTTTTAGGTCAAATAGTTGCAACACTGAAAATCTCACCACAAAGTCATCAGAAGAAATGCAAAAGACCACCTCTTCTTTCAAAATAAGCTTAAGCACCTTGTATAGTAGCAGAGCTTACAAAAAATTAAGTAAATAAATAATGGATGAACACTAACACCGCTGGGCATTCAACGAGTCATTTAAGTCTTGGAACATTTGCAAGTGTTTATTTGCAAACATGTGCTTCTGGGCGTTCACATATCCATATTCCAAATCTGTGTAATTTAAATTCTAAACATTATATAGATAATGCAAAGTTTACACAAGGGATTCCAAAAATCCATCTTTATGGCCCCGACACTACATAAAGCAGTAGTTTCTGCTAATAATATAAAATCCTTGAATTTTTAAATTGTTTCCTTTAAAAATCATTGCCAGTTTCAACACCACAAATAGTTTGACAAGGCAATAAAGCTTTGTGACTTCCCAGCCCTGTGCTTGACCAGTTACACTGTGGCATTTGGTGACCATTAGGCGCACTTAATCTGATCCCGTCCTCAGTCCACTCCCACTCCAGACCCACCCATGGCAGAACAAAAAACTTTTTGGAGCATTAGGACTAGTTTTGGAAAAAAAAGTTCCATTGTTTCTTTAACTCATTTGTAAGTATTCTGAATTTCTGGAAGAGGCAATGGAAGGAATCATGAAAATTAATTCCAGGGGTATAAGACCATGATGAGTGGAGAGAAAGCCACACACACACACACACACACACACACACACACACACACACACACAGCTAATAGCAACTTTTTAATTCCCGTAGAGCAAACCCTTAAGATTTATGCTATGCTAATTATTCTTTGTTACATAGGATCATTTGTACTTTATTAAATACCCTCTTCCACTGGGGAGGAGACAGTTACATGTTTTTATATCTGCCTGTACTACAAGGTAGCCTTTGAGCAGTGCTGTGTTAAATAGAAGTACAAACCAGAGTCCATGTGTTTTCTGACCTTATGGCAATTTGATATCTAACTAAATGTGGGCATGTGTTAAATCCTATTCTGGTCCAAATTAAGAAATTTGAATTAAGAACCTGTTTCAGGAAGTTTAAAAAAATACACACACACACACACACACACACACACACACACACACTGTCTACATGTGAACCAAACAAACCTCAGACCGAACACTGAGGTCTTACTCAGGGAAAAATTGCTAAAATATAGTGCAGAGGCACTAGAAACACCCAGTATTTGCCAAACAGATTTTACATGAGCATCTCCCCTATAGCTTGGGCAATCCTGCTACTTTGTACCTTCCCACTCACACCTCCATAGGGTTTGATTTGGATGGATGTAGACTTTCTCAGATTTTTATGTGTCCCTTTATTTTTCTGATCATCTCTAAACCGTGCCCTTAAAAATAATAGCCTTTGAGAATCTCTAGAAAACTAGAATTTATCTTTCTCACCTCAGTTCATTTTCTCCCAAAACATACCTATCTTGTGGGATTTCTTGGTTTTGTTTTACAGAACATAAAATGTAATCGGCCATTTTCAAATACACAATCAACCCAGTTTACCCTAATAGAGTTATTAGTACAAAAGGAAGCTTATCCATAGGAAGTAGATGGCTAATGAAGGAATGTACCTACAAGATATTTTGCCTGCTCAAGAATGCTAAGACCTCCAATATTTTTTTTTTCTCTAAATTCTCTGTTAAACTAATTCTGTGTGATAGGCAGATATGTCCTCCACATGCTGGTGAATTAAAATTCAGCTTTCAGTGAATAAGATTAATTGCCTCTTCAGACAAAGCTGGATTTGCGCTATTAGAGAAAGGGGAGGGGGAAAGCGAGGGGCAGAGTGCCAACTAGACTGCAGGATTCAGTTACACGTGAAATGATTTGTAATTCTGAGTAATCACTTAGGACAAGCCCTTGCACCATTTTATCTATACATGACTCTAGGCCAAAGTCAATACTCATAGTAAAATAATGAGATGAAGCTAACTGAGCCCTTTTATTAATGCTCCAAGGAGCAAATCTGATGCTTGAGTTTCTCCCATTGAAAGTATCCACTTCTTCCTAAAAAATGAACAAGTGGGTCAGGATACCCAGTAGCAGGCAGGGTACCTGCTTCAGCAAAATCATAAATAACCAACCCTTCCTGCCTTCTTCCTTTCTGTTTGTGCACCAGGCTTTACCCTGCTGCAGGTGAAAACACATGAATTTTGCATTACCTCTAGGCTCATTAAAGAGATCTGTCTCCTAATAGCTTCCCCTCACTTAGGGGGAGACACACACACACCCACACCCTCACGCACCCCCACCATGATGAACCTTAAGAAAAACAATAAGACTTTTGCTTGCTCTTCCCCATCAGTCTTATAAAGAAAATCAACTGTTCTAGCAAATGCACAGCTTGGTGACAGAGTCAGCACGCAACTGTGAGGAAAATGAGATGGATAACCAGCTGTCCCAGTTTCCTGGAGATGATCTTTGGGGAGGGAGAGGGTGCTGAGAAGGGAGGGGAAGGAAGGGTGTAGGAAGTCCTCGAATTTAGCCCTTAATGTCATTTTCCCCATGTTACCCCTGATCTGGTGACCAATCTGGCAAATCCATTAATAGCATCACAGGACACCCTCACTAATTTGTGGGCAATGGAGGACTCTTCCCCATGCCGGTTGAAGGCCTAAAGATCTACTAGAAAAGCTTCAAAAACAAAATATATTATCCTTAATATCATTTTCTAAAACTTGGAGAAACAAACTAATTCATGTGAAGCCAATTGTCTTTTATGGGAAAAACTCCACAGAACATTTCCACTCATCACAAAAAAAAAAAAAAAAGTCCAAACTTTTACTTATTAATACAAAATCTCCATATACATGTACTCCAGTATAACACAGGTATAACAGAAGGACAAACATACCTGCATTCAAATTCCAGATTTGTCTATTTGCTAGGTTTGTCTATTTGCTAGGTGACTCTTCCAAGTCTCTGGGCATCTCTGACCACAATCTTCTCATCTGTAAATAGAGGAACACACATTTACAGGCAAATTGTGACGAGTGAAGCTTAGTTCAACATCAAGTGCATAAACATGATTACCCACATCCCTCCATCCCCTGGATTATTTGTATTCCCAGGGGTGGGAGACATCTACATAAACAGACCTTACAGAGATTTCCATTAAATCACTCCTAATATTTCTCTAATTAGAGCTTTTGGTTGGTGATCAAAATAGCTTTTTTGAATTCCACTTCCACTGGTGCTCTCATTTGTAGATACACTGACAAACATGAAATTTCCCTTAAGACAACTTAATCACAAACCAAACAATCAGTCATGGGCCAAACAGAAATTGCTAAAAGATCCAAGGACCTACAATACTGAGTACATACCAAGTGCACATTAATTTCATTGTTCTCACCCATACCTTGGTTTTTCACACAAGCTGAACTTGGAATGGTATTTTTTACATGGAGATTTCAGAACCCACAGTTCCTGTAACTATACAGCACGCAGGGGCCTGGGAGAAACTTTCAGTCCCAGGACGACTCAAGGTAGGCAACACACATATTCACATGAATTGCTGGACATACAGAGAAAAGGACCTTCAGGTAGAAGACAAAACACATATGAAGTCACCAGAACTTACAGAAGCTTGGCCCGCGAGGGAGCACGCAACAAGTCCGGGGTACTGCGGAGAGTAGGTGGAAGAACGGAAAGAACCGGGAGAAAAAAAAGAACAGCTAGCATCCGATGGTATTTATTGGCAACTCCGAAGTGTTTGCACCTGATCTGGAGGCCAGACACTGAAATTTTAGCATGACAAAGAATCACATGTGGAGCTTGTTAAAAATTCAGAGTCTAGGGGCAACTGGGTGGCTCAGTAGGGTCAGTGACTGCCTTTGGCTCAGGTCATGATCCCTGGATCTGAGGATTGAGACCCTCATGGGGTGTGTGTGTGTGTGGGGGGGGGGTCCCTGCTCAGTGGGGAGCCTGCTTCTCCCTCTGCCCCTCCACCTGCTTGTGCTCTCTCTCTCTCAAATAAATAAATAAAATCTTAAAAAAAAAAAAATACAGAGTCTAGGAGCACCTGGGTGGCTTAGTCAGTTGAGGATCCAACTCTTCATTTTGGCTCAGGTCATGATCTCAGGGTCATGGGATCGAGTCCCCCCCAACCCCCCACCATGGGGCTCCATGCTTGATGGGAAGTCTGCTTAAGATTCTCTCTCCTTCTCCCTCTGCCCCCACCCCCTGCCTGCTTCTCTAAAAGAAATAAATGAATCTTTAAAAAATATAGGGTCTAGGTCCCTCCACCATCAGTTCTAATTTAGAAATCCTGGTGTGGTTCCTCAATATATGTTTGTGGGTTTTTTTTTTTTTCTTTTTTGCTTTCTTCTCTCTGTGTGTGTGTGTGTGTGTGTGTGTGTGTTTTGTTTTTGTTTTTTTCTGAACATCTGCCGTCTAACAAGCTCTCCAGGTGATTCTGATGGAAGGTGATACATAAAACTCACTTTTATGGGCAGTCATTAGGGATTTATCAGAGCAGTGATATAATCAGATATATGACATAAGAAGATAAATAGTTCCTAGAGAATAAATTGGAAGACCAAGCCTAGAAGGAGGTGCATAATCCAATTGGGAAGCTTTTTGAGTGGGGCAGGAGAGAAATAATGAGACACTGAACTGACTACCATTAGATGAGAATATAACGAAAAAGTATAAAAGTTTCATGGGACATAGTGGCTTATTGCTTGGGAAAGGAAGGAATCTAACATGACTTCCAGTTTTCTGTTTTGGGTTCTGTTGACAACGATAATGTTTGTTGAAATAGCTTATACAGGAAGATTAATAATTTGGGGAGTATAAGTTAATTTTGCTTATCTGAGTTTAGTAAAGTGGTTAAACGTATGGGTTTTTTTTAAATCCAGATAAGCTGGATTTAAAACCTACCTCTGCCTCCTAACTTCTGTGTGACATGGCAAATTGTTTTACCTCTCAGATGTAGAAGTGGGGGAAGAGCTTAGTTAATATAAGAAAATACCTTAGTACAGTGCCTGGAAGTGATTAATAAATGCCAGTAATAGTAATAACTCCTGTTATTTTTAATACTATCATCATTAGATATCTGGAGATATTCCACAGACAGATGAAAATATCATCCAGATGATTCTTAAAACTTTGTCATAGATAAGATCATCCAGAAACATTGGAAGAAGCCAGGACTACTAGAATCAAGGGGAATATAAATGCTTTCGTTGATAGATGAACTGGATGAAACTGAGGAGTGGTCACACAGAAAGAAAGTAAAACAGAAGATATTGTAGGTCAAGGGCATCAGGCAGAGGAAGTTATCAACAGTGTCCCATGCTTCAGGCGTCAGGTAAAATAAAAGTAAAAAAAAAAAATGTGTCCACTGTATTTGACAAATGGGAAAACAATGGTGATCTTAATTAGAATGGCTTCAATGACTTACGAGGTTGAAGAGTGAATGGGAGCTGGATGACTAACCAAAATGAACCTGCGGAAGGACAAACTACGTGGTAGCAAGCAGAGTCATGAGGTGCAGAAGGGTTGGGCTTTCTTTTTTCAAATGGGATATGCATGAGCACACTTTCAGGCTTGGAGAAACAACCCAGTGCAGCGAAAGAAAGAATCATTGTCGGAGGAGAGACAGAGAGATAATGGGAAGGGTGAAATAGGCAGACAGACAGACAAACAAACAAACAAAAAACATAGGCAGGTTCCAGCCTTGAACCAAGGAGGGAAGCTTCATCCCTCAGGTCTGAAAGGAAGGAAATAAAGAAGTGTTCAAAAATCCAGAAACCGGAGATGAGTGCACTCCTGTCAGAGAACGCTGAGTTATTTCCCCAAAATAGGGAGAGATCTCTGGTAAAAGTGAAGTGGCTACACTGGAAGGAAGGTTAGGCATGAGAGGAGAAAGGTCGGAATTTGGAGTAAGTGATAAGGGACAAGGGAGTTCACCACGGACTGTAACCTGGCTTTCCCCGCCCGCCGCGCTGAGGCAAGATGCTCTGTACACACTTACTTGGTTTTCTCTTCTTCCAAAGCTTGGGTGGTTGTAAGATCAGAGAAGATGGATTGTGGGTTTAATTTAAATTTTGCAGAGCAGATGTGGTAGAGACACAAGGCAATAAAAAAAGGATGGTGCTGGAGAAAATGGAGTTAAAGTAATAGAGATTTAATAGAGAAGAAACTGAAGGCAGAGGAAAACTGATGTCTGGAGCCAATGGAGGACTTTTGAGAGTGGAGGGCTCAGAACAGCCAAAGAAGAGCAAAGGAATAAGAAAAGTAGAAAGACAGAATCGGGGGATTAGAGTATACATAGGGGCATGAATTTCAGAGGCGAAGGAGTCTCCGGCATTGATAAAATTGTGTGAATGGCCGTGGAAAGGACTGGCGTGCAAACATTTCGTGACTGCTATGGAGAGGTCAGGCACAGTCACCCCTTGGGCTGGGACAGAGGATTGGTGCTCCTCCACACAGGAACGGGAATCTGGACCATGGAGAATTCTGGAGAGGTCTCATGGGCGTGGAGGGACTGGCAGAGGGGTGGGAGTTCGTGGGAAGGAAGTGTTTCCCGTCCAGTGCCTCACCCTGTACTTGTTGAACAGCAGTTCTGCGTGAGGAACTGGTGATGGAATAGGAGGAAAGATGAAGATCATCGGGATGGAAGAGGTGAAAGGAAGGTACTGATGTGTCCTCCACATGAATGTGGAAAACCTCTAGGATGGTGAATGGAATTTCTGTGGAAAAACATTCAGCGGTGTTTCATTCTTCAGTGAATGCAGCAAGTGCAGTGGGGATTGGTAGAAAATGCCCATAAGGAAACACTGAACACAGTGTAATGTAATGGGTGGCAATTCCAAAAAGATAGGAATTGTCCTGTTTACGAACCTGTTTATTTGGCTATCATCGGGAGACATTTTATTTGCCTTTTGTCAAAAACGGGCTCATTGGAGCAGGAACTTGGCTGGGGTTTGGAAGTGAACATTGGAACCCTAAAATCCCAACCTTGTACGTAGATCTCTCCCTCACACTGTCCTTCTTTCTTTGCTTCCTCCCTATCACCCTAACTTCCTGTTTCTTTTTGTTGTTCTCTTTTATTATTTCCTTTCTTATTCCATGTGTAAATCTGCATCATTCCTAGATATTCTGAAGCCACACAGATGCCCCTACTCCCTCGTCTCTGAACCTAGACTCTGAAAAAGAGGCAAAGACAGATGCATATAAAACTCATTTGTCTGGGCACCAGGGCATCCAAATCTATTTGTAACATTAATTTGCTAATGTGTCTTGTAAACTCAAATTTAGCTATAAAGTTTCCAAGTTTGGGTCATGGCCTCTGATAACTCAAATTGTCTCCCTCAGTTTCCCCATGTAGAAAAATAACTATCATTTACCCCATCATTCTTCTGGAACTGGTAACAGATTTAATAGTTTAAGGGACTCTGTTAAAAAGGAACTATCTTTTTAAAGTCAAAATAAAGCTGGTGTGACTGGAAGATTGGCATCATTAAAAACATGTTACTTAAGTATCTAAGATGTATGCTAAACATAAGTGCCTAAAATAATTTAATTTAAAATTTAAAATGGGTTTTTATTGTAAATGACAATAAATAAACATTTAAGCCCCACTCGAATGAAAAAATTGACCTATTTGAAGGATTTTCTCCTTTAGCTCATGTCTTACTGTCTATAACATAAAGATAAAAGGAAGTATTTGTATTTTGGCTTGCATAAAATTGAAAATACATAGATTTGATGCATAGAAATGGACTTAGTAAAAAAAATGAATCTTTTTATGTTGAACAAAATAAAACAATGAATACTTCTTGACACACACCTAAAAATATATTATTAGAAAAAGAGTAACTCAAAAACCTATTGTCTTTTTTTTTTTCTTCCTTTCTTCTTCCTCTTTGAGTAACTCAGGCAGGAAAACTCAACATTTTATTTGATTATTTAAGAGTTCCCTTTGGAGTGGAAGTAGATAGAGCTTGATATGACTACGTATAAATAAATAATTTGAAGGTTTCTATGTCCAGATCAAATTCTAAAATCAGATAAGGGGGTTTCATTTTATCTCTTGTTATTTTAGTGGTGGGAAGCCTAGTTTTTCCCTCCCCTCCACGGCCTGTAGTCCTCCCAAGATTGCTCACTCGGGCACCTCTGTGGCCTGAGGGATGTATTTAGGGTCTCATCAGCCCTTTTAATCTGATTGCCGCTCTGCATTTTAATCTCTGCTCCCCAGCCTTCTCATAAATTGGGAAGAATGGCATCGGCATCATCTCCCCCATCTCTCCACCTCCTAAACCACACTCAGGCCACAGCAGCACAGGAGGTATAAATGCCAGATTATAGATTTGCTTCATTATGAAAATGTGTTTGGTGACACTTTCCTTCTGACAGTCAACAATGTAAGAGTCAGCAAACAAGCTTATGACTGTGTGTGCCATTTCATATCCTGATGGTTGTTAGTGATGGCTGCGTGCTTTATAAAAAGGTAAATGGAATTCATCAGTTCATTTCTTAATTTTTTTTAACAAATATTTGCTTAACACCTAAAATATGCCAGGAATTAGGCGAGGCATTCAGAAAACAGAGATGAATAAACATGTTCCCTGCCTTCAGAAAAAAAGGGGGAAAAAATCAACTCACAGTCAAGTAAAGAGACAGTCATGTAAACAAATTATTATAATAAAGTAAGACTGAAAATGAAGTCTAAAATTCCATTTCAGCACAGAGGATGAATGAGTAACAAGACTGAAAAGAAGCTCAGGAGTAGTCAGGTTGGATAGTGCACAGAAGACAGCGTTCGAATCATCTTTGGAAGAGGAATATGAGACAATGGAGGGAAGCCATTTCCAGCAAACACACACAGAAAAGAAAAAAAAAATAATAGAGTTACATACATACCAATAGTTTCGCATATAGGGAACATTAGATGACAGTTGGCATGTTACTGGAATTGAACATCATAAACTCCTTTGAGAAAATAATGACATTTGTTTTCAGTATCAGGATTTCCTCAACTTTGTCTATCCCTGAAGTCTCAGGGTAAAGCAGAAGGAGACAGGTATGGCTCCCAGAGTTGTAGAAAACTACATCAGATTCATGACACCTTTCTGGAACAGATAATGTGATAATCTAAGCCCAGTTCAAAGGAGTGTCTTTGACAAATAAGGAAAAGGAAAAGGTGATTTTCCTAAGACAAAATAAAATGTACATTATCCCTGTGTGGCCCTATCCCAGCACAGAACAGAATCTGTAGGAATTGAGTGAATTTTAATACCAAACAGAGATCATCACCAAAAACCATACCACAAGCAGAATCATTCTTTCAAAGATCCTCTTGTCTTGTCGCACCTTTATTCTTCTAGAGCATTCCCACTGCGACCATTCTTTGACCTCGCAGAGAACTGCAATCCTTTATCCTTATTGCTTCATTTCTATCGACCAACCCCCTCAGGAATTCACTTCCTTCCTTCAATAGCCCTCCTTCCAGAGCCCTTCTTTATAATGAATCTTTTGCAAATACCCTCGATTCCCTGGGCTCTTTCTCTTTCCATCACATCCAGTTTGCAAACCCCACTGATGAATCCAGCAACGCATTTCCTCCGGGCCGGCATCCACAGAGCTAAACACTGCTGGACAGAAGTCTTACAACAAAGAAGCTGTGATCAGGATTCACTAATGGTCACCAGCCTCAAATGCTCATTTAACACTGAAAGTCCAAAGTTATCTCCCCCTCACAGCCACGGTGACTAGTCAACACTTTGTCTACATCCCTCCTATTGTCCAGCTCTCTTTTTTTTCTAGACATATCACCTGTTTCAAAGTTCTCTGAGGATGTAGAAAACACATAATACATTCTGCATTACCTTCTGATTACCAAATCTACATCTGCAGTCATCCCTCATCTCCCCTCTTACTGTGAAGAAGGAGCCAACCTTTCTTTCAGAATTCTCTCTGTTCCCTGTCTCAGGTAACTATCCCCTTTCTTATTTCTTCCATTTCTTTCTAATGGATCATTTCATCAGCATTCACATACTAATAGTTCTCATATTCAAAAAAAAAAAAAAAGAATCAAAACAAATCAAATTCCCTTGATTCTACATCCCCAATTAGTATCTAATTTCTCAACTTCCCTTCAAACCCAAGTTCAACCCCACTCTCCCCAAGGCAATCTTGCTTACATCCCCACAATCCCAGCTCCTTCTCAGATCACCACTGATTTCTATCACCAAACCAGGTCTTGCATTACTCAACCTTTCAGCAGCATTCAAAATCCTTTCCCACACATTCCCTTTTGACATAGCCTTTTTGCTTCTGCAATCATATACTCTCCTGGTCATATTTCTATTCCTTTGGTTCTTCCTTCTCACACCCAAAGCAGAGGCCAAGGTGAGGACTGGTGTGCGAGTAGTTGATGTGAAAGGTGATCCAAGGGGGCAGATGTTATGGACTTAGTGGAATAAGAAAAGCAATATAAGTGTGTTATCAGGGTCCATGTGGTAGGCCAGAGGGGTAAAGATATTAATTCCTCTGAGGCCTTCTGAGAAGCATAGAGCATGCTTCCCCTTAATTGTCCAAAAGACTTTGCTGTTCCTTCCTTCTTTACCTATCGTTTAATTTTTGTGGTCCTCAGGACTCAGTCCTGGACTATCTTTTCTCATCACTTTCCTACCCTTTCCAAATAATCTCAGACATTTTCACACTGAATGTGGCACCCAAAATGTTTACAGCCCATAGATTTTTATCCACCACATAGATCCCTATTCCAAATACGGTTTTCTCCGTGACTTCTCCATTTGGAGCTTCATTAGACATCTCAAATTTAGGAAACCCCAAATAATTCCCTGATCTTTACCCATTCTGCCCCAAATCTGCTTCTTTAATTTTATCATAGCTTAATAAAACACACTTCCATTCACTCAGTTGTATGCAATAGAAACCTGAGTCATTTGACAACCCCCTACTTCTCCCTTCCTACAACCAAACCAATACCAAGTTCTATCAATTGTATTGCCTCTTTGTAGCTAAAATCTGTCCACTCTTTATCATCTCCTTCCTCATCTAGACAGTTGCAAAAATTTACCTCCATTCTGTCCTCCTCCAGTCCACTTTTGTGAATTTTAATACCAAACAGAGATCATCACACAGTATCCAGGATAGTCTTTCGAAAACTGATATCAGATTGTATTACTCCTCTGCCTCAAGGATTTAATTGTCTTTCTATTCTCTTGAAGTGGTAACAATTTGGGCCGGTTTTCTGGGGATGCGTCTTGTTCTCTCTCTGCCTATTGTCCTAGCTTAATTACCAGCAGAATCCACTTTCATTCTTCAAAGTATTCCATGTTGGACAATAAATTATAGGGTCACCCTACTTTTAAACACAAAATTCCCGTATGATTTTATTCCAACCTCAACTCCTGTCATTTGGAACTAGCTAATCTGAAGGCACCAAACATTCTTGCTTCAGAGTCCTGGTTCATGGTGTTGCCTCTGAGAACAATGAGTTGCCTCTGAACCATCTGTTGGCTTAATTCCTACTCTCTCACCAAGAGTCCACTGAAGGCCACCTTCTAAAACAGGTATTTCTCAATTCCACAATATAAACCACTTCTACCCGGACGCTTACTTTTTCTGTATCTTCTCCCTTTCATTCCTAGTGTAATTATAAACTTGTCTGTATCCCCACTGTATTGTAAGCATAAGGCCGAAACTCCTATCTGACACTTAGTAATGTCTATTCAAGCACAACCCGGACCCCTTGTGGGTGTTCTTTAATATTGTTGAACCAGAGGACAGGGGAGAGAGAGAGAGAGAAATACCAGCCAAGGCCTCTTAATACACCCATTTTCTAAACCTGAACAAACACAAATTCTCTCATCACTCTGACCTACTAGGGTGCAATGAAGATGTTGAAACAAAAGGCCAACATAGGAGGTACGCATAAAATTTTCTCACACTTTGTGAACATGAACAAAACCATGTAAACACAATGGAGACAAATTCCACAGAGGCAGCTGTTGGTAAAGAGGGGAGCTTTGTTAGCTCTCTCAAAACGGGAAATTAGGTGAAAAAATAAAATACTTAGTGATAAATTCAGCTTAGAACAGAAAAGCATTTATATGAGAATATATACTGAATTAATTCTCTCAGTAAGGGTCATAAATTGATGCTATTTTAGAGCCGGAAGGACCATACCTGTGAGTTAGTTCAGTTCTGTCATGTTGCAGGGAAGGGAGTTGAGACCCAGGCAGCGGAGGTAAAAGGAGCAAGTCCACAGGAATAAATGGTCTCACATATTTCTATATAATGAGACAGGTCTAGGGCAAAAATACTTGTTAGTTTACAGGCGGCTAATATAAAACCCAGTTAATATGTACTACTTAAAAAATGAAAATAAATACACGGGTCCTATAGGAAGGTAGCCTTTAGATAGTCTTTTACGTCGAAAGCTGTCTTCTCCGCCCGATCGGTCTCTCATCATTAAGAGATTAAGATGTTGTGGTAAAAAACAACAACCACACAAAATACAGGTTCTTATTTATGGAATCCTGTGTCAAAGGTGAATTATTAAATTGCATTTCAGGACATTCTTTTTAATGAAACAGAGTACCAACTATTGTCTTTTTTTTTTTTTAAGATTTTATTTATTTATTTGACAGACAGAGATCACAAGTAGGCAGAGAAGCAGGCAGAGAGAGAGGCGGGGGAAGCAGGCTCCCTGCTGAGCAGAGAGCCTGATGCAGGGCTCGATCCTAGGACCCTGAGATCATGACCTGAGCCAAAGGCAGAGGCTTAACCCACTGAGCCACCCAGGCGCCCCCCACAACTATTGTCTTTTAACTAATTAATTACTTTGCTTTATTTAAGTAAAACATGTTCTTGGGTTTCTCCTCTTTGACAGGTTTTGTTTTTCACTCAGTGAATTTTTCACGTCAGTGATCTTGACCATGAACTCCTAAATCCCTTACTAAGTTTTAAGACTTCCAAAACAGAGCCGTATTTCACAGAGGGGTACTTGCTTTAAAGAATCCGGTTCTAGCCTCCAATACTGGATACTTTCTTTACCATGTGAAAGTCACGTAACATTTTACAGAAAGCACACGCTATTTGTCTTTCAAAACAAACCAAAAAAATCACCCATCCATCTCCCCACCCTGAACAGAAAGGTCATACCTATTGTAAGAAGTGTGCTTGCCATGAATGACCCGCATCGTTGCCTCGAGGCTGCATGAGAAGCCACAATGACAGGATTAACACAAGGGCGGGTAACACTGCTCCATGCCAAGATAAATATCCCATTGTAACTTCTGAGAATGAGGGGCCAAACATTTTCCTCACAGACTTTCTATGCCCTCAGAAATTCCTCCCAAAATTCTTCTGACCAAGTCCAGATTTACTGGCTTGGAGATCTTACATATATAGTTACTTGTCTGACTGTAGAATACAAATGTGGTCTGTTAACTCCTACTCTGTATCCTAGTTTTAATAAACATGAAAATTATTTTACAGGTTTAAATATGAATATTAAGGAATGCAAGCATTTTTAGTGTACGTTAAGAGAGCGTCATTTCTAGTCAATAAAAACACAAAGTGCCTCCGTGACACAACAAATGAATGGAATGGAGAGATAGACATGGAAAAAAATTATTTACTCATCAAGACTCTCCAGTATATGACATTTTTCCAAGCTGGAAAACTTATCATGCAGAATAGTCTCCAGAATGTAAGCCAGTATTTAGCCGTTATGTGGACAATGACTTTGAAGGCTGCAAAGAACCCCATGTGAGGTTTTCACTACAAAGACCTTATTTTAGATGCACTAGGTCTAACTTGGAAATGGTAATTACTTCTATAGAAGTTCAGGGCTTGACATTTTTTTCTTAGGTATTGTGGTTACCCTTTTTGGGGGGAGAAGGGAAAGTAACTAATGATGCCCTAGAAACGATTAACTTAAAAAAAAAAAAAAAACACAGAGTATTTGATACTCCTTTGATGAAGTGTGAACTCTAGAATCCTTTCCCCCATAATGGAACTGGACTAAGCTAGCTCTGAGGGAAAGAAAGAGTGTAAGTAGAGGGAAGGGGAGGAATGCATTTGCTACTGTTTCTTTATCTCAGAGAAGCTATTTCAAGTGATCACTGGTGGGAACTGCTGATAGTCAATCTCATATTTTCACTCCACGTTTGACATCAATGTTGTCAATACGACATAATCGTCTCTGTCAAAAGCATCATTCATTTCCAAACTGCAGAGTTATTTACAGTCGTGTCTTCACTCAATGTAACACTACCACTCAACACTCAGCTGTCCCTTCTCTGTTTTAAGTAAACGTTTGGGCAGACTTTTAAAGAAGCTCTATTTTAGGTTAGGCTAACAACCTGAAAATGAACCCAAAGGAAAAAAACCTCTTCTCTTGTCCAAATACCATTTGGACAAACGGATAAAGTTTTTCACAAAAAAAAAAAAAAAACAAAACTGGCATTTCAAAATGAGTTCTGTTTGGTAAGAGACATGGTGCTGAAAAGTGACATTTAAAATGACAGCAATATGGATCCCCAATAAAGAAGACGGGGTTGCATTTTGCTCTAATTATAAATGTTTTAGATGTGTGTACGTGCGTGCATTTTTTTTTAATTGGAATCAATTATAATAATGTAGCTTTGAGTTAAGCACCTATTCTAAATCTCTGTTTACAAAAACATGGCTGATACGAGTCTTTGAATGCAACTAAACTACAAATATTACCAGGAAAACTTAGTCTTAGGCCGCTAAATGAATAACTATTCACTATTCACTAAGTGAATAACTGAATAACTATTTACTTCATGGCTTCTATGCACCCAGCATGGCTCTAGGAGCTGTATATAGCACAAGAGACAACAATGGCAACACAAAGGAAACCAGGGCTACTGGAAATCAGGCAGATTTCAAAAAATAAATTTATTTGTCTCTTCCTTCTCTTATCTCAGAGAACACATTTTGAAATTCTTGGTATAACCAGAACTCTCCTTCTCCTTGTGGTAACCACTAGGTCTTTTTAATAGCAGAAGACATGGTCATAGCTAAAAAGAGGTGGATGGAATTTTGAAAATCAGAAGCAGGTTTTAAGTTAATTGGACAGACAGAATTTTGGTGGTCTAATGACTTTCAGATGCTATTAATCCTTAGTGCTTTTCCCAAGGAAAGTACAAATATCACTATCTCAACAATGGGGTTCCTTCCCCTTAATATGAAATGCATCATCTATGCTGAAAAAAAAATGCTGAAAAATAATTCAGGCATTCTAAATACATTTTTATTTTAGAGAGTGGAAGAGAGAGAGTGAGCAGGCGGGGCAGGGGGTAAGAGGGAAGGAGCAGAGAGAGAGGGAGAGAGAGAATCTTTTTTTTTTTTTTTAAAGATTTTATTTATTTATTTGACAGAGATCACAAGTAGGCAGAGAAGCAGGCAGAGAGAGATAGGAGGAAGCAGACTCTCTGCTGAGCAGAGAGCCCGATGCGGGGCTCGATCCCAGGAGCTGGGATCATGACCTGAGCCGAAGGCAGAGACTTTAACCCACTGAGCCACCCAGGCGCCCCGAGAGAGAGAATCTTAAGCAGACTCCATGCCCAGTGCAGATCCCGATGCAGGGTTCCATCTCACAGCCCTGAGATCATGACCTGGGCTGAAATCAAGAGTCAGACACTTAACCAACTGAGCCACCCTGGAACCCCTAAATACATCTTGTCGTTTGTACAAAATGAAACTTGGTTTACTTTGAAACCACTGCATTTTAAAATAATAGTACCTACTACTTACCGTGAGCCTACTGTGTACCAGACCCTTTGTATAAATGATCTCCTTTAGCGCCTCCCTCCAGATCATCAGTTTATTACCATATAATTGCCATTTTACAGATTGGGCAACTAAAATGGACAGAGGTCCAGGGATTTTCTTAAGATCCTGTAGTTAATATTAATGGTGCTGTAGCTAATCTGACCATCAACATAAATACTACAACTTTTTCATGGATTTTCTCACTTAATTCTCATGGCAATCTGGATGTAGAGGCTATTAATATTCTCATTTTATAGATTAAAAAAAACAATAAAATCTTTGGCTTTCAACAATATGTGTTGTAAAAGATCTTACTTAACTAGTTCATGATTGGGCTAGGATCTGAACACACTTTTTACTGTAAACCCAGTGCTTTTCTCATCTAGCCATACTCCTCCAAGAGGAAAACTGGAATTTGAAGCCATATCTTTTGTTTTCAGTAAGTGGACAAATTTCACTTTACCTCACTGTCCTTACAGAAGCTTAAAAACATCAAAGTGGTTGCTTATTGTCTTTATTTCCCTCTGATTCACTTTTGTCTCTCTCTTCTTCACCCCATGCTTATGCAAGCCTATCCAGGACTCCTGGGCTCTCCATTTCATGAGAATCCTTCCTTTTACTTTGACGATCAGGTGGTTTCTGGGGCCAATGCTAATGTTTGTTTTTCACTGTATTGTGTTTTGCCATATTTCCCCAGCTTGTCCGACAGCACCGCTAATACCAGGAGATCGAGCTTCTAAGAATGTGGACCAAGATTTATGCTGACTACCATTCTGTAATTTTCTCCAGTTCATCTTGTATCATGGCTTATTGGTTGCTGTCAAAGGACATTATTCCTAGATATTCTCTATATCTAGTTATTTTTAAGAGCCTTGACCTCAAGATCTCTTTCCCTGCTACAGTAAGTTGCATTGACTATATAGCCCCATTTCTTCCCTCTCAACGTCTTGCCTTTTCTCTCCCATTTTCCATGTGGATTGTTTTTTCTGTATTTCATTTACTTTTCTATTTCCACATGTGCACTGCTCTTACTGCAGTCCATTCTGCTCAATCCCCATCCATCCTTATCCTGCTTTTCATGAACTCCATATCCACCATTTTCTTGCTCTCTCAGAATGAAAATATTTTGAGTCCCACTTTTTTTGTTCTGTGCTCACGGTTAAGACAACTAGAAACAGTATCTCTAGCTATAGAGCAACTCGTACATAATGATAGATGTGAGTTGTTTTTAATAAACACATCTTTTATCATGATTATTACTGTCTTCATGCTTGTATAATTACATGTGTTATGCTCTGGTTCACCTTCTTACTTCTTATGTTCTTGATTAACATTAGAAAAATAAAAAGTTAGGTTAATAATCATTAGTTATTGAATTGTCACCTCCTTACTCTACTTATTGACAATAATTTGGAAATAGCAAACATCTCGTCTGAATATTAGGCCATCCATTTACCATGACCTGGGGCCACTTCGAAGTGATTAATGATGTGTGAGTTTGCTGCAATATTAGAAAGATCAACCTGAACCTTAACTCAAAGCATAACAACATATTTAGAGCCTTAGAACAATTTTGCTCATTTTTTTAAATTTCTAGATGCCTACAGTCAAATAAGTAAATCTCTATTACTTCTTAACTTTGAAAAGAATAGGCTTAAATTTTATATATATATATATATATATATATATATATATAAAATTCAGTATCTATAGTTATTGTGAAGATTTGTAGATCTTTTGAAATTTATTAGTGAGTGATGAGCAGCCTGGGATACACACACACACACACACACAATTCTAAATGAGGAAATTAAAGAATTCCTTTTGGGGACATTTTACTTCTAGGTATTACAATTCTACAGGATATTTCAGAATTCTTCTTGAGTCATCTCTCTCATTTTAATAGTAATTAACAGTCTGCAATGCATTTTTTAAAATTTACTCTCTCTCACTTATTTCCTGTAAGGTAGCTGGGGCAAATAATGCTAGAAGTAGACTGCTATTAGGAGACATTAAATGGCTTTCCAGGGTCCTGTATTCATCTGGGGCTAAAACCCAGGTGTTCTGATTCCTACCTCATGGTTCTTTCTATTCTACCATGCTTACCTAAATACCAGATCAGATATATACTATCTAAAGTGAAAATTAAGCTTTAATCCTTTAAATAGAAAAAGGTTTAAAACATTTATTCCATTATAACCTACTTGATCTGGTTTGATGAAGGAAAGGAACATTCTGATGGATTTCATTTTTTGGTTTCCAATTTCCAAAAATTAAAACCTGAAAAAGATACATTTGACATCATGCGAAAATTTAAACTTCAATCCAAAGGACACTTCAAAATCTTATAGTCCTTTAAGATTATAATTTTTTCCCATTAATTTCTACTGTTTTATAGAGATAGTGTCAGCTAAGAGATTTCCAACTAGAACAGCACACCAAAGCACATTTTCTTTCCTTATATGGCATTACTCTCTAGCTGTGTCAATTAAAATACACCACAAAGTAATAAGGTTTTTTCCCCCCTCAGAGCAGAAACATTTTAGACACTTGCACATTTTGACACAAAAAGCTTTTAATTATGTGAGAGTAACTTTTCTAAGGAAGGGCTTCTTCCTCACTAAAATAATGGTTGTAGATATTTTGAAAATATATTTTATTATGCTTTCAGATGAAATATATATTTTCAGTAATCATCACTTCCAGTTTGAACACCAAGATCTTAAATATATTACACATTTTTTTTCCAAATGCCATATTGAGTGAAGAAGGTGAGAAAGAAGAGAAGATGGAAGCTAAAATGAGTCATAAAAGTGAAAAGAAAAGCTAGCTCCAATAAAGGTGTGTTTTGTGGCATATTAGTTTCCAATGGATGCTTACTGAATTACCACTGACTTAGTAGCTTAAAACAGCACAAATTTATTATCCTTCAGTGCAGGTCATTCAAAAGTTTGAAATGAGTCTTATGGGCTAAAATTAACGTGTCAGAAGAGCTGTGTTCTTGTAGAAGCTCCCATGGAGAAACCATCCCTTGTCTTGTCTGGCTTCTAGAAACTGCCTACATTCTTTGGTGTGTGGTCACATCTCCTCAATCTCTGCTTCCACTGTCACACCTCTTCTGGCTCTAACTTCCCTGCCTTTCATTTATAAGGACCCTTGTGATTATAATGAACCCATGCTGGTGATCCAGGATAGTCGCCCCCACCATAAGGGCTTTAACTTAATCACATCCACAAAGTGCTTTTGCCATGTAAGTTTGGGGCATTAGGACATGGACATCTTGGGAGGCCTTTCTGCCCATCACTGTGTCCATAAAACCTTTATTTTTATTTTTTAAGATTTTATTTATTTATTTGACAGAGAGAGAGCACAAGCAGAAGAGCAAGAGAGGGAGAAGCAGGGTCCCCGCTGGGCAAGGAGCCGGACGCAGGGCTCAATCTAAGATCTGGGTAGGGAAAGTATGACATGCTAACGCTCCATGTCAGTTGTTTTTTTAAAAATAGTCTTCATGGGACACCTGGGTGGCTCAGTGGGTTAAAGCCTCTGCCTTCAGCTCAGGTCAGGGTCTCAGGGTCCTGGGATCGAGCCCCTGCATTGGGCTCTCTGCTCAGCGGGGAGCCTGTTTCCCCCCTCTCTCTCTGTCTGCCTGTCTGCCTACTTGTGAACTCTCTCCCTCTCTCTGTCAAATAAATAAATAAAGCCTTTAAAAAAAAAATAGTCTTCATATGTGATTAGTAAAGTTACTCCCTGAAAGCAGTGTTCCAAAGTGGAAGTGTGTGTTTCCCATTATAGAGTAACATGTACAATTTTTAAATTGTGAAATTCTGAGCCAAATGCATACCATGGAATATGTCAATAAAATGAAATTTCTGATTAAAATGAGCATTTGTGAGTCTCTTGCTAACCGCTACTACAAGATCAGCTGTGCCCTCGTTAGTAATACAAGTGGTGAGGAAGGCCAGAGTGTAATTGTTAAACCAGTTTCCAATCTAACCGTGTCCCAGTGAATGAGGAGGTAAGAAAATATGGCACCATCAAAATGAATTGAGGTAAGCCTAACTGGTTTTTGCCTCTTATTCAAGCATTATCTCAGCCTATGTTTTTAAAGTTACTTTCAGTAACTGGTTGTCTCAGTTGGTTAAATGTCTGCCTTCGGCTCAGGTCATGATCTCACAGTCCTGGGATTGAGTCCTATATCAGGCTCTGCTCAGCAAGGAGTTTGCTTCTCCCTCTCGCTCTTCCTGTGTGTTCCCTCTCTATCTCCTTCTCTCTCTCCCAAATAAATAAATAATTTAAAAAAAAGTTAAATTATTTTCAAAAACATCTAAAAATTGGGCAACTTAAAATGACTTTTTTAAAGACTTTGAATCAAATAACTTCACTATTTAAGGACTTGAGTCAAAAATAACAAGATTATCATAATCATCATCATCACCTCCGTTTCATTACTATTTCTCCCTAACTCACAATTAGGACTCTCTAGCAACTACCATATTTGCCTTTTTTGATAATTCTGTTCTTGAATATTTTGAATTTTGTCTTATCTCTATATGTGTTTCCCTTTGTTCTACTAGTCGCACAGTAAGTGACACACAATAAGCAGTGAATAAGTAATATCATATGGCAATTAAACAAGCTAAGGCTTTCTGAGATTCCTAACACAGTGCCTGACACTGATGTGTATTGAATAAATAATAGTTAATGAAGATTTAGGGCTGCCCGGGTGGCTCAGTGGGTTAAGCCTTTGCCTTTGGCTCAGGTCATGATCTCAGGGTCTTGGGATGGAGCCCTGCATCAGGCTCCCTACTCAGCGGGGAGCCTGCTTCCCCACCCCCAAATCTGCTTGCCTCTCTGCCTACTTGCAATCTCTGTCTGTCAAATAAATAAATAAAATCTTTAAAATAAATAGTTAATAAAGATTTAGGGATGTTGAAGAATGCCCTTACATTGCTCCAGCAAGTCCTCAGATACACATGACTGCGGAGTCAAAGATATATCTTTTCACACGATGCAATTAAAAGCTTTCATAGAACTTTCACTACATAAAGGCCACAGTCTTGGACTGATAAAAAGAGAAGAGCATGAGGAGTCCTAGGGCTAAATTGACTGGCCTAATGGAGTACTTTGGGATCTGGCAATGTAAACAGAGTGTCATGGCCTTGTCATTAAACTCTGGAGACATAGATTTCATGGTTTCTGAGTTGGGGAATAACACAGTTGCCTGCCAACTCCTATAAGCAATCTCCCAGTGTTGCACAGTCATATCTTCCTGCACAAATGCCAACTATATGGCAGCTTAATTTTAAACATGTAAATTTGGACTTGAGATGTGCTTCTAGGCTTACCAGACATTTTTTCTGGTGACAAATAATTTATACTCCCTCATACGTTTTACCTTTGTGGGTGAAAGGCCAAGTGTTTTAAGAAAAGCTGCCCAAGATCTGGTCTTACTGTTGCTCTCTCTGTATTAATATATGTGTGTATATGTGTATGTATACATATAAATATATATATGTATGTATTTTTACACATACACACACAATACTTTTCTCTTGTCCAAATATATGCAGCACTTAAGATAGCTAAGCCAAAACCACGTTAAAAGGGAATGAATGTCATCAGTGCATATGTCAACATCTCTCTTGTAATTAATAAAAAATTCATTTAAAAATTTTAAAAAGCTCACCTTTGTTTTATTATGCTAAGTTCTCAATATCATATTCATTTTCCTTATTTATATTGATGACAACCTCTAAATATTTTGACTAGCCAACCTGAAGATATGCATTGCTCTTGAAATGCTTATAAAGCATTTTAATAAGCATTTCACCGTGGACACCGCCATCTACTCCCATTCTCTGTAAACTCATAATTAAGGCAAAAAGCATCATTGAAGTATCAGTTAGACACTAACCTAAAAAGAGAACAACCACCAAATGCTCCCCAAACCCCAGTAATGCGAAAATACAAGATCGTGAAAATTCTTTTCACAGCTGCCAGGAGGAAACAGAAGCGACCGTCCGTGAATGGTCTTACTTATATCAGAAAGCTCCGTGTATGTATTTAGATCTAAAAAGACTGGTCTCTTAATTCTTTGTTCAAAATATTTTTCACCCAGCCATTCTCCACCCAGACATGTAGAAACCACTGGGAAGCGAGTAGCAGGTTTCAAGAATCGCTTTCAGCTACAGAATCCAGGCTTTGTGATTCATCTTCATGGCGAGGAAGGAAAGAAAACTCTGAAGTACCTTCAGGGGCTTTATGGGTACTCCTGCTCCAACTTAGTATTTCTAGTCTCCATAAAACAAGAACACTGCGAATGACATAGTGAGGGAGTCCGTTTATTCCAAATGCTGGAGTGCTTCCTCTACCGTACCTTTTACAAGTTTACAATTTTGGAGTCATTTGAACTGCTCGTTGGCTCAGGGGTGCAATATTTTTTTAAAGGTATTTCTGACCGTAACGGACATTTTTAGACCTGCAGTGATGAGCAAGCCCCAGAGGCAAAATACAATAAAGATTTAAGGGGCTGTTCAGTGCAGCCCGGTAGCGGCTTCGTGGAGGAGAGGAACACAAATGGAAGGGCTGGGCTGGCGCGCGATGATTCCTGACGATGCTGTAGTTGGTTTAATTTTCAATTGATGGCGGCACTTTGGGACGTGGAAAGCATGATCGCAAGAAAGATAAGCTTTCGTCTAAGATGAGCTGTCGTTTCTACTTTCTTGTTGTTCTTTTTAGATCTTATAAACAAAGTGTGTTCGCAGCAGATAAAATATCCAGAAACAGAACTCAAAAAACTACCTCCATTATCCCCACACCAGCGCCTTGTGATGGGCTTTCTGGGCATGGGAGAAAGATGAGATAGACCGCATTCTATACTTTGATTATTTTCTCTGAATAAAGAAACCCCAGCTTATTCCCTTATTCCATTGTTTATTCTATATGATAAAGGAAATGTAATCTATTTCTTATCATAAAACTCCGGGTTTACTGCAATATTATCAGAGATATGTTTGCTGTTTCTGAAGACATCCATCATGGAAGTGTTTGTGTTATCCTTGTTGGTATTTCACTTTACTAGATATATAAACTGGATTATAAACAATTCGGTTTAGCTTTCATTTGAGAATCATAGAATTTTAGTGGGTCCGGGCTCAGCCAAATATTCTTTTATGGATATGTTTAGCAGATCCCTTTCCTCATGAAAACAATTAATGTGAATTTTCTTATACCCTTCCCTCAAGAGTAATAATGTTAAAGAAAAAAAAAAAAAGGAAGGAAGGAAAGAAAGAAAGAAAGAAAGAAATGCGTTTTTATATTCTATATGTAAACACATGCTATTGATATTATATACATACATATATGCATACATACGTACACATATATATATATACATGTACCTAGCAGGTGGCATATTTATTTTTTCTTGTGTGTGTATATATATACATATACATATATATATATATGTGTATATATATATATACATATATATATATACAACATACATATGCCCTTTCATCACATTTATTGACGATCTTATGGACTGTGGCACCGCAACAGTGACTGCCCGCATCAGACTAGAAGAATCTGCTAGCGTGACAGTACAATGGCAGCTAGGGAAGCAGAGGTGAGGCATGAAGGAGTCCTACAATCACACAAAAGCCTCAACCCCACCACACTTTCTCTTCTCACTCTTCCATCTTTCTGTGTCCCCTAGCAACCCAGTCCAACAGCCCAGAGGAATAAATTCTGGTCTCCCTGTCTTAGAAAAACAATGTATTTTCTTCTTAACACGTTGTAGTCCTACTAATCCTAAGGATTTCCTTTTTCCTTCTTATAACCAAGCTTCTGGAAAGACTGGCCTTCATTTGGTGTCTCTAATTTCCCACCTTCTTTTCACCCTTAACTCTCAGTAATCTGATTTCTGATCCCACCAATCTATGAAACTAGTTAATTTTCACACTTTCTTCTAGTGTCGGTGTATACTGAGTCCCCTAGGACTTCATGAAGATCAATCCACAAGTCAATGATCATTCCTCATCTTACTTGACCTATCAGCAGCGTTCAATGACAGTATCACTTCCTCTTTCTTAGAATACTGTCTTCAGGCTGCTTTTGGGATGTCCTGCTCTCCTGGGTTTCCTCCTGCCCCAGTAGTAGTTTCCTCTCAGTCTCTTTGCCAGGTTGCTTCTCACCTTCCAGATCTCTCAGCTCTCTAGTGCCCCAGGACTCACTCAGTTGACTTTGTTTCTTTTTTATCTGCATTACCCTTGGTGATCTCATACTGTAACGAGGCTTTAAACATCGTCTGAACATGGATGACTATAAATTTAGATTTCCAGTCTGGACTTCCAGTCTGGACCAGACTCATACACCAACCATTAAACATCTCCATGTGAGTGTCAAATGCTCATCTCCATCCAACATCCCAAACCAGGTCTTTATCTTCTTCACTCCCCCACACTGTCTTGATCAACGGTGACTCTATTTTTCAACACTCAGAGTCTAACCACTTCTTTCCTCTTCCCCTTCTACTATCCTTTCCAACCACTATCATCTCTCCAGGATTATCACAATGGCCTCCCAGCTGATTTTTCTGTTCCAGCTCTTGTCCTATGCTGTCTGTTTTAAACACAACAGGCAGAGTGATCGGGCTGGCATGGGAGTCCAATCATTTTCTGGCCCTTCTCAAAACTCTGTTTTGATAGTTTTTCACCTCAGAGTAAAATCCAAAACACCAGGGCTTACAAGACCCTATACTATCTAGCCTGTTCTTCACTGTCTTCTACTAATCTCCCTCTCACTCTGCGTTTGCCTCATTGCTCTCCCTTTTTCTCAAACCTCCTGGGCAGGGTATTCACATTCTCTGTTAATATCCTTCCCTTGATTGACATCCACATAACTCACTCCCCTACCTCCTTTATACAAATGTCATCTCACTGAAGCCTTTTCTGGCCACCTATTCAAAACTGAAATATCATCCTCCCTCTTACCTATAAAAATATATTTTAATGCATTTCAGTATATTCAATGTTATTTGTTTTCCCTCTTCACCCTATTCCTCCTAGAATATGAACTACATGAAGGCAGGAATTTGGAGCTCTGACCTACATCTACAGCTATGACCTCTAGAACAATTATTTGCCTGGTATGCAAATTAATAAAAATACAGGAATGGAATCTGTGTTTTTCAGATATGTAATTTCAACTAGATATCTGGTATCCAAACATATGGGCCATTGCTGCCTCACACAAAAATCTGTGACTACACTCATCATTTCACGCATGAGCTCAAACACCAGTTACACCAATAACTCATTAAGAGACTACATCAAAGCTTCAGTATTTTTTCCTAAAGAAGTCAAAATATACTCCATATTTGTTTTTTGTGGTTTTTTTTTGTTTTGTTTTGGTTTGGTTTTTTGCTTGACTTCAATCTCTACTCTGCTTTTCATACTACCTCCCTAAGTACCTGTTCATATTCTCCTTCTGGTTGGTACTTGTCTTCTGAACGAAATGATGGTATTTCCTGCTCACCCTTGAAATTTCTATTTAGACCTTTCCTCAAAAACCATTTTCATGCTAATTTCCCTCTCACCCTACTATTCCACCCCCAGGTATCTGCACATACAACTGAGCAGCCTGGGTAAGCACTAACATTTTTATCATGTTGTATCAAGAGGATCTTCTCACCACTCAGATTCCCCCATAGATTATAAATTGTGCAAGGGTTATAGCCACAACTTTGCTATCCTTATCGTCTTTGGATTCCAATGCCCTAGCAAAAGACCATATCCATGTTAGGTGCTCAATAAATTATTGTTGAATAACGAATGAGTGAATGGATGAAGGAATAAATGAATAAGGTAAGATTCCAAAGAATATTAGGAGGAATGGATTAATGCTTTCTTGCATACTCTGGTAGCTTTTGCGTGCTTTTATTGAAGCATTTAGTAATACAGCTTACAGATGAAAGTCAAAGATTCATGATCACATAAAACATGTCTTTACTACCGAAGCTAGCTGAAAAGCAAGTAGACTAAGTTAGTCTTACTTGAACTTATCCAATGAAATTCTAATGTGTATTTTTTGCAATTTTCTGGATAAAGTAGCCTCGTGGTTTTCACAGCAAATTTATAGTGAATGTAGAAATACAATGCAGATCAAGTTGGAGACCTTAGTGTTTCTGTGTTAAATGGAGTTTAAGGTGGTCTTGAATCCTGGCCAATGCCATAGACTTATTTGCTTCCTCCCCTCCCATTTTCTTTTTTCCCTCTCTATATTTCATGTGAGAAAGCTCAATATTTATTCAAATTACCTTCATGGACTATATTTTCATTTAAACGATACAGAGGTGAAAAAAGATAATAGTTCTAGAAATACTCTGCTCTTCCATAATCCACATCACTACTTGCAGAAATCGTACAGAAAACTATTAATAATTGAATCTGATGCTGTGGCAGTAAAACTCGCTCTTACTAGGTCTGTTATTCATGTTGCTTCCAAGCACTGTATTTCATTCTTTGAATATTATTATTAACTTTCATAACTTATGGCATCCATACCTGTATGGTTCTAAAGAATACTATAAAAATAGAGATGCTATAAATCAAGTGCAAATAGGAAAGTTAGTTTGAGGCCCATTATTTAAAAAGAGGATAAAGAAGAGAAAATGTTCTTATTATTTTATATAAATAGCATACCTGTATGATTTACGGAATGGTTACATTTATTGACCAGGCTTATCATTATATGAAGTGTTCAGCATGATTACACATTTTCTCCTCCATGGGAGGAGATGCATAGATTTTGCTTTGACTTTATTCTTTGGGTTTGGAGTTTCATTTCTGCTGAATTGGCTTTAAACAAAAGTCTTCTGAGGGCCAAAAAAACCCACATAAACTTAAGACTCTTAATGTGATGTTACCTATAGTGCTTTGAAATATCGAGATGAATTTGCCCTAAGAATCTGAAGACAACACTTAACTTTTGTCTATATTACGTGAAAGATGAGTTGTGTGAAAAATAAACTATAATGTGCCACTTATAGGATGATGAGAATTATTCCCAGAGATAATTTTTCTAATTTTTGAGTGGCATCAGCTGCCTAGGCAAGGCCAAAGGCATTAATTATAAAGAAGATGCTAGGGAGGAATACTTATGTACCTTTCATTGTTATAGAACCTCATTTGGGAGTTAATACCAGTGCTGTCTCCAATACCATTCATCTGACACTTGGTAAATGAGTTGTCAGTAAAGGTGAAAATATATTAATAGTGCAGATCACTTGAAATGGGTGCGCTTATGTGTTTTACCAGAAAATTCTCCCTTCGGTTAACTCAATATCTTTTCTGACACATTTTCGTTGCACTAAAGTATCTTTTATAGTGTGTCAGAGTTATGAATACTGATAGACCTTCTCTTAAAGTGCCCCTCAAGTTCACTGCCATTTGCTCATTAGGTTTGCTTTTTATTGCATGTCAGAAAGTGCCTCCTTTTAAGCACCTACTAATAAATGGGAATTGATGAGAACCTATCTCCAGAGCGGGTGGTAAATTCAAAGGTCTTAAATGAGGAAGTCTGTGAGGCATCTAAGACCAGGGCCTATGCCCGTGGATCTTGATCTGGCTTACAGGGGACAGTTTATTTGATGTTAAGATTGAAGAGGCATATATTCCTAAGCAGTACTTGAAGTTCAAAAATAGAAACAGTTCATTTCCCCATTGATAAAAGGACATAATAATCTATCTTTTTAAAGAAGTCTCTGGAATCATTTTCAACTGCAATTTATTTATATGGAGACACACGAATTGTAACTTTGTAGGAAGTGTTAATACACTTTCCAACGCTAACATAAAATGCATAAGGTGAAGGTGGCAGGGGTAGATGAAGATGGAAAGACAAAGAAAATGGCGGTGGTTATTAACTGACGGTGGAGCAGGGGGCCAATGAGCATGATCACTCAGTCTCTGGAAAATCTGCAGATGAGGCTATAATAGGAGAGGCAGGGGCATGGGACAAGACAGTGACATCTTTTTCTCAGGTGTGGGGCTGCCTTGGGCTGAGCATGCTCTGGAAATCCAACTCTGGGCTACCTAGCTTTGGGAAACTTCTGAAAAGCAAGAGCACCTCTAGAAAGCAGCTCTTCAGCTCATGAGGATGTTGCTGAACTGGCCTTGATGAGTTCCTATTAAATGGAAAAAAAATACGAATTAAGCTTGCTGATGAAATGAAATAGAGAGGAAATATTGGCTATGTGAGTTCCAACCAAGGCAGGTTATAGCTTGCTGACTCAAAGAAGAGACAGGAAATCAATAAGCCAGAAAGATTACCCCATGACAAATCACTGGTAAGAGAAGGGGAACCTAAAACCCTAAAGGTTTTTCAGAAATTCTGAATTACTGTTTCCCAATCATTTATTCACTGCCTTTATTGGTTTTGCCATATCTACAAAGTAATTTAAAATTAACATATTTATTGAAAGCAATTTACTTTTTTACATAAACTTGCTCTATGTGATAATATATGTGATATACTAGTTTGATCTTTCTACTATGTATTAAAATAAAGACATTACTGTTAAAATTAAAAATTTGGGACTCTCAGGTCTACTTTAAAACTTCTTATGTTCTGCCATTGGTACAAGTTCCGTGCTTTGGGAAGCTCTATTCTAAATGAGAAAAGCCAAGTGTCTTCCATTGATTTTAGAGGGGACCTGACCATCAGAGACCAAGGTAAGGGACTTAGGATTATTTGTTTGTAATTTAGACCCTGTAAGCTTTCAGAAGGACTTAGAGATGGCTTAAAATTAAGACATGTATTCAGTAAGATTGTTAAGGTTAAAAAATATAAATACCAGAATCTTGTAGAAGAAAGAAGCCAATTTACTACCCCCCCCAAGGCTAAAATAGTTACTATGTTGAATTAAATTTATCTCTGTGTTTTCTGGAAAGGTCAACATGATATTCAACTCACTCTTGGGCTCTATGACCTCTGTTGACCCTTGTTATCTAAGGGAGATACCCACATGGAAAAAGAGAGCATTCTTTTTCTATGATAAGAAACTTTGAAGTTCCCTAGAATTTCTATTGAAAATCCACATACTCAGACATCAGTTTCAAACCTGACAGATTTCACTAACAGGAAGAGTGGGAGAGCTGATCTGTCAAGGTGAGCAGTATGTGCGGGAGTCTGGGAGGCTTGAAAAGGGTTTGCCTGACAGAGGTGAGAGTGCATCTGAGGTCTGATGTCATGAATCTGTGAGCAGCCAGGACTTCTGTGCCAGCTATCCAGTTGCCTATTGCTCTGTAACAAACCATCTTAAAACTTAATGGAGGGGCATCTGGGTTGCTCAGTCGTTAAGCAGCTGTTTTCGGCTCAGGTCATGATCCCAGGGGTCCTACGATCAAGCCCCACATTGGGCTCTCTGCTCAGAGGGAAGCCTGCTTCTCCCTCTCCCACTCCTCCTGCTTGTGTTCCCTCTCTTGCTTTGTCTCTCTCTGTCAAATAAATAAGTAAAATCTTTAAAAAAATTAATGGAATGGAAACAAAAATTGATTAATATTTCTTTTCTTACAGGTTTTATTTATTTGAGAGAAAGAGAGAGAGTGAGAGAAAGCAGGAGTGGAGTGAGGGCCAGAGGGAGAAGCAGACTCCCTGCAGAGCAAGGAGCCCAATGTGGGGCTGGATCCTAGGAACCTGGGATCGTGACCTGAGCTAAAGGCAGACACTTAACTGACTGAGCAACCCAGGCAACCTTGATTAGTATTTCTTAAAGATTGTCAGTTGACTGAGCTCATCTGGGCAGTTTTCACGTTCGGTCTTTCATGTACTTCCAGGCTGCTACCCCCAGGATTGGAATCATCTGAAACTTAACTGAACTGAATGTTCTATATGGCACACTATTGAAACTAGCTATCATCTAGAAGCCTAGCTAGGCTGGAACATCTAGACATGTCTTCATTATGTGGCTTTGGCTTCTCATAGTATAGAGACTGAGTTTTTAAAGTAAACATCCCAACAGCAAACACTCTGAAAAGCAGGAAGCAGAAGCTGCCAGCCCACTTAAGAGTTCTGCTCAGCACTAACACACCATCACTACTTCTGTGTTTTACTGAATAAAACAATTGCAGGGGTCACTCAGATTCGAAGAGTTTGGGGAAATAAACTCTTAAAGAGGGAATGGCAAGGCCATAATGTAGAAGAGTACATAAAATGGGAAATACTAGCATAATGATCTCTGAAAAATGTAATCTACCACTTCCTCCAGGAGCCTTCTGCAATCTGGAATCAAGGCAGAAAACACACACACACACACACACACACACACACACACACACACATTGGGGACTGTACTATGGGAATGGTACAAACTTGTGTAGGTAATGATTCTAAGTTGTAGTGACTATGGCATGTAAAGAAATTCATTATGTAATATGGTGACAGCAAAGAACCCCAGAGTAACATTCAACTCCTGGCCCTTCAGTGGATTAGCTATGTAGCCTTGGCATAGTTAAGTAGGCCTTCTATCATTGCCTCTACAAAACAAGAAGTCAGGGTTGGATGATCTATGAGAATCCTCCCCATTCTTAATAATTAGGAAACTATGAACTCAATGGTCATTCACTTGTTGTGGGCAGGGGGAATGATGTGTTGAATGAAATGTTCATAAATTAAAAGAACACATTTGGATCAGGCTTGGCTTTCTGGGGATCAATAGTTGACATTAAATACTGTGGAGAAAGTTATTGATGGCATTGATTGTTAAATTCGTCTTTGTGGCTCTACAGTCCTAGAAAGACATTTCTTAATGATCTTCTACACATACAAACTTTTAAATTTTTTTTCTTTTTTATGTTTGTCCCTTTAATATGAAATCTGGCAAGAAGTCTCTGGCTTACAGATTTGGAAGTTGATTATATGTAATCAGCATAATCACTTCTTAATACTGATTTGTAAATCAATATCTCTGTTCATTTAAAGTGTTGAAGTAAGAATAGAGTATACCCGAGTCTTTCACTGTGGATGGCTACATGGTATTAAATTACATAATGCGTATCTCTCACAGACTAATATATGATAACTGAGCCCGACTGCATGTAAAAGAGGACCACACCGGTTCATATTCTCTCTGCTTCTAAGAAAAAAAATGTGGACATCAGTCAGACATATATCCTGGCTCAGTACAGGTACTATGGGAACTTGGAGCTGTAATCAATGAGATGCATTCTCTTGAGTGGAGAACCTAAGCAATGGCTGGAAAGCAAATGCGAAATAGCCAGAGGTTGCAGAAGACCTTAGTGTAGGATGTAAGCCTTCATAGCTCTTTGTATAATGCAAATTTAACAATAATTGCAAGTGTAAATAATGGAACCTACTTCTCCTCCTCCTCCTCCTCCTCCTCCTCCTCCTCCTCCTCCTCCTTCTTCTTCTTTAATCAACAGCAACCAGGAAGTAACCTGAACTTCTTTATGTGGCTTTATGGAACTTTATGTGGCTTCCCACATAAATCTCCTGAATGTCAATTCAACTCACTGCAATCATGAAAAATTGTCCCCTCTCTGAAAACTACCTCTCATTTATTTTAATGAAAATGATATAACAAGCTGTGGAATATTCCAAATTCTCTACTGAAATCGTACAGAAATACAGTTGTCTACTATCAATAAAACACTCAATAGTAACTTTTAGACATAAGGCATTGTTCTTGAAGGCTATCAAAGGGCTTATTCATTCATGCTTAATTTGTTTGCCTGTTCAGCAAATACTTTGAGTACTTAGTGCCAGGTTGTTTGTTGTGGCAGAAATCACTGTTTTTCTAACAGCAATATGCCTCACCCTCTCACATATGTACCCATCCATAGACATAGCCTGGTATCAGTGTCAAAAGCACCAACTCAGGGATCAGATTGCCTGAATTACAATCCTGGCGTCGCTACTGTCTAATTATGTGATCTTATTTAAGTTATTTAATGTCTGTAAATCATAGATAATAATGGTAACTACCTCATATGCTTGTGATGTTTAAATGAGTTAATATACTATAACTAGTGGAACAGTGCCTAGCACAACATAAATGCTATTTTAGACTTAGCTATTACTATTACTACCACTACTATTAATAACAATAACAGGTGTCTGGTTGACTTAGTCAGTAGAGCATGTGATCTTGATCTCAAAGTCATGGGTTTGAACCCCATGTTGGAAGAGATTTCTAAAAATAAATAAATAAAATAATAATAATAATAATAATAAATACAAGCACTACTAAGAGACTCTTGATTTTGTTTAGTATTGGTAGCCATGTTCTTCAAAGGAGAGTAAGTCCCAGCCAAAGGTGCATATTGACTTTGGTTGAAATCAGTCAAGTAAACTCTATTCCTCTTTCTCATAGTTGTTTTAGATATGGGCACAAGGTGCCATTCTGTCCAGTGGAATGTGAAGACAATATTGTTTGAGGATATAAGATTGAAAGTGCTTTGAGATATAGGGCACTAGTCCAAGAACAAATATTAGCATTCCGAGGATAAAGATGAAAAGGAAGAATGTCGTTGGTGATTTCATTGAGCTCCTGAATCAACCAACCCTGAAACGATCATACCAGGACTTACTATTAGATACTAGAAATAACAATATGTTTGTATAAGTCATTTTCAGTTGGGTTTTCTGTAACTGTCCACTGAAAGAATCACGTGAAATGATGTGTCATCCTTTCATGATCATGAGGATTCATGACATCATTGAAATTCCTTAATTACTTAAAGAAATACAAGAAACATATCTAAGACATCTTAGGAAGAAAGAATGAAATTGGCAGATGATGAAATTAGGATATTCACCCTAACTCAGATGGGACATTGATTTGAACACGTACAAAAATGACAGAGGAGATAAGTATAAAAGATAAGAGATAGATCCTATTGGTCTTTCTACATAAGAACACTAAGCCCTTCGGATCACTCTCATTCTGCACGGAGACATAATGCACAAGGGTAAACATCGTCATGATTCTGCTCTAAAAGATGTGTGATAGTTGATTAAGTATAACTTATCTATTAGTAGGTATCAGGGACAAGAAAGGTTAATTTGAGGGGCGCCTGGGTGGCTCAGTGGATTAAAGCCTCGCCTTCGGCTCGGGTCATGATTCCAGGGTCCTGGGATCGAGCAGGGAGCCTGCTTCCTCCAATCTCTCTCTCTCTCTCTCTCTCTCTGCCTGCCTCTCTGCCTACTTGTGATCTCTGTCAAATTAATAAAATCTTTAAAAAAAAAAAAAAAGGTTAATTTGAGCCAGAGTTTCTCAGGTTACATTAGAACTACTTAGCCTCTCCAGTCCCCTTTTTCAAAGGTCCTGAATCCAGAAGATTCAAATATAAGTCTTGGGGTACACTTGAAGAAATACTAATTTAAGAATTGTCTTTCCATCTCAGAGGAACACAAATTCAAAATGTATATAAAGATAGGTTATTGCTCATCAATTTGAGCAAATATCATTTGCTAACATAGGAAGAAACTTTGATATGAAAGTTTTAACACTTCGGTGAGATCATCTTAATGCATATTCTAACTTAGTTAAATAAATAAATAAATAAATAAAGTTAATTTTGATTAAAAAGAATAAAATGACTTTCATTGATGAGATTTCTGTCAACTCCAACCCAATGCCCCAAGTACTTTATTGATGAGAACTTGGTATCTAGTATTTCTATCTTGAAAAACCACTTAGAACTACAAAAGCAAATTGCACAGAAGTAATTATCTCCTTTTCAGGAAGAAAATATACATTGAATATCTAAATCATGTGTTTAGGATGCAGGCATTACCTTGAAAAAACTAAGGTGAATAAACTGGTAGATACATACCATTTAAAGGTGTCCCATCCCTGATGGAATTATCAGTCTGAATAGTCAGATCACACATCTGAATTAGAGTAGGGTTAGTAAGTTCCTAATCCTGGGTTCTCGTTCCCTGTTGTCTTCATCATTTACCTGTCTGATACAGTCATTTGCCGGTCTCCCCTCAGATCTACTCCCCACTTTCCCTCACTCTGGCTACATCCCAGAGAATTACTTTTTCCAGTCCTACTTACCAACTTCCAGCTAGGTTCAGCTAAAAGAAGGCATTGGAGGGGGCATAAAAGGGGGGAAAATCTATGTATATCTCTGTCTCTGTGTCTGTCTATTTCCCTCTCCTTTAGGCAACATGTATGATAGCAACTGGGCCTCCTCCGTGATTCCAAATCAGGCCAGCTATCCCTGCCTTACTAGTTCCAGTTACCATCAGGCATACCTGAATGTGGCTTGTGAATGTGGCTCCAGAGCCTGGGATCCAATAATACTCTTTTCTCTTCCGCAGTCCAGCCTAAGAGCAATAGTGGTTTTCTGTTCTCGTTACTAACTGAGCTACCCTGCTATCATCTGTGTGGCTTCTTAACATATCCCTATATTAAAATTCCTCCTACCTGGAGTAGCTACTGTACCAACCTAGATTCAATCTTGATTTCTCCCAGGGACTCTCTTTTTCCAAACATTGGTGATGATTCCATCTTTCCTTGTATTCCAGAAGTGACCTACATGCTCCTGATGCCATGTATTCCCCAAACAAGGTCAACGTGGTTGAAACACAGCCTCACTCTAGAATGCCAGTGTGTGATGAATTGGTTGTTTCATTTGATCTATGAATAACTACAACAGGCCAAAGGGTGTCAGAACTTATATGAAAACCATGTTATAATGAACTGACAATGTAGTTTGCTTAACTGTATATGATGGGGCCTTCGTGGGAAGTCTCAGATGTCAGCAGCAGAGAAACTTTTGACATAAAATGCCCCACCTAGTTATGGACATTGGGGAGAATATGTGCTATGGTGAGTGCTGTGAAGTGTGTAAGCCTGGCGATTCATAGACCTGTACCCGTGGGCCTAACAATAAATTATATGTTCATAAAAAAATAAAAAAATTATAAAAAAAAAAGAGCAAATGGGAGTTTAGTTTTTAAAGGTCAAAAAAGTTGGGGAGATGATTATAGAGTATAGATCTTCTTGTTCTGTGGAAAACAAAATGGATAAATGGTCATTTAAGTTGGGATTTTACTCAGTTTTCATAATATGTAGTTGGGAGTTGGATATAAATATGATAAAAAAAAATTGCCCCACCTAAGAAAAGCCACAGCAAAGGACATAGGGAGGGAGCCATTGATAGGCAGCTAAAGGGTAATAGAGTTAGGGAAATCATGTAAGAGGACAGCCTAAAGTCAGCTAAACCTAAATCTCTGAAAAGTCATCCAGTGTTAAGATTATCAGTGGTGGAGAAATCGAGAGACTGGCAAAAGGAATTTTGACATATCCACATATAACTCTCAGAATCGCCATATTGTCTTTCATTTTTACGGCCTCTCATTTAGCACACATATGTCTCTGAATGTTCAATACTTAAGGAGAATTCTGTGGGGGACCACATATTTTATTCTTAATCCTTTGAGAAACTGCACAGCCAAAAGACCTTGCTTCCAGCCTCCTGTCTTCCCAATAGAGAGGAGTTGCCAGCAGTCCAACAGAAAATATTATCAGATAAATGGGATGTTTTACTTAATGGCTTCCCTGCATTTGATTCTGCATATACTGTTTTGTCTTTGAAACATATCAAGAGATGTATGTAAGCTGTCTGGCACTTAGTGCTTTTATAACAACAATTTTACGTAACAGGAGTAGCATTGTCTGATGCCTGCTATTCCTCTTTCCAGGCAGATGAGATCATCAGACACATTAGCCCAAGCTATAGTGTCTAAACCAGACTAGGAAAGGTACTCTGAGCTGTGGATTTCTGGAAATCAAAGTGTCAACTCCCTATTATGTATAGTGCTGGATGAAGCTCCTTAAAGAAAAGGCTGGTTTCACTGGCTTCAGAAATAATTAATATTTAAGAAGGTGATTTGTTTCACCCCCCCTCCCCCATTTAGAAGGGATCTTGGAATCATTGGAGTCAGCTCTGGGAGATGGCTGAGCAAGGGGATCATAGAGGCAAGAGCTTGGAAGAGCATGGTGGGGACCTCTGGGTTTGTTTTCCAAAGCAATTCGCTGATTTTAGAAGTGACAGTAAAAGGAATGGGGCTTAAGATGTGTTCTCGGTTTCCCATAGGAATATGTACACAAAATCAAATTCTGCTTTACAATGTTACAATTTTAGCAACTTTTTGACTATCTCTAATTCTACATTATATTCTGGTACCCAATTTAAAAGCCTCTTTAGACCAGAAGGCTGCTGTTTAAGGGAAAGAAAAAAAAAAGAAAGAAAGAAAGAAAAAGAAATCCCTTTTCTGGAATATATTATTTTCTTTTGAAAACAAAAGTTTGTGTTTACTTATAATAAGAGCATAATGGTAAAGTTCAAACATGTTCGTATCACCTCTTCGTATTTTAGCAATCATCAGGAAAGAAGACAAAATAACCCATTACAATGACAAACACATGCATGCACACACACGCATACACACAGTTTTGTTGTTGTTGTTGTTGTTTTAGACATTTCTGCTGAAGATGTATACTCTGGCAGAGTCTAAAAGTCAAAAAGGAATTGTCCCTCTGTGAAATATCAGTGGTATTTTACCAGGGATAACAGAACCTTTTTTAAATCTACATATAGAATATAAGTAAGTTATAGCGTAGGTCTTAAGAAGAAGCATAAAACTATCTGATGTTTAGAGATCTGGGTTCAGATTCTATACTTACTAGTTACGTGACTTTGAATAAGATGTTTCATCTCTTTATTTTCCATTTGAACAATAGAGGTCATTCCTGTCTCACAAGCTTGTTTGAATAATTAAGTGAGATCGTGTAAGTAACATGCTAGCTCATATCTAATTCTCACTTAGACTCCTCCTCTACTTGTCCTTTCCCTCCTACTTTCCTATTTCAATATAGAAATCTGGCGCCTGAGTGTCTCAGTCAGTTGAGCATCTGACTCTATCTGAGCTCAGGTCTTGATCTCAGGGCTGTGAGTTCAGGCTCCACATTGGGCTTGACACTGAAAGTGGAGCCTACTAAAAAATCTAAATGCTATGGTTCAGACCATGTTCCCTGAAACATGTAATTACAAAAATAAAAAATCAAAGCTATCACTGGCCTATAAATTAAGAATTTGGTACTTGTTTCTTCTCCTGTCCCAGCCACCCAGTTATCTTCCTGCATAAAGCTTCTCCAATACCTTATATGCCTATGACTACTAATTCTATCCCAATACCTAAAACTTTCATTAATAGAAGTATTACAAAGAACAGTGTTAACTTTAATGTTCAACCAAGACAGTAGCAAAAGACCGGAAATCTTTTTTTTTTTTTTCCGTCATGTCTTAGAGTATCCTAAAATGTCATCATATAGCTAGTTTCCTACTTATCTAATAATAAGGCTCGCTCTGAACCTGTATGTGTATATGCAGTTGAGTTGGTCTTTAGGTCTAGTCCTGCCTGATTTTGTTTTGATAGGCAGAAACCAAATGAATAAATGATGTCCAGGGCTGACTATAGATGCGTGGAGAGCTGTGCACACTGGAGCATGGGGGTGCAGGTTGCTTACACATAAAGGAAGGCGTTCAGCTGAAGTAGTGTAGAAATAGATTGGTTAAAAATATTAGAATCACAAGATTTCAGACAAAGTAATTCTTATTTATTTACACAGCCAGAATGGTAGGTATATCTTGGTTACTTCTTTTTTTATTTATTTTTTATTTTTTATTTTTTATTAACACATAATGTATTCTTAGCCCCAGAGGTACAGGTCTGTGAATTGCCAGGTTTACACACTTCACAGTCTTGGTTACTTCTTAAACAACTAAGGAAATGAGCAGAAAGACGAAGATGAAGGGTCTTCTGAAATCGTCCTATAATTTTCCAGTCTCACTAACATACCTTAGTCCTCTCACCCATAGATTAGATATCATTTTACAGAATTTTCAGCTATCCTGAGGTATAGCTGAAAATTATAGGAGTTGGCATTGAGGCTTTAAACATCGACTAACGCCCTTTGTTTTCGTTATTGCTTTTGCTATTCCAAGTTTCAAAGATGAAATTGAAAGGCAAATCTCTAGATGTGACTTTGATTTTAGAATTCTAAAGGAATATTAGAAAATTGTTTTACCATTCCTGGGGAAGAGTAATAACAGATGTAGGCACCATGAATAGACCAATTTATTAATGAAATATTGCAGACATGAAGAAATGTTTACTCTTCTAAAGTAACTTATCCTAAAGTGATATCTTCATGACAATAATATTATTAAAACATTAAAAAGACTTTGATTTTGTTTTGCTGATATATGCATGTATGTGTATACACTGAGGGAAGTAGGCAGGTGATATATACAAAGGGAGTCTATTGATCAAGTTGCTCCATCTGATTGACCAGTATACTTGATCCTCCTTAGGTACTCCCCATACCCCAACTTTTAACTAGTTGCTATGGCATTGGTAGACATAGCTCAAGATAATCAATGAGTATCCACTGATTTGCCACAATGATGTGTTTAAAATTCATCTCTCTATCTCACCAAATGAAGACCAAAAAAAAAAAAAAAAAAGGTTCTGCTGCTATTTTAAAAAACAAAATCAATTAAATGAAAAAAAAGTTATTTGTAATAATATTGCCCTAAACTCTAATCCAGGAGAATTTGAATTAGGAAAGCCACAGTAACCTTAATAGAGCAGGGTTGAATCTACCAATTACACACACGTGGCTCACGAGACTATTTGCTGTTTGCTGATTCTGTGAAGAAGACACAAGTATTACAACTGGTAGACAGATCAGAATTAAAGGCAGAGCCTGAAATTCAGATTCTGTTAGAGAGGAGTGTTTCCCGAAGCATATATCTTTACATTTTATAAGGCAAAATTTAAAATGTTCTGGCACACTCAGATGTAAGACCAAGATACAATGAACTTATTCATTACTCTGGGCATGAATCCACCTGTTTCTAGAAGAACCTTAAATTGTCATTGATTTCAAAACATGTTCAGCTTAAAAACCCAATGCATTCTTTTTTTAGTACTTAGGTATTCTATTCTAAATTCACAACATTCACAAAAGTGAACCTTTAGCAAAAATGGTTCAGGGTTAGCAAAATACCAAATAGGATTTACCAAAAGTTATTTTCTCTTACATTTTAAGCCCCTGCTGATTCTGAGGAAAACAGAAACCACATGTCTCTAATTCATTTACAATTAATAAAATGAAATATTTTATCAGTGTTCTGCTGTCTGAAAGGTAGTTGGAGAAACTTGAATAGTTTTCTTTTCTCTTTCTTTTTGGTATCTATACTCACCTGAATCTAAATGATTCTGTTTCTAACTAGTAATGTTTCAATAGTAAGAGATTCCCTTCACTTTGAACCTAGGAAAATGTGTACCCTTGTTTCTCACTTTTTATCAACAAGTATTTATGACCTGATCATTTGAATATAATTTTAAGATACTTAAGTAACAAAATCTGGGGGCACCTGGGTGGCACAGGTTAAGTGTCCTTGGTTAAGTGTCCAAGCCTTAGTTTTGGCTAAGGTCATGACTGTGGGGTTTGGAATTGAGCCCCACTATGGGATCTGTGCTCAGGGTGGAGTCTGCTTAAGATTTTCTCTCTTCCTGTCTCTGCACCCCCACACTCATGCCGTCTCCCTCTCTCTAAAATAAATAAACAAAATCTTAAAAAATGGAAATAAAATACTTAAAATCTTACTGATTTATATGTTTTTGGAATGTTAAACAGGAGAACATAAAGTCTGAACATGGTAAAGCACTTCCCAGTTTGGCTGTTAGTGTCAGAATAAAGATTAAATAATCACCACCTTGTTCTTCTAGGATTTGACTCTACCTCAGAAAATTTACTATGGATTAACGCAGTGTCTTTTTCTATAAGCAGCATCCTAACTACGATTACTTTCTCAGTATTAAATATTAATATATGTGGTTTAATATGGAAGAGTTGGCTTTTCCTGACCACCCCTCTCACTCCATTCATATACACTCACTCAGTCCCTATTACCCACATCTGATTTTCTTTTGAAAATAATATAACACATCTGCTCCAACCCTGGGGGTGGAAAAAGATGTGAATTCTGATGAAAGTTGGTGATGTTGATGACAGTCTGCACCCTCATACACTCGAATATACCATGCAAAATGCAGAGGCACTTTCGTGAAGTGCTAACCCACGAGAACATCATCTGGGAAGAACGTCCGTGGAACTACAGAGTTGAGGAGCTCCCCTGGGACAGTGGGACCCTCCTCTCCGAGAGGAGGCTCCCCAACCTCAATCCTGTGTCAAAGGGACTGACCCATGTGAGAAAAATTGTCTCTCTAAATTGAATTTCTCATATTGTTCTTAAACTATTTTATTTCACCAAGCCCTCTGTGAACATTCAGTGAGCTGGATTCCAAGCTCTCCTGTGGTAATATGTTGCATTCTGGAAAGTGTTAAAACCATTGGAACTCAGGAGGGGTATATAGAAATGAGACACTGAGAGCCACTTCATAAAGGAATCAAGCAGAGAGCAGAGCAAAACATAGCTTATTGAATAAATGCATGGAAGCCAGAGCCAGGTGGCATGGGTTTAAAACCTTAATATACAATACGTGCCCTCCTTAAGGAAGGCTTAAAGAGGGCACGTATTGCATGGAGCACTGGGTGTGGTGCATAAAAAATGAATCTTTCAACACTGAAAAAATAAAATAAAAAATAAATAAAATTTTAGTGTCACATGGGGAAAAATAAATAAATAAAATACTTAAAAAAATTACAAACATTAAAAAAAAAAAAAACTTACTCTGCCCTTTACTACACATTCTCTTTGGGTAAGCTACCTCCCCTCTCTTAGCCTCAGTTTGCTCAAAAGAGAGATTATAAACAGTACTTTCTTGATAGAGCTGTTATAGAATTTAATAAATTAATTCCTACAAAGCAAGTATATCTTTCTCCCAAATAGTTCAACCATTTTACCCTCTATATCTATATTGCCCATACCCTGCTTCTTCAAAACCAAGCTATCCATCTACCTCCTCCAGGAAGAGCTCCAAGATTAATCCAATTTAACTCTAAGCTCTTTACTCAATCTTGGGACTCCAATAGTGATTTAACTATTTTTATGGAAATTTATTGTTTTGAAATTATATCATCACTTTATATGTCTGATTTCTGTCTCTCCAGCCAGAAAGCAAGCTCTTAGAGCAGAAATATTTTGTCTTTTATTTCTTGTTCCACCCTTTTTCTATGCCACCCCCATACACATACTGCAATATTCAAAATAATTTCTTTAGTTCGTTCATTCCTTTAACTAACAAGGGCATGTCACTCAAAGAGTTTTCTTTCTACTTAAAAAATATCTTATTGTGGTCAATACCCATAAATTAATTTAATAATTAAAATTTATTATCTTCACCATTGTTAAGTGTACAGTTCAGTTGTGGTAAATATATTCACCCTGTTGTGCAACCAATCTCCAGAATATTTTTACCATATAAAACTGGAACTCTATGCCCATTAAACAACCCCCGTTTCTCTCTGTCCCTAGTTCCTGGTCGCCACCATTCTACTTTCTGTTTCTAAAAATTAGGCTATTCTAGATATCTCATGTAAGTGGAATCATACAATATTTGTTTTTTTGTGACTGGGTTATCTCACTTAGCACATGTCTTCAGGGTTCATCCATGTAGCATAGCATGTCAGAAAATCCTTCCTTCTTAAGGTTGAATAACGTTTCCTTGTGAGTCTGTTCACATTTTGTTTATCCGTTCATCCACTGATGTTATTTGGCTTGTTTCCACATTTCAGCTATCGTGAATAATACTGCTAAGAATCTGGGGTTGCACATATCTCCTTGAGAACCTGTTTCCAGTTATTTTGGAAACATACTTAGAAGCAAAATTGCTATAAAATTTTTTGATTAAAAAATTACTAAATGCACTAAATGTACCTGATTACTAAATCCAGGTATTTTTCCTGCAGTCAGAGAGATAATGGATACTTTATTTATTAATTCTGTAACTAGTTATTGAATGCCAGACATTGTGCTAGGTCCTGGGGAGTAAAGATCAACAAGATGTTGTCCATACCCTTAGGAAGCTCATTCACATTATTTCAACTTCGTTTGGCATTAATAATAACAAAATTTGTGTACATATCCTAAGAGGGGAAGAAAGGCTTCATACAGGAGGTTGTCTCAGCTGGTTCTCAGGTCATAGGTAGAAATTTGCTAGGTGAAGAATAAAGAAAAGGCATTCTAGGAAAAAATAAAAAGTGGGTACAAAGACACAAGCTACAGTATGTTGAAGGACTCATGAGTTTGGTGCGGCTAGAACACAGACAATGTGAGAGGGACAAGGGACTGAAGAACTAGTTGAGGCTTCATTTAGGTCACATTGTGAAGGACACTGGATGACGATAGGAGTTCAAAATTTAACTTCCAGGCAAAAGTTCTGTTTGGCAAGAATCAAGATTTTAGTTGCTTCTGGGAAGATCAAGAGTAGTAGGGAAGACTGTTCCTGAGATAGTAGATAAGACGCCATTGAAAAAGTGCAGATAAGAGACAATGAAGACCTTCTTTTTGTTTGGTTTCTTTGGTAAAAGTGACTTCTAAAAAAGGTTTGGAGGCAGAAACCTAAAGAGACCGACCCTAGCTTTTCGCTTACTACCTGTCATTGAACCTCCCTGAGCCTTAGGATCCTATCTATAAAATATGAATAATAATGTCCAGAGAATTATGAGGATTGAGCAAAGTGATGAATATGAATGTGCTTTGTAAACTGCCAACATTCTCTGCAAATGTAAAGCAATATCAATATTATCATTATATACTTATGAACCTGATAATTTATTCAAAACGGTGCATTATTTTAAATGTATTTTCCAACTAACAAGGTATCCTATTTTCACTAATAACACAAGGTTGAATAAATCAAACCTCATTAAAAAGAAGTCAATTTTTCCCCAGTCTCTTGCATTTAAAATGAATCATGTAAAATAATGTGGAAGAAAAGAAAGTGGAGCTGACTAATCATTTCTGATCTACGTGGATTCATTTTTGCCCTTGTTTTCTCCAAGTTACATGACCCTTACTATCAGGGAAGACTATAAGTTTTGGATGTGCATATAATCCAAAAAAGTTTGTCTTGTGTAACCTCTCAGTTTTCTCAGACACACACACACACACACACACACACAGTTGGAAATATGGAATATTTGTCAAGACGATTTGATATAGTACAGATGGGCATTATATACATGCAGATACTGTTGGGATATTTAAAGTACTATGGAGGCAAAGGAGGACATTTTAGTTCTGAACTGACATAGACTCTAGACACAGTGATGATAATAGGAGTTAGCAAGACTGTCCATTTATTCCATGCATTAGCAGCCCTGAGTGGTACATTTCCCAGCTACACCAGGAGAGGAAGGCATGGCAGTCCTGGAAGGTTTCTTTTCCCCCCGAGAAGAGATAGAGAGAAAATAGCAATTATTTTTTGAATCTAGAATAAATTTGCTAAGAATTTGACTTGGAAAAATAAAAAATGGGATGGTAACTACTCTTCCTCTCATGCGTGAGGAGTCAGGAGGATAATCGTTAGAATGATGTGGAGGGAAATTTTTAGCTAAGCAAAAGGGTTGCATGTCAGTCAGAAAGTAAGTAATAGGTTGTTGGCATCATTGGGTCATGTGTCAATATTTTTGGCACATAGAGTTTGAGCAAGACAGTAACCTTGATATACAGGGTAAATTGCTTAGCATTTCAAATATGCCCTCAATTTTGGGGAGTAAGTGGCAATAAAGTTCAAAAGGCAGCATGTTGTACCTCATCAGCAGGTCTGGCTGCAAGCGTCTGCTTACGGGTCTGCCATGAGAAATCTGGCTGGGTTTCTTTTACTGGCTCTGGGTCTGGTTTAGTAGAGCTGCCATTGTGTATGGCATTTACTCCAAATCAAAATTATCTTTCTGCCTCAGTTTCCTTTGCTATAACAGTATCATTTTTTCTTTCAAACACTGTTAAATTGGTTGTCATTTTTTTTTTAAACCTCTAAGTAAGAGTTGGCATTTTCTTTATAATGTATACCCCTGCTATTTCCAGAATGGATCTGAGTCAGCCTTATGGGAACATTTTACTGCATACCTCAGTAAACGCTGGCATGTTTCTGATTGTTTTCTCTCTCAGTATCTTTACCTAGGTCTGAGGATATATTTCTATCCTGTCTCCTGTCCTTCACCCTCTTTGCTCATTTCTAATCGGTTTCTACAGTTAGAGGAATCTAACAACTGCAGTGTCAATATCCTTTGCTACCCAAGGACACCACGGGGTGGAATAATTCCCAGTAGAATGATTCAGAGAGTTTTTCCAGAGTTACAAATTAACAATCTGGTGAGACTATGACCAGCCTGAAGAGGCAGGTTAGTCAAGGTCCAGCAAAACCTGGAGCAGAGGCACCGGCAGCAGGTAAAGGAGCCATAAGTAAGAAATTATGTTTAACAGAGGCTGCAAATCAGCCAGGGTTCCAAAACGGGATCCTGAGACTCAACAAAATGAATACATGAATAACAAATGATAAGTGACCTCTGGCACCTAGAAGTCCCTTAGCAGAAAAAGCAAGTGGGAAAAACAAAACAAACAACGATGTCCTTCCTTTAAGCCATGCCACACTCCTGACAGTTTCAAATTCCTTAATTGCGTTCTCTATTATTTTCCATAGCGGATAAAAGCACCTGGCTGATATGCAGAAAAAGAGAAAGAACTTCGAGGATGTGTTTTGCTTTGTGTTAAAGGGTTCCTATATTCATCACAACAGTATTCCCCTAGAAGCTCCCATTTCTTAAATAAGAAATGAGAAGACCCAAGAGGGTGGTGCCACCATTCTAGGAAGAAGCCCAGCAGATCCTGTGGGGAGGAGGCTGCCCCCCAAGCAGGCACGTATTTGCTTTTGTCCTTTGCCAGCCGCCAATCCCACTTAAGCCTCTCTTTGGGAGAGCAGCCCCTTCCCTTGAGTGCAGATGTGTCCCCACCCCCCACCCCCCAACCCCCCTGCCCCCGAACTTTCTGCATGAGCTAAGGGGTGAGGGCCAGCCCTCCCTGCCTCGGGAAGTGCCTTCCAGACCCACCCTCTCCTGGGAGGTGGATTTGAAGGGGTACAAGGAGGCACACCAGGCTGTTCCTGCTGTGGATTTTTTACTTCAGTCCTCTGGAAGTTTCTCTGGTCTTGCTACTTTTCTGCCTGATCCTCTGGATCTCCTCAGTTTCGGAGAAATAATCGGGAAATAAATAATCGGGAAATTTCCTTTGGGCTCAAAATAGACAGAGTCACTTCTGATTCTTGCAGCCATGCACCCGGACTGATACTGTACAGTTAAGAGATGTGCCTCTTGCTTGTAGTGATATTTGGCTACTCAAGTTCCTTGCTCTACATGTGGTGTGAACTTAATTCAGGAGAGTTCTCTCTGGCCCTGGGTGAGTGACCTACTTACTCTGCTGAGATCCATTGGATCTGACACTCAGGAAACAAGCACTGGGGGTCATAGAAAGAGCACCAGGACATAACACTGCAGGGAAATGCTAAAATGAAAGGCGGACTCCACTCTTCACCTAAGGGCTAACATGATTAGCCCTTAGGTGAAGAGTGATTAGCCCTCTTCTCGATTAGGATAGGACAGACACATAGATGACTTTCGAACTTTAGAAACACGGAAGAATCACTTTGGAAGTTACTTTAAAAATGCAGTGTCCAATCATCCTTTCAGAAATACTAATGTAAGTGGTATGATTTGCAAAGAATCTTCCTTTCTCACTCCCCGAGTTCCCTAAAACTTCTATTGGACTTTTTTTTGGTAGGGGAGAAAAGGAAATAGATATTGTCTACAAAAGGACTCTATTACTTAAGAAATGTAACAAATCGGGGCGCCTGGTGGCTCAGTCAGTTAAGCATCTGCCTTCAGCTCAGGTCAGGATCCCAGAGTCCTGGGACTGAACCTCATCAGTCTCCCAGCTCAGCAGGGAGCCTGCTTCTCCCTCTCCCACTCCCCCTTCTTGTGCCCTCACTCTTTCTCTCTGTCAAATAAATAAATAAAATCTTAAAAAAAAAAAAAAAGGAAAGAAATGTAACAAATCAACATATGGTAGTGTACTTAGCCTGCTAGGATTCAATTATGTAGGCTTAGAAAAAGGAAATAAAGTAGATGAGGACACATGCCCTTGGTGTCAGCCTCATCATCACTGTGCCTCTTTAAGTGACCACCTTACCAAGTTGCAGGTGACTCTAGTGTCTGAAGACATATAGCGTTCTAGCAACATGACCCCAAAACATGATCAATTACTTTATCAGATGTTCGATCAAGTGAGCAATAATCTGTGCAAACTGGCAGAAAAAATATCCACATTAGATTTATTAAGAAATCTTTTTCAGAATCTTCCAGGGTAATTTTGCTAACAGTGATTTTCAGCTACATGCTAACCTCAGAACTTGATCTCCTAGTAAGAGGACTCTGCTCTTACAAAACTCAGTCTTGGGAGAAGCAATGCAGTGCAAAGTAGGGGTAAACATCTTCACTTATAGCCAGATTGATTCTCCCTCTGGCGTTTATTAACTGTGCAACTTTGGACAAGTTGACTACCCCTCCATTTTCAGCTTCCTCATCTGTGAAATAATAGTCTCTCTTTCATAGGAGGGACTCTGGGTTACACGGTGTCAAAACCACATGCAAATCTTATTGCAAAGAAGGACAGACTCCTTTCCCCACTTTCCACCATTTCCCAGAGTCCTGCGATATTTACTGTGTTTGACTAATGCTGCCACATCAAAATTCAAGCAAAGTGAAAGCAAGGCAAATGCTAGAAAAACATCTGCCTTGCTTTCACTTCAGCAAACACCGTGTCTGTAAGCAGAGCCACAGTCACAAGATTCCACATGCAGGCTGAAAAATTCAGCAAGTGTGCTAGTTACCAAATCATCATAGCAGGGACCGAGACTTGGGTTAAAACTAGACGCCTTTCCTGACCACCAGCCTAGGTTGGGACAGCCATCATCTGCTCTCAAGGCATCCTGTAGTTCTCCGTGGTGGTACCAATCACAGTCTAATTTAAATAATTAGTGCTTCTCACCCCCTGTTCCTCCCATCCCTCAGCCCCGACGCCCTAGAATGTAAATTTCGGAGGACTTTTCCAGTCCTAGATCATCGATGCTGAACACGGGTGCTTTGAGTAATGCAGGCACTCAATAAATATTTACTGAATGAATGAATGTGTGAATGACAATACCCCACATGTATAGATTTCAGATATTTTCTATTTTTAAAGTGGAGGCTATGAGTAAGGAATGGGACCAATATTCATTTCTATATTGTCAGTTTTAAAGTCAGCCATATGCTTCACCATACTAAGTGTTCACTCCATTCCTCTGAATTCAACAAACACTTCTTGAGCACTACCATGTGCTATGCTGATCAGGATACAGATATGCTCTCAACGAGTTCATCCTCCTCCACATCCCCTTCTCCTATCACACACACAGGAGGGGGAACTTCATATTATTCTTTCATAAAACAAGCATTTGTTGTGCAATTGCGGTATGTTATAAATATCTCTAGCTTCATATTTCTTCCTTGTGCCTCCTTTTAACAGACTAGATGGGGACGTGTATTCTCTTGCCTGTGAACAACTAGTCATTGGCTACATGGTTGTAAATGGTCCTGCTGGCTGTGTCACCTGGGTCTGGGGCAATGATATGTTGTGTACAGACCAGACAGCATGGCAATTAAAAACCTCAAGATCTCTTGTATTTCTTACTCTCCCGAGTTCTTTACAAGTTTAAGGGCTCTCTAGGGAAGCTCTCTTCAACTATCAGTGATCTGATCATTTCCACCTTGCGGCTCTACTGTATCAACATTTCGCTTACAGTGTATGGCAGGGGCACAGAGACAATGTAAAACTCACATTGCTCTTCCAGTCTTGGACCCACACAGACATCATATCTAGTGCCATAGTCACGTGTCCCAACCTATGTAATGGATCTGGAAAGGAGAGAATCGGATATGGTTAAGCACTGGATGTTTTTATCACATTGTTATATTTTATTCTTATCAGAAGCAATCCCAACCAGCAGAGTACACTGTGTGATAATCGCAGACCACTATAATTCATCTACATAGTAGAGAGTGTCTTCCATTTTCCTATTTTACAATAATGGAGACCGAGGCTAAAAGATCACCCAAGATTTCAGAACTAGTTAGAGGCAACACAGGCGCTACAAACTAGGTGTCCAGAATCCCTATCCAGTATGGGCTTCCCACTGGATAATGATCTGTTCACAACACTGCCCACATGGCACTCTATCATCAGTCCTCCCCATCCATAGAAGGCAGAATCTTATAAAAACAGAGCCTTTATGGTTCAGCCAGAGCCAAGTGTCTCATGTCAGTTGATTAAATGCAGCAGAGCCTTCTGTCTCATTTCAGTAGAAATTCCAGTTCCTTAGACTTTCCATTTTCAATACACTATGTTATTTTCAAGGAGAAATTCAGTAGCAGGAACTGAATTTGTTGAGCCCTGAGGCCTGGATTTTAAATTTTATTAAGTATGTATGTTGCCCTCCCACATCAAGCACAGACAGTTAACTTCTGGTTTGGAAAATTCGCTGGCATTTATTGGGCATATATGAACAGGATTGTCTCCTATAACACAGTGAACTTGATTTATAGGTAATTCTTCTCTATTTATAATTTTCATGGTGTTGAAAATAGATTTAAAATTTGGTGGTTTAATTTTCCATAATAGCTGAAGACACATTGGGCAAAGGGGGAGTTTTAAAAGAGAATATATTTAGAATTACTTGATTTAGGGTTGAGTTCATAGGAAGCCAAAATATCCAGAGTTGTTTGTCTCTCATCTTTCCACATACCTCTTCTTTCCATATATCTATAACAAATACACTTCTCTACTCAAAGGCCCTTGTATCCTGACATCAGAGGTGACAAAGAAGGTGCTGATGACCAACATCTTCTTGGTGGGAGATAGGAACTCATAACCCCTTTGTCTTGACATTGACCAAACCGCAAAGTTCCCTGTAATGCATGTATGTACTCTGATGTGCGTACATAACCCCGTTAGGGGCCCAGCAGCCAAAAACACATCTTCAGGTCATTTCAAGTCCCAGTCAACAAGCACTTCTGGACATTTCCTGTGACATTTCTGGACACTTCTATCCTCAAGAGCAATCCAGCACAGTCTCTCCCACCCTACCCAGCAGGCTGGATGGTTCTGAAGCCACTCTATTTCCCATAAGTCACTCCCATATTAGCAAAAGAAGGAAAAATAGTATGTCTAAAATAGAAGTAGGTCTCAGTTTCTTCCTCCTTTTTAAATTTTGCTCCTTTATCCCAATGCCCTCCAGCTGTGCAGGGAGATCAGTGACTTTTTTGGATTCAGTGCCAATATCAGTCGGAAAATTGGCTGGCAGACAGCGCCAAGAGACCAGGCAATTGACTAGTGTTCTTTGATGAGTGTATACTTTCCTCTGCCTTCTCTGTAAACCAATTAGCTTCTTGAGTTGGACTGACTCTTCCCAGTCCAAGCCAATGCCCAAAATGCACATTCTGGTATGTGACTCAGTATGTATTTGCTTAGCAATAGGACAGCTAATAATAGAATTTTATCACAATGTGAATTAACTGGGAGTAGAACCTGTAAGGTTTGTCAGCGTAACTAGATCACTTTCAAAAGAATCTCTCTTCAGGTAGTCCCACAGAAGCACAGTGTCTGTCTGTGAGACATCATATTTATCCTTGATATCAACCTACCAAAAACCTTGGTCAAGCCATTGAACTTCCTAGTTTCTAAGGCTCTGAGCTACAGAGTGGAGATTCTAATGTAATTGTTTTTCTTTCTTACATGACCTGGGAGGATAAGTGAGATGAAGTTATAAAACGCTTTGAACAATTATAAAATAAGTTATTATAATTACAAGCTCATTTGTGGCTTGTGTGGGTATTAAATGGTACAACCAGTGGAAACTAGTGTAGAGTATTAGTGCATTCATTAGGATTGTACCTGGCTAGATGTGACAGAAAACTTAAGACAATAGGGGATTATACAAGAAAGAAATTCAGATTTTTCCAACAAATATCAAGGGATAAAGTTTGTTTTCAGTAAAATGGCTCCAGAAGGGTACCCACAGGTTCCCTCTGGTCCTGACATTCCTGCAGTGGGGCCCCTGTGTTCATCGTCCAGAATGACTTCTCACTTCTCATCATCACATCTAGATTCTTGAAGCTGGTAGAGAGGAAAGGAACAAAGCAAAAGAAACAATGTATTATATTCCAGCTGTCTTTTAAGGTAATATACTGAAAGCTACATGGAATTTCCACTTATACATTATTGGTCAAATTTTAGTTAAATCATATTTAGCAAGGGAGGGTGGGAAATGTCTCTTTCAGACGTCCATGCGTCCAACTGAAAATCAAGGAAGAATGAGGATTGGGGTTGGAAACTAGAAGTTTCTGCTTCACCTAATAAAATTGAACATTCACATACCTTATGATCCAACAAGTCCATATTCAGGTATATGCCCTAGAGAAAGTCTTTCAGAGGCTAGACAGAAAAATGTATAGGGATTCTCATTGTGGCATTCTTTCACATAGTTAAACTGCCTATCAGAGTGAGAATGAATAAGTAAACTGTGGTTTATTCTTAATATGAAACAACATACATCAATGTACCTGATTTAAATCATTAATCTTATTTGCTTAAATTAACCTAGAATATAGCTCAAACAACTTTGAGGGGAAAATAACAAGTTACAAAAATGTATATGAAATATGATACTACTTACGCAAATCTTAAAAATACATGGAGCAAATATCTTTGAAATTGGCAATGAAGGAAGTGGCATAAGATAAAGGCAGAAAACATCAAAATGATGCCATGATGTCTCTGAGGAAGTGACAAGACATACATTTTATGTCATGATTTTCCCAACATTTAGCTCCATTTTCCTGAAACAGATTCTGATTCTTGGTTCAAGGTACATCATTAAAACCACCACCACGGATTTATTCTCTGCCTTCATAAAACTTAAATATTTTTAAATTTTTACTTCTTTACTCCCAGAGGAGAATAGCATTCTAGTTCAACCTGGGACCATAACTACACAGCTTGTAGGCAAGGATTTTGTCCTCATCACTTGTGTATTCTCAGTGGACACATAGTTCAATAAATTTTGGTAAAATGAATGGATAAATGAATGAACCTCAGTCAGTTGTTATTCATCAATATGTTTCAGTGCTAGTTCCCTATGTCCATATTTTCTAGATAGATCTTTTCTTCATTGCTTCCCAATTATCAGAGCAGATACTTCTTACTTGAACTTACTTCATAGTGGTTGTGTCATTACTTAGTATGCTAAATTCCATGAGTGAGGGTGTGAACTCCAATTCTTTCAGACTGATTTTTTTTTTTTTTGACAGCTGTTCAGCAGCATCCTGTCAAAATAATCAAGATATAGCCCAGAGAGGGGTCATAAAACAGATACATGTAGAAATTCTATGTATTGTGTATGGGTAAAAATATATTTATAGAAAATGGTTAAAATATGTCTGGAAATGGTACCAACTTCAGAAAAGTAATTACCTCAGGTGAGAAGGGCAGGGGGAAAAGATGGGAGGTTAGGCTTTAACTATATTCTATAATACCTTTAAAAAAAAAAAAAAAGAAAGAAAGAAAGCTATGAGGCAAAATGGCAGATTGTTAATTTCCAGTAAATCTGGACTATGTGTATTTTGATATCTGTTTTTAGTTTCAGCACATTTGAAACATTTCATGCTTCTGAACAAAATATTTATTTATAGACTATTAGATAAAATATGGTGCAGTCTTGGGGAGCCTGGATTGCTCAGTCGTTTAAACACCTACCTTAGGCTTGGGTCATGGTCATAGGGTCCTGTGATCAAGCCCCATATCTAGTACCCTGTTCAGTGGGGAGTCTGATTCTCCCTCTCCTTGTGCCACTCCCTCTGCTCCTGCTCACTCTCGGTCTTTCAAATAAATGATATAAAATCTTTAAAAAAATATATGGTGCAGTCTTATTGGTGGCAGTCGCTATGTCTTATTTCATTACTTCTGCAGATAGAAGGTAGGTGCCAGATGAATATTTAGAGTGGACAAGGGAAGATCCACCCAGATGACTGGTACATATATGCTGATTTCAAAAAAGTCATCTGGAAGGAATTTGGGGACAGTTTCCAACTTCTGGACCTTTCCCCAAACAGAAGGAAACAAGCATCAGTAGGGTCCAGTGCCTCCATTGCTCCAAACTCATTTTCTGCCATTTACTACTTCATTCTCTATGCCTGGTGACACAGATTATCTTTTTGAAGCTCCAGTCATTCCAAATATGTGTTCACCTTGGGACTTTAAACTTTGCTTCTCCTGCTTAATGTACCTCTCTCCATAGCATCTCTTAAACATTCAGAGCTCAGTTTAAAAGACACCTTCTCAGGGAGGGCACCCAGGATTACTCCAGCTAAAGTTGATTCCCCTAACTCTACTCGATCACTATCTATTCCATTACTATGTTTTTATTTTAAAATGTTCTTCATATTGATTGTTGTCACTATCTGAAATTACTCTAATGATTTTATTTTTATGTATTTGTCTTTCCCCACAAAGTATAAGCTCCAAAGGAGCAGCTACTTGATTCATTTTGTTTACTGTTGCATCTCCAGGATCTAAAACAGTGCTTGGCACTACTGGCTCTCAGTAGGTGATTGTTGAATGAATAATAAATGTGAGCAGATGTTATGACCTCTAAAAGCCAAGAAGGAAAGGTTAAAGGGTTTTTTTCCTAATTATTAGAGGAATTAATAGCCTAGAATCCTGTAATCTCAAGAAAGCATAGTTTTTGTTAGTTTTTTATTTTAATAGGCTATTTTAGAGCAGTTTTAGATTTACAGAATCTAGAAATTACCTAGAAAATGCAGAGAGTTCCCATATACCCTCCTGTCCCAACACACACACACACACACACACACACACACACACACACCTTGCATTAACTTGGCACATTGGTTGTAATTGATGAACCAGTACTGATACAGTATTATTATCTGAATGTCACAGTTTACATTAGGATAATCTTGATGTTGCACACGTTGCGGGCTTTGACAGACTCATAATATCATGAGTCCACCGTTATCATAACATACAGAATAATTTTGCCACCTTAAAAATGTTCTGTGTTCCCTCTATTCATTGTTCTCACCCTACCCCTATACTCCTGGCAACCACTGATCTATTTACTGTCTCCATAGTTTTGCCTTTTCCAGAATGTCATATAGTTGGAATCATACAGTATGTAACCTTTTCAGACTGGCTTCTTTCTTTTAGCAATACGTTAAAGATTTACCCATGTATTTTCCTGTCTTGATAACTCATTTAAGTTTATTACTATTGCGAATATTTATATTTAAATATAAAATATATATTTATTTTATTACAGTGAACAATAGTCCATTCTATAGATCTACCAACATTTGTTTACCCATTCACCTGAAGGACATTCCTCTTGGTTATTTCCAAATTTTGCCAATAATGAATGAAGTTGCTATAAACATTTATGTGCAAGGTTTTGGGTAGATAAAAGTTTATAGCTCATTTTGGTAAATGCATAGGGATGTGGTTGCTAGATCGTATAGCAAGCTTGCTTTTGTAGAATGCCAAACTTCTCCCATTCTCTGGGTTGCCTCTTTGTTTTGTTGACCTTTTCCTTTGCTGTGCAGAAGCTTTCGATCTTGATGAAGTCCCAAAAGTTCATTTTCGCTTTTCTTTCCTTTGCCTTTGGAGACATATCTTGAAAGAAGTTGTTGTGGCCGATGCTGAAGAGGTTGTTCTCCTCTAGGATTTTGATAGATTCCTGCCTCATGTTGAGGTATTTTATCCATTTTGAGTTTATCTTTGTGTATGGTGTAAGAGTTTGGTCAAGCTTCAATCTTCTACACATAGCTGTCCAATTTTCCCAGCACCATTTATTGAAGAGACTGTCTTTTTTCCATTGTATATTTTTTCCTGCTTTGTCGAAGATTATTTGACCATAGAGTTGAGGGTCCATATCTGGGCTCTTTACTCTGTTCCACTGGTCTACGTGTCTGTTTTTATGCCAGTACCATGCTGTCTTGGTGATCACAGGTTTGTAGTAAAGCTTGAAATCAGGCAAAAACAAATGCCCCCAGTTTTGTTTTTCTTTTTCAACATTTCCTCAGCAATTTGGGGTCTCTTCTGGTTTCAAACAAATTTTAGGATTGTTTGTTTCAGCTCTTTGAAAAATGCCAGTGGAATTTTGATCAGGATGGCATTGAAAGTATAGATTGCTCTAGGCAGTATAGACATTTTAGCAATGTTTATTCTTCCGATCCATGAGCATGGAATGTTCCTTCATCTTTTTGTGTCTTCTTCAATTTCTTTCATGAGTGTTCTGTAGTTCCTGGAGTACAGATCCTTTACTTCTTTGGTTAGGTTTATTCCCAGGCGTCTTATTGTTCTTGGTGCTATAGTAAATGGAATCAATTCTCTAATTTCCCTTTCTATATTTTCATTGTTAGTGTATAAGAAAGCAATGGATTTCTCTACATTGATTTTGTATCCTGAGACTGCGGACTCTGAGAAACAAACTGAGGGTTTTGGAGCGGAAGGGGGTAGGGTGTTGGGTGAGCCTGGTGGTGGGAATTATGGAGAGCACGTATTGCATGGAGCACTGGGTGTGGTGCATAAACAATGAATTTTGGAACACCGGAAAAAAAAATAAAATAAAACTTAAAAGAATAAATACAATAAAAGGGACAATATGTGTAAAAAAAAAAAGAAAAAGAAAGAAAAAGAAAACAAAACAAACAAACTGCCAAACTATCTTCCAAAGTGGCTCTGACATTCTACATTTCCACCAACAACGAATGAGAGTTCCCATTGCTTCACATCTTTGTCAGCACTTGGTGTTATCAGTGTTTTGGATTTTAGCCATTGTAACAGGCACATAATGGTACTCATTGTTGTTTAAATTTTAAATTAAATTTAACTTAATTAAATTTAAATTAAAATTTTAAAATTTAAATTAATTAATTTTAAATTTAATTTCCTAATGACATATATAATGTTGGGCATCTTTCATATCCTTTTTTTTCATCTCTATATCTTCTTTGGTGAGGAGTTTATACAAATCTTTTACTCATGTTTTAGAAACTGAATTGTTTGCTTTCTTATTGTTGAGTTTTAGGAGTTCTTTGTATATTATTGATATAAGTCCTTTATCAGATATGTGTTTTGCAAGTATTTTATCCCAGTTTGTGGATTGTCTTTTTGTTGTTTTAAGACAGCACTAGTTTTTATAGAGACAGTTGTCTCAATAAAGTTCCCTAGTGTGTTCCTAATGTTCTCTGAGAGTCCAAGCATGCCTGCCCATTCTTTATTTTGTTTTGTTTTTAGAGAGAGAGAGAGAGAGAGAGTACATGAGTGGAGGCAGTGGGGAGAGGGACAGAAGAAGGGGGAGAGATTGAGAATCTCAAGCAGGCTTCATGCCAGCACGGAGCCCAAAATAGGGCTTGATCTCACAATCCTGAGATCATGACCTGAGCCAAAATCAAGAGTCGGGTGCTTCAATGACTGAGCCACCAGGCACCCCAAAGCCTGACTATTTGATTGTTTCCAATGCCTTATTCTGCCCTCCCACCCATTTTGCCTCAAGTAACTCACATTAGGAGGGTGGGTGGGAGAACAAAACACTAGATATTATAACAATTTCTGTGAATGCATTATAGGAAAGAAATGATTTCAGATTGCCTGGTAGTGAATGAATGGCTCTGTACACATCTCTATTTCAGAGGATGGTGCAGAGACTACCTATAAACAAAATGCAGCTTATCAATTTTATCTCCTTTGTATTATATTAAAAGCTTCTGATTTCTTTTGCTAGAGATTCTCCCCTTTTGCAATCCTATGCCACTCCTTCCCATCCTTCAGAAAGGTAAGAATTCAGAAGACAATAATATTACAGTTAATTTTCACTAGGAGAACACAAGTTAAACTTATCAGTTCATCGAGAACTTCACCAATAACTTGCTAAAGAAAACTCTTCTGCTCATTTCAGCTGGAAATTGCTTAGATACATAATAATCATTTATTGACCCAAAGACCTGTACAGAAAGAAACAAACGGCTTTCTTTTAAAGTCTTTTTAACCATCCTGTGACTAAATCCTAAACTAAAAAACCTTCCCACTGATTACGAATTCCCATTTGCTTCCAAATGCCATGGGACTATGTTCTTGGTCTTACATGTAGAATTTCTCCCAGGAGACTCCTGTATGTACAAAAAGGGTTCATACAATTTAGAGATTCCATAACAGACCTCCAAAGAGGATCTTTTTCCCTTCTGTTTTTTTTTTTTTTCCTGATTTTAGACACAGTAAACTAGAGTTCATGAAGGAAAATCCATTCCTATGTTAAATCTGAAACAACAGCTTTTATCACTTAATAACTTAACATCAATTATTTTCAAAGGGGAAAGAAGTTAGGTGTCATTTTTAAAAGGGAAAAAAGCTAGTGAAAAAATTATAAATATTGCTACGTTTCAAATTTTTGAGGGAGCAATATCCAGAGGAACAAAAATTCCTCATTTATGTATCCAAAATCAACACTTTTCTCTGATGAAGTAGACATCTTCTGTGGCTTGCTTAGAGAATGTTCAGAATAGCCTTTGAACTAAAACTATTTTCTTCTCTCTCTCTCTGTTTTTAAGAGAATCTCTCTCTTTTTAAGAATATTACTCATTTCACCAGTGAAAGGATACATGATCCAACATGGGGCTTGAACTCATGACCCTGAGATCAAGACCCGCACACTCTACTAACTGAGCCAGCCAGGCACACCTATTAAAACTATTTTCTCCCCTGGGGATAAAAATAAGTGTTTATAAAAAATAAATAAATTTTTTAAAAAAATATTTTTTCTACTGACTTGCATTTGCTCCTGAAATCCCTACCCACTCTGTTCTTTGTCTGTGGTCCACATTCCTTACAATAATTCTTTTACTCCATACTGCCGACAAAGTGGCAAAGTTGATAACATACAAATACATGATAATATTTGGGCAAATAATAGATCAGATTATTACAGTTTGTTCTTTTCAGTACTGAGTAATACTCCATTTGTGTATGTTCCACAGTTTGTCCATTCACTCACAGATGGTATCTGAGGTTTTTTCCAACTTTGAGACTATTTTGAATATTTATATATAAGTCTTTGTATGCGTTCAATTCTCTTGGATAAATGTTTAGATGTGAGATTGGTGGATCATATGGAACCTGAATTTTTTTTTTTTTTCCAAATTCCTCAGTCCTCCTGGCTTCTGTTTGCCTTCATTTGGGGCCTTTTACCTCCTTTGATTTCAGTTAGTTGTGCCCTTATTTTTTTTATTATACCTGCCTAGTGGACCTGTTTTTACCTTCTTTTTTCATTAATGCATGTTCTTGGGTTTACTACCTTGTTCAGATTGAAGGCTTTACTCTAGGATACTTATTACTAACTAGCCTAAGCCAATTTGGTCACATTTCTTTTGACATTTTTTGGTATATAATTATAGCTACATATACAATTGCAGCCTCTCCAGTAAGAGCAAGCTTCTGACCAAAGTCTCCCAAATATGCTGACATTTACTAAATAAATTTTTACTAGCAAGTAGACATAGAAGAGTTTGTACAGCCTAATCTGTAAATTCAATGAAGACCGAATTCCCTGTCCTCTTAAGGGATGGTAACAACCCTTGCACAAGAGACTCATTAGAAGAAGGTGGATTAATATTCTAGAAGTAGGATTTTAATAGTAAGATACAAGGTAGAGCTGTAGGGACCAACCTTGAAGGTTCTGGCTACATAGGACCTACTAGATTCTTAGATTTATGGAAGTGTGGGGAATGTCTCTAAAAGATTCTATCTATTCTACATACCAAGAATATTACTCATTTCACCAGTGAAAGGTTACATGATGCTAATCAGTGGATCACAAATTCCACAAATGAAAATTCATTTCTAGCTTTCATTCTAGCGTCCAGTGCTAATCAAAAGTAAAGATGACTGGAGTACTTGTAATACACACAGTTTAGATTGTGGACCTTCTGATAAGCTATCATAGAGTCACCTGTGAAAATTGAATTTCTGATTATGACAGTGTCTGGCATGTGACTCAAACTAAGTACCTACATATATCACACGTCACTTTATTTTTTTTTTTTTTGCAGAAGTATTTTAAAGTAAATCATAAATATCATAAAAACTCCTGAATCCGGGGCGCCTGGGTGGCTCAGTGGGTTAAGCCACTGCCTTCGGCTCAGGTCATGATCTCAAGGTCCTGGGATCGAGTCCCGCATCAGGCTCTCTGCTCAGCGGGGAGCCTGCTTCCCTCTCTCTCTCTCTCTCTGCCTGCCTCTCTGTCTACCTGTGATCTCTCTCTGTCAAATCAATAAATAAAATATTAAAAAAACAAAAAAAAAAACAAAAAAAAAACTCCTGAATCCTACCTTGGAAATAACACATTTACTGACCACCCACTATATGCCAAGCAGTCTGCTAGGTGTTTTATAATTACATTCATATTCTCCATCTAAATTATAGTAGCTCAATGAAGCAGGCATCATTGATTTTCTATTTTACAAAGAACTCTAATTTACTCAAAATTATTTGAAGCAGTAAGGTTGTAGTTCAAATCTACCACAAAGTAATATTTCATCCATCTTCAGTTTAAAAGATATAAACACATTTTTTAGTATCTACTTGAAGATGTGACTAAGTCACTGCTTATTAATCTTTCTTATACTTTTTTGGTTAACATCTGGAGATCTTGGAGAATCTGATGAAAGCACTCTATCCCCATCAAAATAAATATTAATGACCAGTTTTGCCAATAACATCAGGAGGTTTGTGAAAACTTCCCCTTTCTTCTCTATGCCCAGCATGAGTCTGATTAAGAATCCCTAAAATAAAGAATAGTAAACATTTCTCTACTTTAGGGTGTTAATCGACACTACTGGCTCTTGTTCCTGTGTCTGTACTTCTGAAAGTGCTATTTGTTTCTAAGCTAGAGAAGCTATTTATCCTTTTTCTAATGGAGCTTCCTATTTCTTCATTTCATAAAGACCCTGGACATAGGCAGGTAATCAGCAGCAGAAACCTTTTTTTTTTTTTTTTAAGACTTTGTTTATACAGACAGAGATCACAAGTAGGCACAGAGGCAGGCAGAGAGAGAAGCAGGATCCCCGCTGAGCAGAGAGCCTGATGTGGGACTCAATCCCAGGACCCTGATATCATGACCTGAGGCAAAGGCAGAGGCTTAACCCACTGAGCCACCCAGGTGTCCCAGAAGCAGAAACCTTTTCCTGGTGACTATACCTTTAATCCTATTTGGTGTCTCCACTTGATGCCTATACTTCCAAGGTATAGTTTTCTCTGTATTTATACCTCAGAAACTGTACTTCATGGCTTTGTCCAAAGCCATTGTGGAAATAATGTCCCTAATCCAAAGATTACATCCTTGCCTATTCAGCAGTCCAAATGTCCAACAGGTCACTTGAGAAAACCGGCCATAAATTATCTTCATTTTCATCACTTGAACACAAGAGCACACCTGTATTTTTCAGTCTCCCTCCAGGTTCTTCAATACTTTTGACATTCTATGAACTTTTCTAGGCTAGGCATGCTGCCAGGGCTCTGTGTCATGTGACTTATGGCCTTCTCTAAAGAGACTGCATGAACCACTCATTAGCATAATTTAAACATTAATTATGAAAACAGTCCCCCAAATGCCATGAAAACAGATAAACCACTGAGCCACTACTGAGCAAACTACCTTACTGCTGAGTCTCAACCAACAGAATGATTAGCAAAAATGCATTCCTAGACTCTGTTATATTTCACACAGTATTTGACAATCTATAGGGCCCACCTCTGATTCCCCATAAATAAGATATACAATTTAATGGTTCTCTTTTATCTTACACATCATAGTGAATCTGTGAAAACATCACTTAACCTCTACAAACTATCTTTCAACTGCTGCATACTTACAGATAAGAATGAACAGAAATGTAACCATTTTTATTTTATTCTATGAATATGTACTTTTATGTTGTCTCTGATAAAGTGAAAAATACATATTGATATATAGACAAATTGCTATTGCCATATATAAAGAATGATTCTGAAGATTACTGAAATACAACCAACTATGGAGTTAGAATTTTTGGTACATATTGAATCTATTCCAAGGCATTTTATTATTATATGGGATTACTAAAAGGATATCTTCACAGCCTAGTTTTTCTAATAATTCAAGCTTAAGACATGTGTAAAGATTATAGCATAAAAATGAAGCTACAATGCAAACTGAGCCTGCCTGAGTTTTATACCAGGCAGAAATCAATGAAAAATAACCTAGTATTATAAATATTCTTTTCTTAAAAAAAAAAAATTTAAAAATTTAAAAAAAAACCTTACTTTTTAATTGTTCAGCACTGATTCATAAAAGAAGCCATTAGCTATAAACTGATGATCAAGTATGTTTTGGCAAAAGCAAATACAGGCAATAGTTTGAGAAGTTGCCTTCTCCAAGAAACTATCTTTTATTTTTTCACCTAACATTTCAAAGCATTCTATCTTAGTTTTTAATTTCATTTACAACATTTAAGGGTCAATAATATAATCAATTTTTCTCATATATGAAGTGGGTGCAATAATAATAATTACTCACGACTTGTTCTGAAAATTGAACACATTAATGCATGTAAAGATAAGACCTCCAGGTTCTGCTCCAACAGGGAAAGAGCCCAGAAGTTGTCACTCCTGTCCTTATAACAAGAAAAAGCTGGACAAACTAAAAATCAACAATGTTTTGGGATCCATAAGATAACTGAGGTCACGAGGCAAACCCAGTCTGGAAAGATAGGCTCATCTGGGGAGGTACAGCCAAGATCTGCTTGTCTACAACAGAAGCAGCTGGAGCCACAACTGGTAAGGAGACTTAAATGATAATTTTGATGAATTGTGGAAGGACAAATCTGGGTTAACATGAGAGTGAGAAACTTGGTTCTGCAGTCTTAGGAAGGTCCCCACATTCTCATGAGCTTTACCTCCAACAATCTCACAAGGTTCTCATGGCAAAGACCAGAGAAATCTCCCCTAGTTCAAAGCTCTGGCTTTAGCAGGCATTGAGGAAGAGTAATCTTTGCTTAATAATCCCAGAGTCTTCTCCATAACAAAGGGCTAACTTTCAGGAGAGAAGACTTTGCCAGAGCCTTATCTCAGTTTGGGACATTCCCCCAACATCAGCTCCCAGGTAGGCTTTCTGCGTCATTTAGGAAGAAAAAAAAAATACTTGCGAAGGTCACACCCAGAGACACAGGCCCCCTAAAAGACTTAAATTTAGTCACACGGTATAGACTACTTCCCTCTCCCCATATCTAATCATTACATCCACAGGACTCTTGTTGGCATAAAATAGTGATAGATTATACCTTAAGAACTACAAGATGCAAACTCTGAGGAGGACTATATAGGGAAGCCTAAACTCAAGAAGAGAAATAAAAACAAGGTGAGAATTTGAAGTATCTGGCATCTAGAACTATAGTAAACAGTGAACTACTAGACAGATTTACATAAATCTTCAAGCTAAAGTGCTATTTACCTCAATTCCTATTCCTATTACTTGGAACAACATGTCCAACTTTCAGTGAAAAAATTACCAGGCTTGGGGCACCTGGGTGGCTCAGTGGGTTAAGCCTCTGCCTTCAGTTCAGGTCATGATCTCAGGGTCCTGGGATCGAGCCCCACATCAGGCTCCCTGCTGAGCAGAGAGCCTACTTCCCCCTCTGTCTCTCTCCTGCCTCTCTGCCTACTTGTGATATCTCTCTCTGTCAAATAAATAAATAAAATCTTTTTAAAAAAAAATTACCAGGCTTTTGGGAATCAAAAGCTACAAATATTTTGGAAGAGAGCTTGGCAGTCTCTTAAAAAGCTGAACATAAGTTTACCTTATAATCCAGCAATCACACTCCTATGTACTGACCCAACCGATTTCTAAACTGGGGCCACACATAGAGTTACATATAAATGCTTATAGAAGCTTTATTCATCATCACCCCAAACTGGAAGCAACCAAAATGTTCTTTAGAAGTCAACAGATAAACAAACTGTGGTTTATCCATACAATACAACACTATTTCTCACATGCACACACAAAGAATGAACTATCAAACCAAAAGAAGACATGGAATATTTAAATGCATATTGCTAACCAAAGAGTCTAAATACTTTATGATTTCAATTTTATGATATTCTATAAAATGCAGAACTATAGGAATAAAAAACAAATCCATTGTCACCAAGGTTTCAGGGCAAGGGGATTAGTAGTTGAGACACATGGGATTTTTTTTAGAGTAGTTTAACTATTCTTAATGATATTGTAATGGTAGACACATGACATGACATATTTCTCAAAACCCACAGAATTTTGTAGCACAAAAATGAACCTTAATATATAAAAATTAACAAAAAATTATTTAGAAGTTTAGAGTTTCAAGGACGGAAGATAGAATGTAACAAAACAGTTTAACTGTGCTACAAATGCTTGAAATGGCCTCACTGAAGGAAGTAGGGGGTAAAATACTTACCTATGTAGCTATAGAAATAAGGAGAGTCTGCATGACTAAAGGCAACAGAAACTGCATATAAGCACTTTGCTCTGGTTGATTAAGTTGCTTCACATGGAAGTATGGGTTAACCATTCTGCAACCACTACACATAAGCAATAGGTTAAGCTAGAATGATCCATTATGTAATGGATTAGAATTAGAAACAACAGTATGAATTTCTCTTTAGGTTAATATAGATATTGATGGTAACATGTAAAAATATTTATAAATGTGTACACATACAGAGGTTAGTTTATACATACATGGCAGCTGAGAAGGGCAAAAAAAAAAAAAGACCCAAGTAAGCAATGAGCACACTTAGCAACCAGATCTTGGTTTCTAATTCTCCAACAAAAACAGGGATCCTGGAGAAATGGCTGAGTCTAGGACTGGGGCAGGAAATACAGAAGATAAACCTGAAGTATCTATAATGCCAGAAAATAAGGAAGTGCTCAAAAAAGGAAGGAAGGAAGGAAAGTAAAAGGAAGGAAGGAAGGAAGGAAAGTAAAAAAAGAAAGGAAACCACAATAATCAGAGCATGCTAAAGGGACATGAGAGCCAACAAAAAAGAGATCCCAATCTCCAAAGCTGGAATAATTACAGCAAGAAAATAAAGTAGTATTAGATCATAATCTAAGCTCTAAGCAAATGTCCACAAGTCCATACCAGTATAACGAGCAATTGAGTAAATAAATAAATTGGGAAGAATAGACAAATCACCTATGTAAAAAAATTCTAAATAATTTATGCAGAAAATTCACCCTCAAGGAAGTAGAGTATAACTCATCATCTGTTAAATGAGGATTGCAAATAGTGACTTCCCTCCAAATAATACAGTATGGAAGACAGAAAGGGGGCATTATAACTTTACAGTTGAGAGAGAACAGACAAATGCTACCTCAGCCAGGTGGCCAAGATTAACATCAACAGTGTTGTTCCTTTAATAGTATGTATCCTTGATTTGCTATTTACCTCTAATATTCCCTGAAAGCCATGAGCCCAGTCTAATGATGAGAAAAACATCAAATACTAAAGGAGAAAGACTATACCTTAAAACTGTCAAGATCATTGAAAACAAGAGGAGTCTAAGAAACTGTCACAGCCAAGAGGAACCTAAAGAGACATGACAATTAAATATAATATGTTATTCAGTGTAGGATCCTGGAACAGAAAAAGAACATTATCTAAAAATTTAAAAAGAGCGAAAAAGTGATTAATTTTAGATAATAACATATCAATATTGGCTCATTCATTGTGACAAATGTACCATATTAATGTACATGTACCAAATGTATCATTATAATGCACCTATTATTAATTAGTAATAGGTGGAAATGGGCACAAGATATATGAAGACTCTTTTTATCATCTTTTTAATCTTTCTGTAAACTAAGACTATTTAAAAAATCTTTTAATTTTAGGAAAGTATGTGGTGGAATCATTCCCCTCCTTCATGGGAAGTACTCAGTCAATGTTAACTGTTATTATCTACATGACAAACACTAAGTTGACAGAAATCTCTGCGGTCAAAGTTAGATAATCATTACAGATTTAAAGAGAATAGCAATTGTAATTAACCGGAATAACACAGAATCTAAAAAAAATTGCTAACCGATGCATTGGCCAGATTACCAGAATTTCATTTTCTATAAGAGTCAACCGTAGAATAAAGTAAGATTTAGAATATGAGGTAGAAAAAAAGCAAACCCCTAGTGATTTTCTGTCTTACTCTAAAAAGGAAAAAATCAACTATACTGCCTCCTATACCAAAAGCTCTCTATTGCTTTGAAGGTGATGTCAGCAAATCCACTTCTGAAGGCTCAATGCATGGTCCTCTCAAAGACATTTTCATTTCAATATTGAACTCCTAAAGAGCTAAAGATCCTTAAGATACAAGCAGGCATCTAATACTACTGAGGCAAAGAGAGGCCCTGGAAAAATATGGGAAGAGATGACAGATGTGAATAAGCATGATAGAATATTTCATCAAAAGGATAATTAATTACCTGCTTTAAAAAATATTTCCTACATTTTGGCATTCATCCCTTTTCTCGGTTTTCAGAAAGATACTTTTGAGAAATTCTGAGTTGTTGAAGAAATTGTCAGTTGGCCATTCATTTATAATCAGGGCCTTGCAGCAGGGGAGGGGAAGGGAGGTGAGAAAGTTTTATTTTCAGTTTATTTTACAAATCTAAGAGACTTATTCAAATTCCCATAGCTTTGGATGAGCCACATAGACATAATCTCACCTCTGAATTCACTAAACTTCACCCTACCTTTGCATGAGTTCTCTTCTAGATAGTTTGGTGTCTCCTTTGACAAATGAACAGACTCATGTGGACCCAAGGATTTAAAGCTTTGTTGTATTGTAAATAGAAAAACAAGTACACAACCTTGTTTTCTGCCATTGCCTGTCAAGGTCCATCTTACTTAAAAATTTTGTGGGGTATCCAAAATGACTGTTTATGCTTTTATCTTCAAAATGAATATTAATTTTTAATGGCAAAGTTTAGATTATAAAAGGATCCGGTTTTTAATATTCCAAAAAGGAATCTGTCCATGATTCAGAGTCCCTCTGAATCTCCATCTCATCAGGAAGTACACAAAACCATATGAATACAATGGCTACGCTGGCCAGTGACATGTCTGCATCAGCCTAAATTATGAAGCCAGTCAAGTTATGCATGGGAAAACTGTATTTGTCAGCATACAGGTACCATTCTCAGAAGCACATGCTTTAAACATGATGCTAATGAATCCTCTCTAAAGGGAAAATTTATACTAGATTGAAATATATTCCCTCCCCTTTCAGAAGTATTTCCATTTTGATAGCAATGTGTAAAGACCAAAAGCAAAACAAAACAAATGAAAAGAAAACAAAAACTCAAAACCAAAACAAACAAACAAAGAAACAAACAAAAAAACAGAATGTAAAGGTGCAACTCTCTAATGGTGGAATTTTAGACTCTGTCAGATGATGAGGAAAAAGGAAAAGAAAAATTCTTAGGTTTTTGTTCAAAGCCCCCTAAAATCACATCAGAGTGACAGGCTTCTAGTTTGCAGTCTCCCAATTTTTCCCTCTGTATATGATTTCTTGCTACATGAAAAAACTTGACTTTCTTTAAATTACATTAATTATACAGAGTTTTAACCACACTGAATGGTATTTTAGGAAGAAAATTCATATATAACTCCATGTCAAGCACAGTTGTTGTGTTTCTATATGTTTCTATATGTTTCTATATGGCTATATTTCATTGTAATCAATAAATACACTTCCTGTATTTTATACTTGCCAATCCATTCAACAAATACTTATTAAATGCCTACTATGTGCCAGGTACCATTCTAAGGTATTGGGATACATCATTAAATGAGACAGACAAAATTCCTGATTTTATAGAACTTATATACTACTTGAGGAAAGATATAAATAATAAATATAATACCTAAAAACTTTGTGTGTGCTATTTTTTTAAAATAATAAAACAGGGTAACTAAGATTGGCTGTGAGGATTGGGAATGAGGATACAATTAAAAATAGTATAGTGGGGAAGGCATCCTTGAATAGTGACATTAGAGCACAGGCTTGCCAGAGGTTAGTCAGACATGTAGATATCTAGGGAAAGAGACTTACAAAGAAAAAAGTCAGTGCCAATGACCCTTGTGTTGGGAACATGTCTTGCATATCTGAGGAGCAGCAGGGAAGTCAGTGTGGCTGGGGCAGTGAGTGACAGAGAGGGTAGATAAAGACGATGTCACAGATAATGAAGGCCAGAAAAATGAACACCTTGTACACCACTGGAAGAGCTTTGACTTAACTATTATGCAATTTTGGACAAGTGGTTAATCATCATAAGATTCAGTTTAATCAATGAATGAGGAGCAATCAACTAAAAAAGAAGTATAACTAATAAACCAAGAATGGATAGGAAATGGAATAATAAAAATTAATTAATAAAAGCAAAACAAAGAGGGAAGGGAACCAAAAAAAAGTGGGACAAAGAGAAAATAAATAAAAAGCACATTTAAACTTAACCATAAAGTAATGATGATTATATTAAATGTAAATAGTTTATAAACTCTGATTAAAGAGTAGACTATTAAATGAATTTTATAAAGCAAGACTTAACTATATGTTGTCTATGAGAAACACACTTGAAACATAAACCACGGAGGTGTTCAAAGTAAAAGAATGGGAAGAGATATAGCATTCTAAATCTAACAAAAAGAAAGTAGGAGTAGCTGTATTAATATAGATTTCAGAGTAAGGAATGTTACCAGGATAAAGAAGGACAATGATATAATGACAAAATGGTCAATACATCAATAAAACATAACATTTCTAAAAGTATCTGCACCTAAAATCAGAACTTCAAAATTGAGAAAGCAAAAACTTATAGAACTTAAAAGAAATAGATGAACTCACAAATATAGTTGGAGATTTCAAAATCCCCTTCTCAATAATTGAAGGAATAAGTAGACAGGACATAAGTAAAAAGATGTGAACAAGACTATTTGCCAACTTGGCCTAACTGACATTTGTAGAATACTGCACTCAAAAAACAGCATAATGGATTTTTTTTTTCCAAATGCACATGAAATATTTACCAGGATAGGCCATATTCTGAACTATAAAACATTTCAATAGGGGCACCTGGGTGGCTCAGTGGGTTAAGCCTCTGCCTTCCACTCAGGTCATGATCCCGGGGTCCTGGGATCGAGTCCTGCATTGGGCTCTCTGCTCAGCAGGGAGCCTGCTTCCCCTGCTCTCTCTCTGCCTGCCTCTCTGTCTACTTGTGATCTCTGTCTGTCAAATAAATCAATAAAATCTTTAAAAAAAAAACAAAAAAAAAACACATTTCAATAAATACAAAAGGGTTGAAATTGTCAATGTATATTCTCAGACCGCAATATAATTATAGCAGAAATCAATAATAGATAGATATCTGGGAAATCCCCCCAAATATTTGAAAATTATACAGCACATTTCTTTATAACCCACAGGTGAATGAAAAAAATCTCAAAAGAAATTAGAAATTATTTTAAACTAAATGAGAGCTAAAACATCAAATATCAAACATGTGGGATGCAGCCAAGCATATGTATATTATAACATGTAGAATAAAATATGTGTATTAGAAAAAAATAAAGTTCTCAAATCAAATCTGTTTCCACTTTAGAAAACTAGGCAGACACACATGTGTGCGCACGAGTGTGCGCATGCACACACACACACACACACACACGAATTAAACCCAAAGAACACCGGAAAAAGAAAATATTAAGGGTAAGAGCAAACATTAATAAAATTAACAGAAAGAGGGGCACATGGGTAGCTTAGTAGATTAAGCCTCTGCCTTCGGCTCAGGTCATGATCTTAGGGTCCTGGGAATCGAGCCCTGCATCGGGCTCTCCACTTAGCAAGGAGCCTGCTTCTCCCTCTCTCTCTGCCTGCCTCTCTGCCTATTTGTGATCTCTGTCAAATAAATTAATAAAATCTTTTTAAAAAATAAAATTAACAGAGAAAGATATCAATGAAAGCATTAAGTGGTCTCCTTAAAAAAACAAAAACAACAGTAAAATTGATAGACTTCTAGTAAAACCAATCAGAAAAAAACAGAGAGAAAAAGTAATTACCAATATCTGAAATGATATATGGGTTATAATTTCAAATAATACCGGCACTAAAATGATAATAAGAAAATACTTTAAACAACTTTTTTTGGCCAATAAGTTAACAACTTAGATAAAATAACAAATATGTTGAAAGACACGAACTTCCAAAGCTGACTTAAGAAGAAAAATAACCTGAATAATACTATAAATTATAAGTAAATTGAATTCATAGTTAAAAACTGCCAAGGTTTTAGAATACTCCAAGGCTAGGTAGCTTCACTGGTGGATTCTTCCCAACATTTAAGAAAGATATAATAACACTTCTACACAATGAACTATCCCAATAATTAAAAGAGAACATATTCCATCACATTCTGAGACCAGAGCTGACATCAAACCAAAACTAGAAAAAACTATTAGAAAAGAAAAGGAAAAGAAATGAAATTTAAGGGCACCTGGGTGGCTCAGTACGTTAAAGCCTTTGCCTTCAGCTCAGGTCATGATCCCAGGGTCCTGGGATGGAGCCCCACATCAGGCTTTTTGCTTAGCGGCGAGCCTGCTTCCCCCTCTCTATCTGCCTACCTCTCTGCCTACTTGTGAGCTCTGTCTGTCAAATAAATAAATAAAATCTTTAAAAAAGAAAAAAGAAAATTAAAACAAAAGAAAACTAGACACCAATATTCCCTATGAGTATTAGCAAATTGAATCTGGCAATATAGAAAGAAATAAAGCACTGTGGTCCCATGGAGTTTACACAGCAATACAAGGTAGGTTGAACATTTGAAAAACAAAATATAATGTGCCATATTAACAGACTAAAAGAAAAATTATATGATCATCTCAATAGAAGCAGGAAAACATTTGACAAAAATCTACACACTTTTTGGGAAAAACGTTCAGCAAACTAGGAATAATAGACAAGGACTTGCTCAATTTGTTAAAGAGCATGCTTGAAAAACCCAGAGCTACCATCCTACTTAGTGGTGAAAAACCTTGTAAAATGAAAAACAAGAAAAGGATTCCTCCTCTCATCACTCTTATTCCTATTATACTGAAGGTCTGTGCCAACAAGGAAAGAAGAAAGAAAAGACAGATTAGAAAGAAAGAAAACTTTCTTTGCAGACAATATAATGGTCCATGTAGAATATCTTGATCAATATCAATTTTATTTATATATACTTGCAATGAACAACTTTATAAGCACCGCGCGCTAACCGATTGCGCCACTGGAGCTCCAGCAATGAACAACTGTAAATTTCACTTTAAAAATACTATTTACAATATCAGGGAAAATGTAAAATACTTAGGGATAGATTTTACAGAAGATATACACTGAAAACTACAAAATACTGCTGAGAAAAATTAACAATGATTAATAAATGTAGAGATATATCATTCTTATGGATTGGAAGACTCAGTACCGTTAGTATGTAAATCCTTCTTAACTAATATATAGATTCAATGCAATTCAATTCAAATTCCAGTAAGAACTCTCTTATAGTACTAGTGGAAATGCAAAATATTACAGCCAGTTTGAAAGACAATTTGGCAGTTTCCTATTAAATATAGACTTACCATATGACCCAGCAATTGTATTTCTAGGTATTTATGCAAGGAAAGTGAAAATTACATTCACACAAAAATCTGCGGCAGCTTTATGTATAATTGCCAAAAGCTGGATGTAGCCAACTCACTAATAAGACAAACAATTCAATTAAAACTAGGCAAAAACAACAAAGGAAGAAAGGACTAGAATTTGACCAAATAATACATATGGATGACATATAAGCGCATGAAAATATACCCCACATCCTTAGTCATTAGGGAAATGCAAGTTAAAGTCATAATGAGATACTACTACATACCTAGTAGAAGAACTAAGATTACAAACACTGACCCAGCTCAGTGCTGGCAGGGAGCTCACGTTATATGGCTGGTGGGTCGAACTGATAAAGCTCCTGAATCAGGAAGTAGTTTCTAAATAACATTGCTATAAACATTTGCTACAAGTATTTCTACGCACATGTGTTTTCATTTCTCTTGGGTAAATTCGCAGGAGTAGAATGGCCCAGAGTACTTTCCTCAGTAGTGGGTGATGGACCACACGGTAGCAATATGAGGAACGAAGTATTTTCCCAGAATTTCCCAGAGTTAGAAAAGAAGACAGCCAAATAGTGAAAGGCAAGTATGTGAAGGGTGATCCCTGCAAAATGAGGCGTGACAAGGGAGCTGGTATGGAATGTTGGAAAGGGAACAGCTCCAAACGTGGGTAAAATAAAAGGTCCTGTTCCTTAACATATGCTAGGGTGAGTGGTCGGGGCTGAGAGGGTGCATGAGACTCAGTTAAGTTGTAAGTCCTCAATTTTCCCAAATCAATTCTGGGCCAATACGCAATCTCATAATTGTAATAGGAATGTCAACGCCCACAAGAGACATGAGCATGCACACCACTCAACATCCACAAAACCTAATGTGGTTCCAAGAGCTCTAGCTGCCAAGAGAAGTCTTTCTAGGCTGAGCCAGTCCTAGAGATCCAAAGTCTCACAGGAGCAGTGGGTTGCGTGATAGGACTGGGCACATGCAGGAAACAATAACTTTATTGGCTAGAGCATAAGGTGTGAAGAGAAAAGTAAGACTGGGGAAGTAAATTGAGGCCAGACTACGAAGGGTCCTGATTACTGTCCTTAGGATTCTATTTCTATTGTTTTGTATAATTGTACATTCTAGAATTTTACAGTTGGAAGAATAGAAAGCAACCTTTATTAATAAATATGTGATTGCATAATCAAAACATTATACAGTGCGGCATCGTGTCTAATTATTTTTAGGGCACATATTGCTGTTGGCATTCATCATAGGCTGTTAAGTGCATTCACTGTGTAGGGAATCGGAAAGAGTGGCTCTAACTTCTGTATGCAACTGTCCTAAATTACTATCTGCAAATGATTTAGAAGACAGAACCCAGTCCCCTTTGTGCCTTTGCTCGTCCTATCTCCTCTGTCAAGAATATCCATTCCCTCCATACCACATCCTATGGCTTAGTGGTTAGGAAAACGGCCTTTAGAGTCAAGGAATGTCTGGCAACACAAGAGCTCAGTAAATGTTAGCTGTTTCTATTAATACCCATCGTTCAAGTTCAAATGCCAAGCCCTTGATACTCCCCCTCGCATGCCCCCACATCGCTCCTTCCCAAGCCATAGGACTCTTTCTTCCCTGAGAAAATCCGTATCACTTGCCAACGTCTACTTGTTAGCTGGTACTCTGGTAATCTAGGCACATTCATTATCTCCCTTCCTAGAAAGGGAGCTCCTTGAAGGCAAGTCCATATATGCTCCACATTCACGTCCCTCACTGTGCCTGGGAGGACGTCCCACAGTAGGTGTCACGGTAAACACCTACGGATCATGATGTCACAAAAAGACACAACTTAGCTTTGAAAGACATTTCCTGCTCTTGGCCTAAAAGCCGAAATGTGGTAGCATGTGAAAGCTAGTGATCATCACAAACATGTTTTCAAATGTATCAACATCCTCCTGTTTGGAACTCATCTGTCCTCTCCATACAGAGACCCTCCAGAGAAACAATATACAAAGAAATCTCCACACTCACCGTGTATGAGAGCTATACTGATTCTGCGGAGGTGACAAGGAAAAGCCATTTCATTTTGTTTTGGCTGAAGAAACGTATGACATTCATCAGTGTAATTTTCTGAGAGATAATTTTAAGAATCCTACATTCTTAAGGAAATAACTAGTAATTGTTTTTTGTTTATTCTAAATTACCAGAGGGAAAATTTATTACTAATTCTCCAATTATTTCATTATGCGACACTAATTAAAAAAAAAGGTCTTGACATCCCCATTACGTTTAGCAAAGTATAATGTAATTTAATAAATAACTTTGACTGAAGTGATTATTTACCTAAAACATAGAATATGCAGAAGGAACCTCAAATCATATTTTCCTGGTGCCATATAATAAAATAATTGTGCAATTAGTAATAAACAGCATGAAAGAATGACAAATGTTTTATTTAAAACTTGAGGAACAAAAGCACATCACTTGCGCTTTTTCCAAGCGAACAAAATCCTATGGTATATTAATCAAAGGGGCTGTTTTATGCCTCTGGCAGCAGTGTTTTAAAGTAAACCCTTAATATCAGATCCCAATCCCCAGTTTCAATTTGCTTTCAATGGAAAGGACATTAGAGTTTATAAAATACTCCTTGATTACTTTCTTGAAGGCCTGAAATCTTGACATGTCCATGACTGGCTCGCACTGCATCAATACAGGGGGTTGAAAGACCAATACACATTGCGAACATTGCCACAGTGACTTATAGAATCATGCCCTTGAGAAAAAGCCAGAGAGAAAAAAGGAGCGCCGGGCAGTGACAAAAATGAAATAGAACTGTCATCTGGCAGTTCTTCATAGTCCGTCAAGGAAACTATTAAAGATGTACAAAGAGCCAGAGAGCACTTGGGTAAAGCTTGTGAAACAAGCACTTCAAGGGCAGGTCAGCGCCTGCGACTGGGGACCCCGTGGAGAAAAGCCCCTGCCCGGGCCCCCCAATGAGCTGGCGCTTGGGCAAAGGGATGAGCTCCCCATTCCAAGACGGCTGGACAACGCGGAATTTAAAATACATAAATACATTGTAAATTAACTCTTCCGGACATCCTTTTTTCTAGCAGCAGATATCACAGAGATTATTCTGGGTCTGGTTCAGGAACTGTAATAAGAGCCTCCCTGGGGTTGTTTAAGCCAGTTTCAGGTTTCAGCCAACCCCCCATCCCCCTCCCCCCACCGCCAGTTCATGACATCAATTGTTTAGCTTCTCTGAGCTCGCACAGAGGAAGCAGGAAATCTGAATCTGTTCTTTACCTTTTTCCTCCTTTGCACCTGTTCTATTTCCTTATCCAATATTCTGCTGCTCTTTTTGGGTCCCCCTCACTTGAGAGCCGCCTAAAGCCCAAAGCCATCAGGTCTGAGCTGCTTTGCTGGCCAACAGCTGATGTGCATGAAAAAAAATTAGTAGGTCTTTACGGAGATCAGGGGGATTGGGGGGGAACTTCTCCTCCTAACCACCCCCCACCATAACACACACACACATTCTGCCCTGAGCTCAACCAGATCAGTTTTCTCCAGGGAATGTCAGTGTTCTGAGGGCTTTGCTTATCTCTCAAATTATTCTAATAGAATTTCACTTAGGAAAGGAGGAGTAAATGATGTCACATTCAAGCATGTGGGAGAGGTATTTGGAGAAGGTGAGGTCTTAGGGCTTCTCTTCATATAACCCAACATAGATCCCTGTCCCTCAAGACAGAACTGGGGAAATTACCTAAATATGGAATGAGCTCAACTATCATGCTATGTAAAACATTGCTGGCAAGTATTTTGTCCCTAAATCTCGTTATGATTTGGGATTTAAAATAAGTGATAAATTATTTTGAATAGGCAACTCAATAGAAAGATATAATTTATAGAAATTAAAAGATTAGATTTAGTCATATGTAGTAATTAAATCCCCAAATGAATATGAGAATAATGGAAATTCGAGTTTTATTATATTTTTGTTTTATAAAAAATAAATCACACTTTTTATAGCCACTTAAGCTCAAAATGTGTGTGTGTGTATGGAGAGAGAGAGAGAGAGAAAGAAACTACTCTTAACAGGCCTCTCTAGAAGACATTTTACTTCTGGATGCAATTAGAGTATTCATATAATCTAAGAAAGGAGGAAACTTTTTAAAGCCCTTTTTTGAGGGTGGGGGATGGAAAGGAGCTTGTCATGATCTCCTTTCCTATCAATGGTCTTACAGTCATTTTAATTCTATCATGCTATTATTTATCCCAAAGATTTATTTCTTCCATATAGAGAATACCATATCTAGAATAATGTTTGGCTTTTCTTCTAATGGGGTTTTCCTCCTACGCTACACTATAGTTTAGAGGGCTGTTTGAGAGATATTTCTTTCATGGCTGGGTATTCAAAAAGTGTATTATAGCTTAGAATTGTAAGTATATTATAGATTTATAACAGTAATGATTTTTACAGTTTCTCTAATCCGTCATGCAGATGGGACATATTAGTTTATTCTGGGCTTCCCCCATATTCATTGGCAAGGCCAAACATACACTATTTCAACTCAAAAGATTTTTTTCTCTCATAACATTAAAAGGTATGTTGTAAAATTCAATTTACAAACTTGGCACCAGATATAACTACAACATATAAAATAATACCAAAAAATATCAGTTACAAAAGCATAATATAAAATGAGTAATTTCCTGCTGAGTGGCAGATATAGAAACCTGCTACAGAATCTAATTTTTTTTGAACAGATCATTAGGGGGCCATCACCACAACTGTCACTAAATACTTTTCCTACTGACCCAAAGCTTGTGCATTTAAGACAATGGCCTCTCAACAAAAGAAACTGATATTGCCCTCAGGAAACTTACTTTTCAAAGGGATGTGAGACAGTTAAATGCATACATAGCATTTCATTCACTTATTATAGTTTTGTAGGGGTTTTCTTGGGGGGGGAGGACAATAGTGCTTTTAAATATGTTTCTTTCATTTTCATTCCCATTTAGTGTAATCCATAAATCTTTCTTCTGGTAAGACAATGCAAAGAGAATTTTTCCTGACTGCTCCTTGAGACCAGAAGGAGGGCAAAATACATATAAGTAATTAGCAAAACTATAGAGGTCATTGTTCATTTCAGTGATCACCTAATACTAGAGTTTGTATTCGTTCATAATCTTGCCCTATTCCACACTATCCTGGGAATTGTTCGTGTGTGGTGATAATAAAGTAATGAGGATGAGAAGGAGAAAGAGGAGTAATAGACATCATGCAGGTATCCTACACGCATAATCTTATCTAGTAATTCCAAAACCATATGAGAAAAATACTATTTTCCGCTTTTTACAAATATGGGAACTGAGGTACAGCAAGTCACCTGTGTAACTGTGTAACTGGTAAGCAGCAGAATCGAGATTTATACCCCAGGCTGTTGGACTCTAGAGCCTGTGCTCCTTTCCTACATTACAAATTGGATATACAAGAAATGCATGCATAGGTGGGTTCACAAATACGGCTGCAGAGCTCTCCAGACCAATTCTACAATATAAACCTGATGGGAACCATGTTTTCTTATGTTAATGATGTAATGTGGATAATAACTGCAAAGCTGACTTACACAATACGAGCCTGATATAAGTTGGTATTATTGCAAGAAAATGTTTAAAGGAGGTGGATACTGAGAATGAGGAAAATTCAGATGAGTTGAAATTGGAGGGCAGGAAATCGTGTGAATAGAGGCACATGCGTGCAAGTTGGACATATATGTCGGGAAAACACAGCTGTAAAACTGCCTCAAATTATCCCAATCTGGACCATATTTTAATTTAACCCCAAATATAGCATGGGCTATACTTATGTTAAAAAATTGTTATTTATCTGATATTTGAATTTACCTGGACAGCTGGTATTTTTACTTGCTAAATCTGACAACCCTATACAACACTTAAATTTACCTGAGATATATATATATATATATTTATCTATCCTACCCTACCCCCATTCAGTTTCACAATGCTAGAATATATGCTCCTCCGAGCAGGACTCTCACTTGTCCCATTCTCCCATCTACCCCCAATATTTATAATAGTGCCTGGCACTCACAGATGCTCAATAGATGTTTGTGAATGAAAATGAAAAAGGCTTTTTCACTAAGTATTTATTTATTTAATTCCAAAGTTGATTATTTGAAAGCAGAGAGACAAAAAATAAAACAAAAGAGAAAGAAAGAAAAGAAAAGAAATTAAGATTGAATTGAGGAATGAGGGATGAGGTACAGAAAGGCAGTAAGCATAAAAATATAAATCTAAGTAAACAGAGAAGGAGGAAATGCACAGCACTTTTGGAGGGGCTTTGGAGAGGAGGAGCAGCAGGAGGAAGGAGAAGGAGGAGGAATGGGAGAGAAGGAAACAAATTATTGGCAGACATAGAGAAAGGTAAGGGGAACAATATCAGTTTGCTTTAGTGATTTTACTGAAACAGCAAGGCAAAATCCTTAGAATTTTGGTCAAGGACTATACTTTTTAAAAGAGAGGGCTTCTTAAACTACCATGGAACATGATGTAGATGGAAAATGACATGAATAGCAACAGATGTTCTCCTTCTAACTCCTTTTTTTTTTTTTCCCCAAAATACCAAGATGGATTAGAAATGTGCAAAACAAAAGAGTCAAACTAACCCAAATTCTTCTAATTCTCTAATTGTAGAAACAGGGCTGTAACCAATTTTACTTTTTTTTTTTAGTTTAAAAAAGGGGAATAATTTTATCCAGACCAGTACTTCCATTTTTCAGCCTATGAAATATAATATAGTAGAGCTACTTTTAACTAAAAAAGTCAAATTTCAGTTGAGTACACATTTAGGCTCTTTAAACAATGATTTTATAGATGAATTTAGAGGTTTCATGACCAAAATTGATGAGGGCAGACTTTTCCTAATACATTAATTTGAAAAACTAAATTTCTTAAAACTATTTCTCTCATAGTTTTTTCTTACATATTTGGCACCTGCCATTCTTCATTTATAGGAGAATCTAGCATAAGATGGCATCTGATTTAGCACAAAATGGTACATTACACAATTTTAGCTTGATATGTCAACATTTTATGATGTTCAGTAAATGCCCTCATGATTTCCAGATGTCTCACCACCTGAATCAGATTTAAATCATGGTGAAATCTTTGATACAGATGCTTGAGGAATAAAGAGGAACATATATGTTCAAATATATCATCTTAGCCCAAGCTCAAAGAATAACTTCTCTCTGGCCAAGTTGCCAATTTCAAAACGTACTTAAAACTATTCTCCACAAAGGAAGTGCATCCTACCCTCTCCTGTTGGTGTAAGTATAGCAACATTTGCTTCCCTTGTCCCTAGGGTCCACCAATGGGATTAGTAATGCTTACTGTCATGAGCACTAGTGGTAGAAGTGACAACTCAATTAAATCAAATTACCAAATAACTCTTGGACAAGGAACTGGTGTAAGATAAGGTGCTCTGAAGGTTGCAGGGGGTGACAAATACAACCCCTGCCTTCAGAGAGCTCAGAGCCAAGTTGGCAAAATGACAGGTAAATATGACCAGGTTAGCTTATTATAATATTTAATGAAGTATCAACTGAAGGTTGATGGACATATGTCCTGGTCGACAATAATCGAAGCAGAAAAGAGTCTTCAACGTAAGAGGAAAGGTAATGGTGGAGGGATAAATATAAGAAAAAAGCTGAGAAGTAAAGGAACACATACAGCCCCTGCTTTCCCATGTGTTACAGTATTCATTGCCTAATTCCAGCTAGTTGGTTTATAAATCAAAATGTGTATCTTTGTTTCATTATTGCTTTTGCTCAGGACTACCCAGAACTAGGCTATATACTAAAATTATGTAACAAAATAAATTATAAAGATCATCTTTGTATCTTTCTAAATCCAGAAGAGTCAGAAACACAGTAGGTGCTTGATAAATGTTGAATCTGTTAATTAGTTATCTAAATGGTGAAATAATATTACTGGTCTAGGAGTGAAGCTATGATCCAGACATGTATATATTATATAAAATTTCCCAAGGCATATTGTGTAAGATATTAATTCAGTTAGATGTACTTACTCATGGGGGCAAGGAGGCAGTTTTTGAATTGAAATATTTTGAGGAAACATATTTACGCATACTCTCTTCTTAGATATTCACCATGCTTGTTAAGAGTTTGAATCGCAGTTTTTCTTTTTCTTTTTCTTCTTTTTTTTAAGATTTTATTTATTTATTTGACACACAGAGATCACAAGTAGGCAGAGAGGCAGGCAGAGAGAGAGGAGGAAGCAGTCTCCCTGCTGAGCAGAGAGCCCGATGTGGGGCCTGATCCCACGACCCTGGGATCATGACCTAAGCTGAAGGCAGAGGCTTTAACCCACTGAGCCACTCAGGTGCCCCACAGTTTTTCTTTTTCTACCATGGGAAAAAAAAATGGTCATGCAGCTAAGAAACCTGAAATTTAAAAATATACACTAGCTTTGGTACAAATAAAATAGAGAAGGGAGGCATTTCATAAACATCAATCTAATTTACATATAATTATTTGATACATATTTATGGGTAATATGGTCACTCTATGGTATTCAAGGAACATATACATCAGGAGATCAGGAAGTCAGTCATTTTTGGCTCTCAAGCATTCCATCTTATGCCTAAAATAAATTTTTGAGTTAATAAAGATTTTTAAGTGGCAAAGGATATGTCCAAGAAGAGCTCCCATGTACTATACATATCAGTCAACCCATATGGGCACACCTAGCTAATTTGGATAATAACAATAAAGTATCAAATGCACCATCCAACACAAGTGGATGTGGGGCCATACTCAACATGATATTAACTGAAATAGTGTTCTGCCAAGCAGTACAGAACAGTCCTGATCATAGTGGTTAAAGTCAAAAAGTTACTTCTTCTCTTGCCTTATAAAATTTGTGAGGGACGTCTTGCATTTAAGCTCCATTGTTGTGACTGAGTCCGCTATTTAGATACCTCCAATTATCCTTTTGATTTCTTGAAACTTGAAACATTGTAGTTGACAACTATGCACAAGCTTTTAAGCAAATTACAAATTATTAGTTAAATATTCAATTGTAAGTAATTGTGGGTGATTGGCCATAATACTTCAATGAGTGAGATAGAGAGACTTAGCTTTTAGTTATCTGTAGTATTTAACTAGCTGGTGAGAGAGCCATATCTTTTTATTTTTGTATCCCCGACCCCCCAGCCTTGTGCTTGTCATTACTTGTTTTGAGCAATTTTTCAAAGTTGAAGTGTGGTTCTTTTGACATGTTAATAAAGAAACCATGTTTGTTTTGATTTTGTATTCCCAGTGCCCAGATTAAGGCTAGGTATATACTAGGTGCTCAGTAAATAGTCATATTTAACAATGAATGTGAATTAATCAAAGAGCTACTTCAGACTACCCATCTCTTAATATCAGATAACAGTGGTAACAGTGCTTCGTGATTGTGCATTTCTGAAAATGTCATCATAGCATCTTCCGGGGTTAATTAGAACCCGGGGAGACCCTACGTGGAAGTTGCTCATCTGACACATTTTAGGATTGTAGGAAACGTCTGTGGAACTTCCATAATAACCATCTGTAAATCCCTACCTCTGCTTGACTATTTAGAAATCCCTACCTCTACTTGACTATTAAGTCTGCTTGCCTTAAAACATGGTTAGATAACATCCTAGTACTTTTTCTTTTTAGATTTTATTTACTTACTTTAGAGAGAGAGAATGTAGAGGGAGAGGCAGAGAAGGAGCGAGAGGGACAAGCAGACTCCCCGCTGAGCATAGAGCCAACACAAAACTCTGGCTTGGGCTCACAACCCTGACATCATGACCTGACCCAAAACCAAGAGCCAGACACTTAATCAACTAAGCCACCCAGTACCCACCTACATCCCAGTACCTTAAGACAGTGTTTACCAACGTTAATCATTAGTGGACCAACACCATAATTGCTCAATCCCAAAACTCCTGAGCATCTTACAGTTGCAGTTGAAATTCATATGGCCTGAGTGGATTGCCATGGCACTACCTATGTTATACTTATCCTAAGCTCTATTACCCATAAAATGCACTGAGTTCTAAAAAATCTATTAAATAAATATTTCCTATGTGCCAGACATGATCCACTAAAAGTAATGTAACTGACAGAGCATTTCTTCTTGGGAACTTCCAGAGTATATATATTTTAAAATTGTTAGATGTCATTAGGGGATACATGAGCTATATTTTGCCATAATAGTGCAACATAACAAAACACTCCAATACTGAGTGTCTTTAAAAGAATATGCATTTTCTTCCTTCATGAGTCTGTGGGTCACTTATTTAGGACTTGGTTGTTCAGCTCCTCTAGTCTCCACTGAATTTGTTCACATAGAGCCAAAAGTCAGCCATCTGAGGGCTGGTCTAGGACACTGTAGCTGAGATCACTAGGGTGATTCATTCCCACTCCAAGCACCTTGTCCTCCAGCATGGATTCATAGAAATTGTAGAAGAGTAATAAACAGAAATAAGCACAAGCTTTTTCAAGTTTCTGCCTACACCATATCTGCTAACGTCCCATTGGCCAAAGCAAGTCCTAGCCAAAACGAGCGCCAGAATGAGAGAGATTACAAAGTTAGATAGCAAAATGTACAAGTACTAGATGGGATGACAAATAGGGGCCATGTTTTCAATTTACTACTGGACATAACAACTATCAAGAAACACAAAGCAGGGTAAGCATCTAGGTAGAGGGAAGGGGCCAAATTGGGTGACCTTCACATGTAGAGACTTGAATTCAATAAGAGAGAGAGTTGGCTGGATAGGGAGAAAAGAAAATTCTAGACAGGGAAAGGAAAAGGAGCTCCAAAGGCCCCAAATAATGTATATTCAGCGTGGTTGAGAAATAGCAAGGAAGCTGTGGCAGAGAGAAAGGAGGAGAGGAGTAGAGGATGGAATCAGATAAGTGGCCAAAGGGAAGAGCTAGCAGGGTCTATGGGTGATGGCAAGGATGTGGCAAGTCTTTAATTATGGATGAGATGGGAAGCCTCTGGAAGATTTTGAGTGGACAAAATTGGTATCTAACTTTGAATGACAGAATCTAACTTGTAAAGCTTCTTTCTGATTCCCGTAAGAAGGAGCAATGGCAGGGAGGCAAGGGTAGAAGAAGAGATATCGGTTAGGAGAGTACGGTCTTAATTTAGCAGTGACATCCTGGTGGATGCGTCATGAGTAGACTATGAAGACTGAGATGGGATACTGGATATTTCTAAGGTACTACTAAGAGGATTCGCTAAAATCTCAGGTGTGGTGTGCTAGTTGACATTACAACACACACACAACATACATATATTCAATCACTCATTAAAATATGTACATATTTAAAACAAAAAATGTTCAAAAAAACAAACAAAAACAAAAACAAAAAATGTTCATCTTTGTAGCACCTAAAGTCATCGCCTGTGCCTCCTTGCCTCCAGACCAGGGTCTGCGAGAACCACATTTAGGAAATCCTGTTTTGTCTTTAGACAAACATTTAGTTTAGTCACTCAAGTTAAAACTCCTAAAATGAATTAAATGGTCAAGGACTCTTGGATTAAAAGGTCAGAGACTCTTAAATGTTCTTGGAGACTCAAAACAGAAACTCAAAATAAAATGACACATTTATTTTACTAGAAACTTGTAGAAGAAAAGTTCTCTTTTTCTTCATCAGTGGGAAAGCAAATACTTTCTTGGTTGAATTCACCACAGAAATTTCTGGGATTGATAACTCGCTTCAGGAAATTTTTCTCAAATGCTTAATAACCTAGGTTTTATTTCCTTGGGGTATTATGTTGCTAACTGATGAAGCACCCCTAGAGTTCTTTCTTGTAGGAATAGAGGCACACGCAAGTTTTAAAGTTATAAGCACCTACTGCTGTTGGGAAGGTGTTATATAAAAGCAAAGAGGATGGAGCACTGCTCCTCCCCCTAAAAATGAGAAGAATCTAAATACGTTTTATTCTTGTCATCACTTTATTTTATTAAAATGAAAAGTAGTGTTCGCAGGTATTAAATTTTCATTTTGTCCCAGAAAAAAAAAGTGAAATTTCCTGCAAAAATTATAAATTTCCACAGCAGCAACTTCATAAAAATGTATGATCTTGCCCCTCAGGGTGCCTCCTCACTTGTTTGAAATGAAAAGCTGTTTGTACTCATGGTTGGAAATACACACATCAGGAAAAATTAATCATGCAAATATTTGCAAAGCGGGAACAGTAATTGTTGGAAGCCTCTGCAGTGAGCTGCTGCACAATACCACAGATAACGATGCTGGGAGAGAAGGCCAAAGGACAACCCATTTGAACAAAGCCGGGACAGGAAACCCCGTCTACAGAGTGACAGTGCTATCAAAAACATCCTGGATGTGCTCCCTAAGAAACTAAGTTCTGACAGCCGTATTGCCAAATATTATAAGAGTTAAAATAGTTTTTATTAAACATCAGCAAATGGCACAATGATAGGCAAGATTTAGATATTAGGACTGGCATTTCTTGTGAAGGACGGCTATCTGCTCCATCCACGTTCCCCCATCTTTATCGAAGTATTATTATGAGGCTTCAGATTTTGCTTTATGGTCTTCAAAGGAGAGGGGGGTACTATTTTTGTTTTTTGTAAGTCAATGCTAATATTAGTGGGAATTCTAAGTATAATTTAAAGTGAAATGTAACTGTCATAACATGAAAGGCTAAAACAGTTGATTGGTTCCACTGGAAGAGTATGACCAAGAAAATTGGGAAGGGACTTACTGAGTCATATGATGGCTCTGTGTGTGAGCTGGAACGTGAGGCTGGGTCTCTCTGTGTGCTGCGCATGAGGCTTGCTTACAGCCCAAACAACCCCCTATGTGTATCTCTGCCTACAGCTCTCTACCATCCCTCTGCATATAAGGAAGGAAGGAGAAAGATGACAAATCAGAGGTTCCTTATAGGAATGACTGCATAATGAGTGGGGCTCGGTGCAAAAGGAAGCTGTGGGGCTTTTTGTTCAAAAATTCTTAAGAATCTCAAGATGGAAACAGCGGATCATTAAGCAGGCATGAGCCCTGTCTGACTAAACAGGGAGGTCACAGACCCATGAAGTTAGTTTTGATTCCTAATATAAGAAGTATAGGCTTCAGTGCAAGAATTTAATGGCACTTTTTGATACTCAGGCCAAATTGCTAATAGGATATCTCCTCTTTGAAAGGGGGTTGGGGGGCTCACTCATACAAGTGGGTTCAAGACACATATTTAATAGGGCTTTCTGGATTGGGTGTTTTCAGAAATAGAATCTTTGTGTTGTCTTTTGGGGCGCCTGGGTGGCTCAGAGGGTTAAAGCCTCTGCCTTTGGCTCAGGTCATGATCCCAGGTCCTGGGATCGAGCCCCACTTTGGGCTCTCTGCCCAGCAGGGAGCCTGCTTCCCCACCCCCTCTCTGTCTGCCTCTCTGCCTACTTGTGATCTCTCTGTCAAATAAATAAATAAAATTCTTTTTAAAAAAAGAGAGAGAGAGAATCTTTGTGCTGTCTTTTAATTTCCCATTTCAAATGGCCATCTTGGGAAGAGATAAAAGCCAGCATTAAAACTGCTAACCATTAGAAGTCATTGTATCTTATTAGAAATTTGAAGGCCACAAGCACCTCATAAGTCACCCAATAGCCTCAGTTGCACATGTGGTCTTGGTAGCATCAATTCCATGCCCAAGAGGCTCATGCTAAGACCCTCCAATTCCCTCCAATCCTGGATTCTCTCATCTTCAGTAATTCTATGTAAACATCTTTTATCCATGTCAGATAGGTGTCCCAAGGAAGCCATGAGAAATTACCAGAAACAATACAATTCAATCACTCAGAAAAAGTAAATAAAATGACAGAATAGGCAAAAAGAAAATGGCATTTTAGGAAGAGGCTTTTTGTTGAAGCTCCCCTTGTGTTCTGATCTTCATTTAGTGATAATAAAGGAGGATTTCCTGAGCATCCAAACCACCACCTATTATTATAGACTATATCCAACTATTTTAGAGATTGTTGCTTACAGTGATCAAGTTTTCTTGATGTGATGAAAATCTGCCAATTTTTGAAGTAAGAGAGAAAAAATACTTTTTCTTGTGATGAGTCAATAGTCAAAAATAAGACACAGTTTCTCGATCAGGTGCCTCTTCATCTATCTAATCAGCTCAGGAACACCAATATTCTCACCTAGAACTCATCCTCCTACTTGTTACTCAGTGTATCTTCGAGACTGACCATGGTGACCAAGTTGTGCTGTTTTCACCCCTGAAGGAGGAGGAAGAAATGGCATGACCTTGCCCTCACCCTCAGTGCAGATGACCCTATGATTATGGTGTCAAATGGATTCTAAACAGTCAACTCTCCATTATCTGCACCATCAATCCTCTGGTGTAAATCTTGCTTTCATGTTCTGCTAGAATAATTAACTTGATATGAAGGCACAATGAACTCTCTTTCGTTTATTTTTACGTCCTAATGCAGCCTGCCATCCCAGGAGGATGTCAAACCCCCCACACTCAATTACCTTCTCCAACCCAGGAAAGGTGTGAGAACTAAATAGAGTCAACTCCAGGAAAAAAAAATCAAGTTTTATTTATGCTAATTCCTCATATGGATTCTCAGCTGACTTTGTTTTTTGGCACAGAGTAGGGAGCAAGGAACAACTCTGTGTAAGGAGTAGAGTGGAGTAGAACTTTCAGCTTCTCCAACCCACATCAGGGTATCCCGACATGGCTTCATGATGGAATTTGTGGAATATGCATGACCCCTGCCAAAGTAACAGGGCTGACTCCAGAAATGATGGACAGCAAGAAAGAAGTCCCCACTTCATCAAGTTAAAAAGCTTCCGCACAGCAAAGAAAACAGTCAACAAAACAAAGAGGCAACCCATGAGAATGGGAGAAGATATTCACAAATGACACTACAGACAAAGGGCTATATCCAAGATCTATAAAGAACTTCTCAAACTTGACACCCAAAAAACAAATAATCAAGTCAAAAAATGGGCAGAAGACATGAGCAGACACTTCTCTAAAGAAGACATACAAATGGCTAATATACATGAAAAAAATATTCATCATCATTAGCCATCAGGGAAATTCAAATCAAAGCCCCATTGAGATACCACCTTATACCAGTCAGAATGGGAAGCATTAAAAGGACAGGAAACAACATGTGTTGGAGAGGATGTAGAGACAGGGGAACCCTCTTATACTGTTGATGGAAATGTAAGTTGGTACAGCCACTTTGGAAAACAGTGTGGAGATTCCCTAAAAAATTACAGAGCTACCTTATGACTCTGCATTGCACTACTGGGTGTTTACCCTAAAGATACAGATGTAGTGAAAAGATAGGCCATCTATAGCCCAGTGTTCATAGCAGCAATGGCCATAATTGCCAAACTGTGGAAAGAGTCAAGATGCCCTTCAACAGATGAATGGATAAAGAAGATATGGTCCTTATATACAATGGAATATTACATAGCTATCAGAAGGATGAATACCCAACTTTTGTATCAACATGGATGGGACTGGAGGAGATTATGCTGAATGAAATAAGTCAAGCAGAGAAAGTCAATATCATATGGTTTCACTTACTTGTGAAGCCTAAGAAATAACATGGAGGACCTTAGAAGAAAGAAAGGATAAGTGAATTGGGGTAAATCGGAGGGGGAGACAAAGCATGAGAGACTATGGACTCTGAGAAACAAACTGAGGGTTTTGGAAGGGAGGGGGTGGGGGGATGGTTTAGCCTGGTGGTGGGTATTAAAGAGGACACATATTGCATGGAGCACTGGGTGTCTGGGTGTGGTGCATAAAAAATGAATCTTGGAACACTGAAGAAATAAAAAATAATAATAATAAATTTTTTTTAAAAAAAGAAAGAAAAAAGTCCCCGTATCTTGGATTCTGTTAATTCCATAAGCATCACTATCAAGAACCCCCAAGACACTGTGTATGAAAGTTTTATTACTACATCTGATCTTCACTTCATTAATCTTGTAGAAAATCTTTTTTTGCTGAAGTTTACTTATTTCAGCCTGTTTTAACTCTTCATAAAATACAGGTATGAGTGGGGGAAAAAATGTAAAGCTAAAGGGAGTCAAAATGAAAGAAGCATTCTCAGCCAGCAGCCTCAGTGTGCATCTCCCACATGAATAAACACCAAACAAGCAGCTCCAGTTTTTAAACTACAGAAGAGATGGGGTTATGCACTCTTTCTGCAATGATTGCTTAGAAGTCTGGAACTTAAATGTCTACCACTGATTCAAAGTGTTATAAATTCCCAGAACATCAGATCAATCCTTATGATTGAGAACACCTGTGATGTCAAAGGCACATTCTGAAACTATGTGATCCTGCTCCCCTCCAATTAGCTAAATAATTCAAAAAAATATGTGGATGGACATTGCCTATCAGAGGCTCTCATCCGGGAAGATAAGTGTCTCACCATTACAAAAGCCTGCCTTTATCATCATCAGTTTAACTGGGAACACCAGAAGTCCATTTAAATTTTGGTATTTTATTGATTAACTAAATTAACTGATTTCTGAAGGCTTTTATATCTAGAGGGGAATGTTAAATTGCCCCGAGGAAGAGCAGATCAAATCACAGAAGACAATATCATTAGTCTAAAATGTTATGCCCATTGCCTTGTTCTCACCCACCGCGACTTATGAGACAATACATTTTCCAAATTTGAAAAAAAAGCAGAGACAATGTTAATCATCCAAACTAGACCCTTTGACTGCAGAGCTGAACTTTCCTACAGGCAATGCTGTAGACTTCTGAAAAGTTCAGGGATCTCTCTAATTAATGTCTAAAGGGAAAAGAGGGGGTTTAACACTTTATTTTGCCAATCCCAAAACCTCAGTGGTATGGCCAGAGCTCTTGGTATCACTGGGACTGCACACCTACCTGCTCTATCTTGTTAGGAACTTTCTGGTCTTTCATATGACAATGACTTGCAATGTGTAGTCACTGTCTCTTGGCAGGGAGTAAGGCGGGGAGAGAGGGAAAAAAGCCCAGCAATTACTGTGCAATACTCAAATCTGCCTGCCAACAGGAGAACAGTGATTTGTGAGACACATCAAGAGGTGCTGGCAAGATCAATCTTCGGAGATCCCTCTGATAGAGGAATAATGAGTTGACAAAGACCAATGTTCAGTTGGGTCCAAGCCCAATAAGATTACTGTTCAGCATCATCAATATTGTCTCTGTTTGGAACTGACACAATCAGACTGGAATCAATTGTATTTTCCACAGCACTGTCACACATGATTTTTAACTTTGGCTCACAACTCTGTAGAGGAGCTTGCAGATGTTGGCAGATTTTTGCTAACTTACGGATGTCATTATTAAGTAGGAGTTGCACCCCACAGTAATTTGTGGTTCTGCAGTGTTTCTCTGAGGTCTGTATATTGAAGAGAGAAGACAAGGAGGAAGAGAAGGAGGAGATGAGAGATTAATGAGAGTGGTTTTTCTGTGTAGCCCCACTCCTTTTGTTTTTGTTTTGTTGTTTTATTTATTTATTTATTTTTAGTGTAATGACCAAATACGATATGTAAATGGATAGGCTAGTCTTCAGTTTCAGTTTAATTTAAGATGGGGATCAAAGATTTTTACTGAAACACAGAATCATGAAAATTTTTCTGCTATGAAGCAACATAACAATAAAATTGTTATGTTTCACCATCAAAAGACAGAGGGTGTATGTAGATGGCTCTGTACAGAAAATATTAGAAGTTGTTCAAGGAGTTGGAAAATCTAATAAGCAATTTGATTTTTAAACAATCCCTGCAGTCTCCTCCAGTGTGTTTTATAAGTCATTATTCCCACCACAGAAAGCTATCAACTTTTGTATTTCATGAGATCCATTTGGGCCCTTAGCTTTGCCCATATGGGCATCCTAGGCCTGATATTAGCTTACTGATCGAGTCATCCAGAAACATAATGTGGCTCATGGTCAGAGAATTAAATGCTGAAAAAATACAAAAAGGAACAGGGGCTGGATTTCTCTTTTGCCACAAGTATACATAACAATGGCTCTGCTGTATTTTCCCCACTGAGATCCATCTAAATGTAAATTTTGTGCAAAGTAAGTACCCTAGGAAGACAATGAAATTTGCCAGGCAGGATTCTCCAATTTAATAGGCTCAGATTTTACCTAACAAACTCAGGCCTTTAAACCATTAAATCTGTCAGAAATTCTATTTCATCAAATCTAATCACAGTCACTATAAGGTCTCTCTCTCCAGTCCAGGATGACACCAATGTTCTGGAATTTTATGTAAAACAGACTTTTAGAGGGTCTCTCTGGTCTCTGATCACCTCTGATATGGTCTTTGCCCAAGCCCATCTTGTCCCTGAGTGGTAGGCCTGAGCTCACTCTGGCAGGATAGTTTTGTGAAGCCTGGGAACCTTGGTACCTATGGTCCAGCCTTCTCAGGTGGATCATGTAGTTCATTTCCTCCTGATGTCCTACTTCCACCCCAAGGCTCCATGAAGCAGTGGAAGCACCACTTCCAAAATATCCCAAACCTCTGCAGCTTCTCTCAGAGAGCTTTCCCTTCCCTTTCATACTCACTGCAGCAGAAATCTTCCTCTTTCCTTTCATACTCACTGTGGTAATCATCCCCACCCCCCTCCCCAGGGCTATCACTTCTCAACATTTCCCTGGTGTGAACCCCTCAAAGAGTTTAGGTTAGAAAACAAAGCAGAAAAAGTACCAGTCCTTGGGGTCTTTTGATTTTTACTCCATCACAAAGGGCTAGAGAACAATAAGGCCATCTCGAAATGGGGTTGGAAAAAATGAGAACAAAACACAAATTAAAATCTTAGTAAATTATCCAGTTATGCCTGCAGCTAGCTAGGGGGCCTTGGAAAAGTCCCACCATAATCCCAGATCTAAAAGAAGCAGAAATTAATACTTGTGAGCATCCAAGGAGGGCACACATATAGAAAGGTTTTGTTGAGGCTAAAACATTAGCAATAGCAATTATTATTCATTGTTTCATGTTCCTTGGAAAGCAGGCAGCAATCTGCAGCTGAGAGGTGGAAGAGAAAGAAGAGAGTCCAGTCTTCGATATACTTGATTTCTTAGATGGCTTGGATCTGGTCTGAACAGACTGCCCTATTGGGCTCCATGTTGATAGCCCTGGGGACTTTGCAAAGGCCTCATGCTCAGCGCTCCTCTAGTGAACTAAGAAATGCCAGTTGCTCCATTAGGCAAACTCCCAGAGGAGCAGCTCCCTTCTCAGGGGGTCCCTGACATCAGCTCAGCCTTAAATATTATGAGCTCGAGGGAAATAGGTGGGAGGAAATGTCAGTGTGTATATTTGGTTTGAATCTGTGTGTGCAGCATTGAAGACTTGAATATCCCTGGAGGGTATTTAAATAAATGCCAATGTGCAGAGCTGGCCTTATGTATAAGTGGATCAAGTCTCTGCCTATTTGGTTTAAACACACCAAAGCATCCCTAACTGAATGTGGAATTCCTAGCAGGTGCTCCTTTAGCCCTGGAAGTACTTCCTTGAGGAAATGTTTCATTGAATTTGGATCACCTATTGCTGAATACCTGATGGGTGGATAGACAGATAGATAAGATGACAGATAGGTAACTGCAGAGGTTGGTTTATCTGACCACCGCACAGCAGGATTTGGGGTCTTGAAGATTCAAGACAGAGGAAGAGTACATTAACATGTAAAAAGAAGGAAAGTTAAAGCCCAAATAGGGAAGGGGTATGGTGAGTGCTGAGTGGAGCAGATAGAACACCAAAGCATCTAGGAGATAGGTAGTGGTCCCAGACACCAAGTCTAAGCACAATAAAAGGAGAGAAAGTGCCAACTGGGGACATAAAAGCAGAAGTACAAAAGATTTGCCTCTGCCACAAATGCTTGCCAGGGTCTTTTCCCCATTCTCAATCAATCCAACAGAAATTAATTATGAGTGTCATAGTCATATATGTTCTACTCATAAAATTGTGAAAACCTGTCCTGAAAAGGAGATTCAAACACTAGGAACCGCACATCTGCTTTGTAGTTCAAATCCACTGTTTGTCACATGTTCACATCCTTTTTTTTTTTTTAAATAATTTTTTATTATGTTATGTTAGTCACCATATAGTGCATCATTAGTTTTTTATGTAGTGTTCCATGATTCATTGTTTGCATATAACACCCAGTGCTCCGTGCAATACATGCCCTCCTTAATACCCATCACCAGACTCACTCATCCTCTACCCCCTCCCCTCTAAAACCCTGTTTGATTCCCAGAGTCCATAGTCTCTCATTGTTCATCTCCTCCTGATTTCCCCCCTTCACTTTTCCTTTCCTTCTCCTAATGTCCTCCATGTTATTCCTTATGTTCCGCAAATAAGTGAAACCATATGATAACTATCTTACTCTGACTTATTTTACTTAACATAATCTCCTCTAGTTCCAACCATGTTGATGCAAATGTTTGGTATTCACCCTTTCTGATGTCTGAGTAATATTCCATTGTATATATGGATGACATCTTCTTTATCCATTCATCTGTTGAAGGGCATCTCAGCTCTTTCCACAGTTTGGGATTGTGGACAGTGTGGCTATGAACACTGGGATACATATGGTCCTTCTTTTCACTAAATCTGTATCTTTGGGGTAAATAGCCAGTAGTGCAATTGCTGGGTCATCGGAAAGCTCTGTTTTTAACATTTTGAGGAACCTCCACACTGTTTTCCAAAGTGGCTGCACCAACTTGCATTCTCACCAACAGAGTAGGAGTGTTCCCCTTTCTCCACAACCTCTCCAACATTTGTTGTTTCTTGTCTTGTCAATTTTTGCCATTCTAACTGGTATAAGGTGGTGGTATCTCAATGGGGTTTTGATTCGAATCTCCCTGATGGCTAATTATGATGAACATTTTTTTATGTGTCTGTTAGTCATTTGTATGTCTTCTTTGGAGAAGTATCTGTTCATTTCCTCTGCCCATTTTTTGACTTGATTATTGGTTTTCTGGGTGTTGAGATTGAGAAGTTTTTATAGATCTTGGATATCAGCCCTTTATCTGTAGTGTCATTTGTAAATATCTTCTCCCATTCCCATAGGTTGTCTCTTTGTTTTGTTGACTATTTTCTTTGCTGTGCAGAAGCTTTTTATCTTGATGAAGTCCCAGAAGTTCATTTTTTGCTTTTGTTTCCCTTGCCTTTGGAGATGTGTTTTGAAAGAAGTTACTGTGGCCAATGGTAAAAATGTTGCTGCCTATGTACTCCTCTAGGATTTTGATGGATTCCTGTCTCACATTGAGGTCTTTCACCCATTTAGAATTTATCTTTGTGTATGATGTAAGAGAATGGTTGAGTTTCATTCTTCTGTATATAGCTGTTCACATGTTCACATCCTTTACATTTTCTGAATCTCAGTTCCTTCTTCTGGAAATTGATAATAACACTATCTATTGGGCTAGACAGAGCATATCTAAGTACATACCTAAGAGATCCAACCATTTCTTCCACTGATCATGCAGGAAAATGAACAACAGACTCCCCTTCTACCATTCTTCTCGCAATAAGATATAAGAATATGGGTTAACAAAGGATGGCACTCATGACAAACCCAATCCAGGCTCACTGTTGTGTCTGTCTCCTGTTAGACTCCAAAGTAGAAATCCTATATCGGAAACACTAGTTGCCCATCTTACATGTTTCCATGGTCTTCGCATGTGTTTGCCACAAATCCATTGATGAGCAGCTATAATGAAAGCCCCAAGGAAGGTTTACTTCCATGCAGGGACCAACATTTACAAATGGTTCTTACTTTCCACCCTTTCTGCTCTTTGAAGTTCCACCCCTGAGGGTGAGACTATGGATTGAAATTAGGATTGTTCAGTAATCACTCTGAACTTTGCTTTACCTGCTATAGAGTAGTTCTTAAACTACAATGTTCATAAGAATCACCTGGAGAAAACAATTTTTAAATGGAGAGGATTCCTGAGGCCTCACAATCTGTAAGGTTTTGTTTTCTCTTATGAACTCTCCAGAAAATACCCTAGGATTAAGAACTATTGCCTCTTCAGTTTTTTCTCACTGCAATTTAATATCATTTTCTGCTCCATATGCCAAATGTCTTGACTGGATAGATGTAATTTGGTGTTATTTTTCTGAGGGTAAGTGGCAAAATGGCATTGTAGAGAATTTTTCAGAGTTATCCTAGTCTTAACATTACTCTGGAACCTCAGTTTTACTAGACAGTATAAACGTTATGATAAAACACAGATTTATATATTATATATTTAATTTTATGCTCAAATAAAATTATTACATGTTTATTTATGTGCATTTTTATATATCCTTAAATAACAAAAAGGAATTGGATTTTGTTAGCTGCTGTGCTTAAGTCAGCATATAACTCCTTGGCCCAATTTTCTGCATCTGCTATAGCCAGCTTTCCTGAAATTTTTATAACTGGGGAAGAACTAAAATGAAGGAACGGAGAGTGAGGTAGTATATTTACTTCTTAGCTTGTGATTCTATGTATTTCAATAGTCCCCCCCATTCGGTCATTTCCACAGCTCTCCCTGAATCTGAGAGGGAACTTTGTCAGGCTGAAGATCTCATATTGGCCACACCTTCCACATCCTCCCCCTAACAGTGAGCTGCCAACCTTAACAATAAGAGAATATGGAATTTCTCATAAGTCACAGCTCTGTGCTTCATTTTAGAGAGAGCAGGATAGCAGAAGGGTTAAGAGCATGGCTCTGGAGACAGACAGTTCTGGTTCAAGCCATCACTCTGCCATTTATTAGCTACAAGACCTCTTTTTATCTCAATTTCCTCCTTTGTAAAATGAAGATGATAATAGTACATGTCCCACAGGAATTCTGTAGGATTAAGTGAATTAATACATGTAGAGCATTCAGAACAGTGTCTGGGATATGGAGAGCAACAATTAATGTTAGTTATTTTATGAGAAAATATAGGTGCTGTGTAAGAAATTAAATACTTTATATATGGGAATCCTCATTATGGATATTAAATGTTATTATTTATTAAAATGTTAAATTAGGTTTTAAAATTAAAACCACTAACAAATTACACTTAAATAATTTAGAGCCTAATAATATGAAAAAAGATTTCTAGGAAGAGTATGTTCAAAACTTTTTTTTTAATCCTACAGAAGAATTATGGAGTTATTTTGGTTAATTGAGACAAAATAAAAATAACAGGGAGGAAGGCAAAGCAGATCCAGAACCACAAACTGAAAGGAATTCTAGACTATGAGATAAAACACATCAACTAAAGGAGAAGTTGATAAATGGGCATTAGGACAAACACTAAGGGATCTAATATCACCTAATACAGAATGTAGGATTGTGATTTAAGACCCATAACCAGCTTGGTAAGAAAATCCAGGTAATGGTGACTTATTCATAATCTAGCTAGATAGGCCTTGGGAGAGATCTGTGAGCAGATACGGGAAACAGGGTGGATGATCTATGAGTAGGTAGAAAGGAGGGTCCCAGCTTAGAGCTGGGATAAATGATCAAACACTTGCCATTAGAGGTGAATCTGTCTAGAATAAAGGATTCAACTCTTCTTAAAATGCCAAGGCAGGAACAGGTCAAGAATGAAGATTGATTTATAAGAACTGGAACATGAGGTGGTAGCTAGTTACAAAACCAGTGGTAGGTGTTTATTTGAATCTTCTGGGGAATGACCTGAGATTTAGAGGTTATCAATTTCCATAGAATAAATACTCCTGATATGCTTATTTCAATCTACCTATGTGACATCCTCTAGATTGCAAAATTCCTCAGTTTCAGCATACAATGGAAGCTTGGTTTTCACTGAGGGAAAAGATGAAAGACTGATGAAGAGTCAAAACATCGATGCTGAATCCCAAAATGATAAGTTTGACCATCTGCATTCCTCTTGCCAAAGGTCAGGTTTGACCCTGAGAGACTGGACAAGGTTGGGCTTTCAAGTAGGGCAATCAGATAGCCCCAGTGAAAAGAAAAGTGAGCAAGCTTGACACAAGCTGGGCTGGCTATCCTATAGCCACGCTCCCCCAGGGCCATTTTTTCTGCTTGGTATGGGCCAGAAAAAAAAGTGAAACTATGAGCAAGCAGTACAGGCTGGCCAGCCAGTTCAGGCTCAACACAGAAGTCTGGACCGGCAACAGAGATTCACCAATTACGCATTTCCATGATAGACACTGTGGATTGGTAAATGGTCTTTCAGCAAGTGACATGTAATCTCATTTCCTCACTCATAAATTATTCTACTTTCTTCCAGAGTGAATTCTAAAAATAATTGGTGGCAGTAACAGCATTAATAGTTAGCATTACTTGAGTAAATCCTACATGGCTAGCATTGTTCAAGGCACTTTACTCTGTGGTTTCCATTAACCCATATCAAAATGGGATTCAAACATTAGTCCTTGAAGCCAGAGCTCTGTGGAGACACCTGAGGGGCCAAGTGTAGAGGGAAGAAAAGGCCCAGGGCCTGGGACTTGCATTCCTATTTCTACTGCAGCAGAACACCTTCACTTACATCTATTTATGTACTGAAGTTTCATGTAAGATTCTTTTTCAAATAGAGATTCTATAGATAAAACATTTTTTTTTTTTTTTGGAAAGCAACATAACAATCTTGTAAGACTTTAGGGTTATATTTTTTTCTTATTATAAAAAAATAGAAATCTATCCAAAGTAAAAAACAAAATCATTTCCCTAAGGTAAGTACTATTAACATTTTGTTGTATACCCTTCCAGACTTTTTTTTAAGTGCATATTACAGTAGGTTTTATTTTCTACATTTAACAGTGTAGGGAATTTATACTTGTCCAAAATAACACAAATGAGCAGGGATCCTAACTCAGGTCTGCCTCCTATATTCCTATTAGGAAAAATAAGTAGTTACCTCTTATTCCCCACATACAAAGACCATATAAATTGGTCCCTTTGTCTTTCTGTGAAATCCAGTGGTATGGTAATGACAGCACTCACATCTGCCTAGTCTATTACTTATATCTGAGTCAATTGTCCCCCTGGGGAGGAAGGCCTACACTGAATTCCATAACATATAATACATACGCATGGAAAGAGAGTAGACCAGATAGATGGTTTACATCCTGGCCCCATGGGTTCATATAGTCCTTAAATGTTATCTCTTCCTTAGGCCAGGCTTTTATCATTAAGCATTAATACCATCTAAAAGAGATAAAGATTGTTATAAACTTTGAAAGGTTTCAAGAGCAAATAAATGCTAGCTTATCAGCTTCAGAGTCAAAGAATATTAAAATTAGATTAAAAATATACAATTAACCTAATACATTTTGAATTTGAACTAATTGTTTGAAATTCAAAAGGACCCCAGGATATTTTTCACTTGAAACACAGAAATAAAAAATTCATACTAAACAGGCAGAGTTTGCCCTCAAGGTTGAAAACATTAATCATCATGCATCTAACTGTTAACTGTAAAAAATCATTTTTCTTCTGATTTAAAGGGAATTATTTAGTGAGTGTTTTTAACTTCTCTGCTTTCTCAAGCAGAGGCGGTAACACGGGGTCGGTTTCCGGGCTCCTCTGCCCCTGCACGTCTCCCCTTCTCTACAAGGAGCTGCCTTTGATTTGTAAGGGAGCTCCTGGCCCAAAGAAGAATACACAAAGCCCAGGAAGAAATGAGAGGCTGCTAGAAATGACATTGTGATTTAAATACTAAATTCAGGAAACGATTGAATAGTCTTTCTAAGAAGGTATACATTAACGCCAAGTAAACATGAACTTGAAGTGACAGGTGAATTCGTAGAAATGAGTCTTCACGGAACTTTTCAAATTTTCTGAGAATCTGTCCACAGAATTGTAAAGATTATCAAGCTAGAAGTACCCACTTTACAGAAAAAGTAGACTTTCCATAGGATGGGTAAGAATATTTAGTATCAGGAATGAAACAGAACCAATTAAATATACTTTATAGCTTTTTTCCTGTAGCTTTCTCACTGTGCCAAGCCATTCCAACTACCTGACTGGCCTGTAATTGTGCTTGGACTCTTTAGTACTGAAATTTCCTGAAGTGGGATCCAAGACAGCTTTCCTGATACAAAACTATTTTCCACAAGTAATGTTGGAAAAAGACTCAAAAGGATTCATCATCTCTGACTGTGGGGTTGATATTTGGTCCACCAGAGAAAAGAGAATTTCAGATTCTTTTTTAAGTCTGGTTCTGAACAACATCCTCGCACTATATACTGTGGGTGACATCCTTCCCCTTTATAAGAACGAATTTTAGACAAATATCCATTGCTAATTAGAATTTTTTTTGTCTTTCAAACTGTAATATAAAAATGTATTAAAAGCATTTTATTATATGTCAAAACTAATTTTCAAAATGAGTCTACTTTCTTTCTTTACCCAAATATTTGAAGCCTCAGAGTTTGCTGTAAAATATGAGGATTTTAGACAGTAAGTGTTTAAAGTCACTGTCATTGATCCCCCTTCATTCTTCTATACTGATTACAGAATGGAACCATAGGAAAATAATGTAGGAAATTTTTACATACAATTGTTATAAGGGATACACCTCACACTAGTAATAAGGACTTTATAGGATTTTAACCAAATCTCTGGACAGATGCTATCGTCTGGAATTAATCATCATCATATCTTTGACTAGTGAAATAGGTCATTATTATACCTTTAATACTATAGTAGATGATCAGAAACTACAGCAACATATCCATTTTTTAAACTACGTAATTCTCTTGAGGAAGTCTAGAAAGCTAAACAAAACAGAAAAAAAAGTATGTTTAAGGAGAGCTAATAAAAGTGCAAAATAGCAAAAATTAACAGGCCTGGATCTGGAGAAAAAACAGAGACCCAAGGAAATGAGCGCATTTGGGGGTGGATTTTCCTTTGAAGGCATATGTTAATTTAAGAAGAGGACTCCTCATAAGCATAGGGAAACACTATGTTCTCCAAGCATGGGAATCAGGAGGCCTCTAAGAAGGAGGGCTCTAGGAACTTCCTGGCTTTGTGTTGGGATCTGGAAGAGCTGTATTCTAAGAGCAAGGGTAAACTAGAATTACATAAAGCCTTAGTTTGACTGCAGGCCAGAGTTAAAGAATCTCAATACCAGACACTCTATTAACTTCCCTGAATGCAAATTCTTCCAGAGTGTTTTCCAGGCATCTGGAAAAAGCAAGTAAAAGCTTATCTAGAAGACATTACCCTAGTCTTCATAATTTTTCTATAAACAATTTTTCACATATAACATCCAGTGTACCAAAAAATAAAGTAAAATTAAAAAAAAAAGACTAGGGACATGCAGAGACAAAAAAACAGCAGTTTAAAAAGTAAGAACACAAAATAGAAATGGATTCACAAAGGCTCAGTATAGATCCTGTAGATCTCTTTAGCTATAGGTGATACAGTTAAAAGACCTAAAGCTTAAAATATAAGTTGAAAGTCTAAAAAACAGAAAAAAGGAGAGTGAAACAGGAGCAACATTTAAAGGCACAATGCACCAACAGACCTTATAATAAAGAACTACTATAGGATTTTCTTCAGATGAAAGAAAATAATCTCAGATGGAAAACTGGAAACTAAGGGAAAATTGACAACTAAACATGAATATTAGAGTAAATATTAATAAGTATTGACTGCATAAAAATAATTAATTTTGTTGACATATATACATACACACTAAAAAACAGAATAAATGAAACTAAATTATTCAGAAAGGTAAAAGCACCAACAAATATTAGACATTTTTAAGTAAAGAATGCATGCTATAATTTCTAGTATAATCATTAAAAAGGCAGTATAATCATTAAAAAAAGCATAACTTCCATAGTAACAGAATCAAAGTAAAATTATAAAATAATCACTCCAAAAGAAAACAAGAAGGAGAAAAAAAAAACCTGGAGCCAACGGCACAAATAGAAACTCGAAAACATAGTAGATTTAAGCCAAATATATCAATAAATGTTATTAAATATAAATGTACTAAATGCCTCAAGACAAAGATTTTCAGATGATTACAAATAATAAAATCCAAGCAAATACCCTTTTTAAGGTAGATTTTTAGAATCTTAGGATGCAGAACTGTTAAAAGAAGAAACGAAAGCTAGGATAGCCATATTAGTATTACACAAAGTAGATTAAAAAGCAGAAAGCAGTACTAGAGGGATATTGTAATGATAAGAAGTATAACTTATTGGAAAGATTAACAATTCTAAATGAATATGCACTTAACATAACCTCAGATATATAAAGCAAAAATTGACAGAACCAAGGAAAAGACAAATGAATAATGATAATAAAAGATTTTCTCAGTAATTGATAAAACACACAGACAAAAATAAGAAATATGGAAATACTTAACAGTAGGATCATAAAGAAACATAAATGAAATACATAAAAAATTGTGACCATCATTTCAGAATACACACATTCTTATCCAGCATATACAAAATTTTCCCCAAACTGACCATATCTTGGGCCATAAAGCAATTTCAACAAATTCCAAAAGAGTGAACTCATACAGGATATGTGCTTTGGTTTCAGTGCAAATAAGCTAGAAATCAGTAAAAATAAATAATAAACTAGAAAATCCCCACATGATTGGAAATTAGCAAGTTACTTCTAAATACCTCATGGATCAAAGTAAAATGAAGAGACATTAGAAAATATTTTTAACCAATTGATAATGAGATTATGACCAATCAAAGCATATGAGGATGCTGCTAAAGCTATTTTTGTATGGAATTTATAGCTTTAAATGCATATATTAGAAAAAAAGAAACTAAAACTCAATGAAGCATTAATTTTTAAAATTAGGAAAAAAGTAGAAATTTAACCTAAAGAGAATAGATGAAAGTGCATAAAGAAAAAAAGGCAAAATTATAAATTAAGTACATATATAATAGAAAACATCCATAAAGTTAAATTTGTTTTTTAAAGACTAATTAATAAACCCTAATAAAACTAATAAAAATTATAAGTGGTAAGCATAAATAACATATCAATATTAAACAGTGACATCTTTATAGATGTTACAGATATTAACAATATTATGTCAATAAACTTTGAAAATTTAAGTTAAGTAAAGGATATCTAGAAAAATTAACCTAAAACTGACCCCCAAAAAAAACTTTTTAGCACATCATTGGTTTTCGATATAATGTTCCATGATTCATCAGTTCAAATAACACCCAGTGCTCATCACAACACGTGCCCTCCTTAATGCCCACCACCTGGTTACCCCATCCCCCCAACCACCTCCCTTTCCCACAACCCTCAGTTTGTTTCCCAGAGTCAAGAGTCTTCTATGGTCTGTCTCCCTCTCTGATTTCTTCCCATTCAGCTTCCCCCACATTAATGCAAAAAAATTAAATTTGAATAGATTTCCTGTTATTCATAATACATTAATTGGAGGATAAAATAAAACAAATCACACTATGGAGTATCTGGAACACATAACTAACAAAAGGCTCCTTTATGTAATATTAAAAAAAAAAAAACACTGACAAATCAACAAAGAAAAGATAGTTACTCACAAAAGACAGACCAATAAATATATGAAAAGATCTTCAATTTCATTAGAAATAAGGGAAAAGAAAACCACAATAAGATACCACAAAAATGACTGTTTCTTTAAAAAGAATAAAAGTGGGGCGCCTGGGTGGCTCAGTGGGTTAAAGCCTCTGCCTTCCACTCGGGTCATGATCTCAGGGTCCTGGGATCGAGCCCTGAATTGGGTTCTCTGCTCAGTGGGGAGCCTGCTTCCTCCTCTCTCTCTCTCTGCCTGTCTTTCTGCTTACTTGTGATCTCTCTCTGTCAAATAAATAAATAAAATCTTAAAAAAAAAAAGAATAAAAGTAACTAATGACAGTAAGGAAGTAGGGAAATGAGGACTACTACTATCAGAAGTTTAAGTTGGTATAATCACTTTGTTTTTGCTTTCAAATTTTTATTTAAATTCTAATTAGTTAACATATGGTCTAATATTGGATTCAGGAGTAGAATTTATTGATTCATCACTTACATACAATATCCAGTGCTCAACACAAGTGCTCTCCTTAATAACCATCACCCATCTAGCTCTTCCGTGCCTCTCCTACCTCCTTCCATCAACCCTCAGTTTGTTCTCTATCTTTAAGAGTCTCTTATGGTTTGCCTTATTGTTTCTCCTTTTTTTCCCCTTCCCACACATTCATCTGTTTTGTTTCCTAAATTCCATGTATGAGTGAAATTATATGGTATTTGTCTTTCTCTGACTAACTTATTTCATTTAACATGATACAGTCTTGCTCTATCCACACCATTGCAAATGACAAGATTTCATTCTTTTTGATGGCCAAGTAATATTCCATTAATATACATATACACCACATCTTTAACCATTCATCGGTCAACTGACATTTGGGCTCTTTCTATAGTTTAGCTATTTTGATTATGCTGCTATAAACATCAGGTACAAGTGCCCCCTCTGAATCTGCATTTTTGTATCCTTTGGGTAAATACCATTTTTGGATCATAGGGTAGTTCTATTTTTAACTTTTTGAGGAACCTCTATACTGTTTTCCAGAGTGGCTCCACCAGTTTGCATTCCCACCAACAGTGTAAGAAGCTTCCCCTTTCTCCACATCCTCACCAACATCTGTGTTGTTAATTTTAGCCATTCTGACTGGTGTGAGGTAGTATCTTGTTGTAGTTTTGATTTGCATTTCCCTGATGATCAGTAATGTTGAGCATCTTTTCATGTGCCTATTAGCCATCTGGACGTCTTCTTTAGAAAAACATCTATTCATGTCTTCAGCCCATTTCTTAACTGGATTATTTGTTTTGGGGGTGTTGAATTTGGTAAGTTCTTTATAGATTTTTAGATACTAACCCTTTATCAGATATGTTATTTGCAAATATCTTTTCCCATTCCATAGGCTGCCTTTTAGCTTTGTTGACTGTTTCCTTTGTTGTGCAGAAGCTTTTTATCTTGATGAAGTCCCAGTAATTCATTTTTGCTTTTGTTTCCCTTGCCTCTGGCAATGCGTCTAATAAGAAGTAGCCACAGGGGGGATCAAAGAGGTTGCTGCCTGTATTCTCCTCTCGGATTTTGATGGTTTCCTGTCTCACATTTAGGTTTTCAACCATTTGGAATTTATTTTTGTGTATGATGTAAAGAGACGGTCCAGTACCATTCTTCTGCATGTTGCTCTCCAGTTTTCCCAACACCATTTGCTAGAGATTGTTCTTTTTTTTTTTTTCCTCCGTTGGATATTCTTCCTTGCTCTGTCAAAGTTGACCATGTAGTTGTAGGCCCATTTCTGTGGTTTTTGTTCTGTTCTATTGCTCTTTCTGTATTGTGCCACTACTATACTGTCTTGATGATTACAGCTTTGTAATGTAACTTGAAGTCGAGAATTGTGATGCCTCCACCTTTGTTTTTTTCTTTTTCATGATTGCTTTGGCTATTCAGGGTCTCTTGTGGTTCCATACAAATTTTAAGACTGCTTGTTCTAGCTCTGTGAAAAATGCTGGTAGGATTGTGATAGGGATTACATTAAATGTGTAAATTGCTTAGGGCAATATATTTTAACAATGTTTGTTCTTCCAATCCATGAGCATGAAATGTTTTTCCATTTCTTTGTGTCCTCTTCTTTCAGCCACTTTGAAAAACAGGTGGACATTCTCTTCTGAAGTTGAGCATACATATCCTCTATGTCTCAGCAATTCTTCTCATAGATATCCACCCAACCAGACTGCATGGCCATGTGCACCGGGGCACATGTGAAATATTGTTTATGGCACCATCATTTGAAATAGTTCCAAACGGAAAACTAAAACTAAACTTTGACTTTAGGTGGTAAAACTAAAGAAAAGTACAAAAATAAGGATGTTGGTTACTGTGGATGGGAGGGAGGGAGAAGACAGTGATTGGATTCTAAGATGCTGCAATTGATACTTCTTCACCTGTGTGGTGGCCACCTGGGGGTTTCCCTCATTGTAAATCATAGAACTACATGTTTGCTTCATGAATTTTTTCTACATATATCTAATACTTTAAATAATAGGCTTAAAATAAAATCATTATTTTAAGAACCAAAAGAATAAAATTTGGTTTCTACGATTGGAAATGGTAACAGTATCTAGTCTTTGTTTTTTGCTCTTGTCATTTGAATGAGCAGATCCCATTTCATAGATAAGTTCAGAAGATTATAATATTGGGAAGCTCACAAACAACTGGTAATTGGCATTTCTGAATACAAAGTCTTTAGAAAACTCCAATAAATGCAGTTTCATTTAAGTTTGCCCTCTTTTCTGCTAGACATGGAGTAGGGTGTTTGGGTTAATCAAACATTGTGAATAGTAGAGCCACTCTATATCATACATTAATTACATATGTTAAGATGTTAGGATCCATTTTTTAAAAGCTACTTTACACAAATAATACTAGGCATATTCAAATATTAGTAATTAAAAAAGCAAAAATTTACCTCATTTGAATCTCTTTAGGATAATCATAATAAGCCTCAATTGTCATTTTACTGTTGACATACAGATGGGCCAGGTAAGCACAGGTTTTGGTTAACAAAATCTGAGGTAAGAGCATCCCTAGTTCGTGTGCTGAAGAACAATTGTAGTGTCTCCTTACCTCGAAAACTGAAGTTTCATTTAGACAGTATTCAAAGCACATTTTGCATTGAGTGTCAGTGACAAAAGAATTGCCTTTCTTCTTGCCTCTTCCCTCTGACATTACAATAATCTGTCCCAAACTGATTTGTGAAACCTTATTAGTGTATGAACACATGCGTGCCCAGGTGCCCATACACACGTACAGAGAATGGTTTTGGGTTTACACAGATTTTTAGAGTCTAAACCTGTTTTTTCTCTCTTCCAAAGATGTCTCAAGATTTCTGTTAAGAGGGCATAGGAGCCATACACAGAAAGAGAATGAATAGTTTAGTATATACAATATATTATATAATAGATATTATGGTGCTATAAATTCAAAGATAGTGCTACGATGTGTCCAAGACATTACAGTCCTCACATTAAAGAGATAAAGGTAATGTAAATTACTCTAAGGATGAAATGGCCCATTATCACCTTTGGCTGCTAGTTTTATACCAACTCTGAAAGCTGTCTAAGATTTCTAATCTCTGCACATAAGTTGAAATGTTAAAGTTTTTTTTAATATTTTCTATCCACTTGGTTTCAACAAGGGTCCTAGAAAATGAATACAGCTTAACCTTAACTTACCCTAAAACTATCCTCTGTTCAACATTAGCATATAAACTTCCCAAAACACACACACACACACACACACACACACACACTCGCATGCACACACACATGCTCGCATGCACACACGCAAGCACACACTGTCTTAGGGGAAAAACAATCTACTTCCAATCCAACTTGCCACGTTTTTATTCTCATGGCCCAGGACTTCTGGCCAACTTGTAAAATTTCAGGACAGTCAAAAGTAAAACAGTTCAAAAAGGCAGGGTGAACTGACTCATACAGAGCCCTGCCTCAGAGAACAATAGTAAACGGTGTCCTTCCAAGTTCAGAGACGAAGAAAAAGTTTGAGCTAAATCCAGATGATTTAAAATTTTCTCATGGAAAGAAAAGTGAATTTCCTCTACCTGTACTGTTCTATTCCTATAACTGAGTTTGACATGGTCCTAGTTTAAATACAATAGGAACAAAGAGAGGAAGTTATGCTTGGTATCCTTTACATTTATGTCTTCAAGGTTGTTTGGAAATCATTTAGGCAGTTTCCCTTTCTCCAAATGTTCTCTTCCGCTGTTTCTTTAACTGGAAGAGGTTGTTTTTTTTTTTTTTCTCATTTTATATACTGTACATTTCCAAAGTATATATGGTTCTGGGCATGGTATTTGCTTTCCTTAGAGATATGAATCGCTTTTGTTCATTTACCTTCTTTGAAATTCATTTCTAGTAGCTGCAGAGCTGCTGCTCGGAGTGTTAATAGGCTTCTAACATAGCTGTCATTTCAAGGAATAGGTGCCAAGCTTTCAGCAGCTTATTAACACTTATAACAGCAACCCCTATACTAAACAAACAAATTACACAGAGGAGGACACAAGCAAAATTAGTGTGTATAAATATATATATTCATATGTATACATACAGACAGTATATACTTAGGACTCATCAACGTGTTTGGTTCCATACATGATTAGCCCAGAATTGGCACTTTGTTTTTTATGAATATTCACAGGGAGAAAGAGTGGATCGGTTTTGTATTTGGTCCCAAATGTGAGACGAATACAAACTGGTATAATTACTGAAAGATTTCCATCCTCTCAGCCCAGCGATGCTCTCAAGCCCCCCAAATTGCAGACTTGTGGTATTTCACATCATGGAACTGTGCTAACGTGATCTTTCAGCGCCACTTCATGGGGGATACTGCAGAGGAAGAAAAAGTGGAAATAAGCAAAGAAATACACCAACTGGCAAAACTACTGAGAAAGAAAGAGATGCAAATATGAAAATGTGCTTCAGAGAGTCAAAATTTGCATTTGGATATGAACACTGGACCAACTCTCTGCAAACACAAATATATTCTTCCAGATGCAGGGGCAGACATATGTACAGATAAATATGAGAATGTATATTCACGCATGCTTGATATAAATATGTATAAATACACACATACACACACATATATACACATATGTATGTACATAGAGATACACTGTCCTTTACAAGTGTTTGTGTATTTAATGGTTTCATAAAAATTCTTAGCAGCCTTTCTTGAAGACATATTTCAATAAAGGCTCTAAATTTTACATTGTAGTAAAAGCTGACCTTTTTTTGAAGATGAAAAAAATCCCAAAGCCATTTATAATCACATTGTAATATATTTGGAGGTTGTAAATATGTTAAATTCAACTTTTAAATCAGCTGGATAATTTTCTAAAATTTACTAAAATCTGTAGTATTATAGAGGATGGCTTGATGGCCTCTAGCTATCTTGCAAGATTTAATATGTGCTACTTTTACTGTCACTAATAATGACAGGTGGCATTATTAATTGTTCAGTAAGTACCAGTGCTGAGCTAGCAACTTTATAAATTGCACATATTACCCCAAATGTTTCTGACTATCTCCAGACAACTTTCAAATCTGGGGAAGTGAGAGAAATTCAAAACAAAAAAGCCAAATTTAGTGATAGAATTTAGGCTAATTAAATAATGATTGAATTTTCCAAAACAAACAAATTCCTCCCTAACACTGTTTTTCCTGGACTAGCTTTAACTTGACATCATAGTTGGAAAGAAAATTATTTTTAATCCCATAATAAAAGATAGGACGTGACTTCAAGAAACTCTGTTACAGAAAATGTCCAGATCATATTGTTCAAACCTCAGAGCAACTATATGAACCTCTTAACATGTACTTGCCATGAATGGCACAATTCAAAGGAATGATTAATGACTTTCAGCAAAGAATATTCTCTTTTCAAGGTAAATATAACATGTCGGTAATGAAGTCCCAAATTTTGATGTCCATTCCAGGGTTCTCCCCACCACATTCTTCACATTGGCTTTCGTCTCACCCCTGTCCCTGTCTAGCAACAAGTTTGTAATATCACTTTCGATGCACTCTTCTTGTGTTTCTACTTCAAGCTCTTTTTTTTATACCTTCAGGGCCTTTGAAAACTAAAGAATTCCTTTTACTTAATGCTCTGGAAGCCCTTTAGTGAATTATGCTCCTCGCAATGTCCTTCACTTTCAGACATCTCAGATCACACTAGTAGATATACAGGCTACTGACAGCATTATACAACAAGCTATTTAAGGACCACGTCCTCTAGATGCAAGGTCCTCGGGAGGAGTCTGTGCCTTATTTATCTTTGTTTCCCTGTGCCAAGTACAGTACCTTGTGCATGAGAGCTGTTACATAAATGAATTAAACAAACAAAAAAATCAGTGAATAAAGACCAGGTGTACTCTACATTCACTAATCTGTCTTGGCTCTTAATGCTTTAGTCAAATCCAATTTTATTTTCCCATAAATACCTGTTTCGACTTCTAACGATGATCTGTTCCTTAAGCTAATGTCAGAAAAAGAGGAGTGTCTGAAAGTCAGGACCTCATCTCTCTCTGAGAACTTCTCCTGTTTCTTTGCCTGAATAAACTGATGCTTACAAAAAAATGAATATGCAGTAGGGTCAGGGCCAATGGTCTTCTGCATGATTTTAGTAAAAACATATTTTTATAGAAAAGTATCTGTAATAGCCTCCCAAGAGTTTGGTCAAATCACCCCAGAATTTGGTTTCCAATGACAGTTACATGATACATGTGTGAAAATAATGGGCAGTGGTTTCAGATTACGAATGTTATTTTGGTTGACATGCCCAGCAACTACCATGATTTTAAGATGGTAGAGCAAAAGTAAAAATAAATAAATAAACAAACAAATGAAAAGGAAGAAAACAAAAACAAAATAAAACAGAAATTCTAGCTATATTTTTTACAGAAACTACTCAAGCCAGTTTGGAAAGGCTGAATGTCACATGACCCATAAAATATGAACTTGCAGTTTTCAATCAAACTGAGGAAAAGTTGCTCTGTGTTTCCACTGGAGTATTTTTAATAACGTCCCCTATAAATATATACATGGTTGGACTCTATGATTATAACACAATAATAAAGGTCTGTAGCAAAACCTGTTTTCCACCTCACCATTGTTTATGCTATTTTAATAAGTTGAACAAACTTGCAAGACTAAGAAAATGTCACTTTTCCAACTCTGCTAGGAAGAAATCTGACAACCCGCAACAATAATCATTGAAATGCTGCAATTTGTTAAAATGCTCTTAATAATTCTTTTTCTGACTTTTATTCAAAAGGTAAAGCATGATGCAGAGAGAGAGAGAGACTGAGAGAGAGAATTAGGCTAATGATGATTAACACATTGTAGGAGGGAAGGTTACCACGATGTTTAATTTCAAAGTCAAAGTGCTAGGGAACTGGCACATTCACAGAATCTCTGATCATGGAAAGGAGCAGGAGTCTGAAAAGAGTGCAGAAAAACATAGCCTTTAAAATAATGAACAGCTTTCCCAAGTCTTGCCATACTGGTAAAACACCAATATACCATACATGTATACAATTCCCAGGGGCTTATAAATTAATTGAGTGACAAACGATTATACCCTGAGTGATAAAGGTCCAGCACTACGATTATCTTGATGGATAATTGGGGCCATAAAATAGTTCTAAAGTACCTTTTATTTGTCATTTGTTGACAATTCAACCAACTCTCCTGTCTGCCATCCTCCATATTTAATGGGTCCCTATCGAAGTAATGCAACACACGTGTTTGTATGGGAAGGATGTCTTCATATTGTTATGCCATTGCATATCCTTTACTTCCTTATGTTGTTCATCAGTCTACCTCCTGCTCTTTTTTTCTCTGACACCTCTGAGACGGTACCCATAGCAACACCCCTGAGAAGAAGGTGAACGTGAAGATGCTGAAGTCATCCCAGCACTCAGTGCTGACAATGCCAGTCATTAATGCAGCAGCTTCTGCCTCCTCAGATCTCCGTCGCTCCTCTCTGGTCTTGTTTGCCTCCAGTAGCAGCCACAGAGCTCACTCACAGGGATCCAGAGATTTGCTGTTAATGATTTGTCACTTGTTTAGAACACCTCAGGATGGCAGCTCTGTATAATCTGCCCTCAATGGCACTGCCAGGTTGCATTAGGAAACAATTACCCAGTTTATGACTAGTAAAGTAGGCACTGGAATTTCCAATTAAACTCCCATGTTTCCAAAGAAGGCTGGATGCCCCTATATTTGAGGAAAGAGAGAGGCACCACCATTAGGGGTAGTTCTATTCACTCCTGCTTAAGAATAAGCCATATGAGAATCAGTGCCCTAGATTAGATTAGATTAGATTAGATTAATAAACTGAGAGCCACAGAATGTAGAGAATGGTTTTACACGAATTCACGTATTACATTCTCATCCTTTGTTAGGATCTCGGTAAAATGAAACAATGGACACAGTTGCCTAAGTGCTTTGATAGTAGAGAACCAAAAAATACCCAACAAACAAACAAACAAAAAACTCTAACATCTTTTTTTTTTTTTAACATATTAATTTTATTTTATTTTTTTCCCAGTATTCCAAGATGCATTGGGTGAGCCTGGAGATGGGTATTAAGGAGGGCATGTATTGCATGGAACACTGGGTGTGGTACATAAACAATGAATCTTGGAACATGAAAAACAAAACAAAACAAAACAAAACAAAAACCCAACATCTAGATTTATTACTTCAGTCACTGCGCTCCTGTGTGTGTTTGTGAATGTTCATGTGTGTGTGTGAGCACGTGCCCCAGAGAATAAAGAAAACAATGACTGCAGAATTCTTAATTTCTTTTACATTTTGAATACATTTATCATGTTAGAGTTTGTAGATTTTTATCAAAATGAAAAGTATATTTTACTATAAAAAGCATCCATTATTGAATGTTTAAAATCAAATATAAACTTGTATAAATTGACTAATTTAAAATGTAATTACATTGAACAGATCTTGACTTAAATATACCCTATGGTTTGAAATCATTATATTCATTGAAACAGAATAAGGTTTTTGTTTTTTTTTTCATAGCTAAGAAAGGTCAAATGTTATTGAACTTCAATTCCAAAAAGTTACAGTGTGGAGTTTCCATACAATGCGTCTCATAATACCACATAATAATAACAACAATAACAATAATGACTTAGAAACTTATTAAAAACTCCAGAAGAGTACACAGATACTTAATAAAGGCCTGTGTATGCAAATATCACATATTCTTAGATCCTTATTCTGCCCCCTCCCAAAAGAGGAAGAAAACTAACCATTTATCAGTAGCAGTGTGAAAGGAGAAGATTTATCATTTTAAATTTTTCATTGCAGATGATTTTCATTTTAAAAGGCAGGAAGCGATTTTTTTGAAATCATTTTTTTTCCCTAATGCAATTGAGCCAGACATTTCTTGTAAATCTTGTTGCTTTAGTAGACAATACTCAATTCTCTAAACTTTATATGCAATAGCCAAGGTTTTTTTTTTTTTTTTTAAGATGCCCGTCTCCCAGGCATGAAAATGAAAGCCACCTGAAAGGTGGCATCATATCCAAAGTATGATATCCAAAGACCACTCCCTTTTCCTTAGCTCATTAGCTCACAGTTCATCAAAGATATTCATCATTTTGCCCAAATAAGATCATGATTTTCAATGAGTTATTAAAAGGTTTCTTTCTTCTTATTCTTCTTCTTTTTTTTTAAATAGCAGGAAAATAAATGAGTCTGGCAGTCAACATATCTTTTGAGTCAAATAGCAAAATGCACCCAGTGATTCACTGAGTTCACTGAGTCAGGGAACTAAGCAAAAAGCAAGTCATGGGGGGAAAGCAGGGAGGAAATCATGGGGGGAAAGCAGGGAGGAAATGTTGCCTTTGTAATTAAAAAAAAAAAAAAGATTGAGTCAATATTAGATTTGAATTTCCTGCATGATGCTACCCCTTTTATGGAAAACAATTTAGAATTTAGAGTACAGCGTTAGATATTTTCTTTTTATTTATTTATTTATTCACTGAGAGAGAAAGAGAATGAGTAGACGAGGAGGGGCAGAGGGAGAGGGAGAAAGAATCCAAAGCACACTTGGCACTGAGCAGAGCCCAACACCTGGCTCGATCCCACAACTGCGAGATCGAGACCTGAGCCAAAACCCAGAGTCCGGTGCTCAACCGAATCAGCCACCCAGGGGCCCGCAGCACTGGATATTTTCACTGAACAAATGACACAGTGGTACTGTGCTGATTAGATTCACTATTGTTCATAAAGTACATTTGCTGTCAGTTTCTGAGGCCTGCAGCATGCCTAAAATCAAAATGCTCACTGAAATACCATCAATCAAAAAAAAAATACCATCACTCATCTTTATGTGCGAAATTCAGTCACATATATATTACATGTATATAATATACTATCTTCTAATGGGAGATTCCTTCACCATTTGCCCAGATGAAGAAGTGTTACTTTTTTTAGATGCTGGGGTTGGGCTCTTAGGACCATTTATGTTCTCAGCTTTGAAAAGGACATGGATTGAATAAAATACAATCACTGGTTGGCATGTATTTTGTAAGCTCCGAGTAAGCAGATCCAAAGATGAAGTCCATCTAAGATTTTACTAAATCAACATTCCTATTTGCAAATGTGTCAAAGAGGTGCAACCAAAAATCTATATTTACAGTAAATCCTTCTTCTTTGAGTCAGCAAAGATGGCATATGGTGGTCAAGCTCCCTGGATGAGGAGTGATAGGAGGGGCCCCGGAACTTGAGCCCCCTGATACCCACATTAATACCTGTGGCTTCATCTAGACATGAATGAATACTGAACACATTAGAAATGTCGAAAATGATCTGTAATCAACAAGGACTTCTTAAAAGAATTGTCTTGAAGTTTATTCCAAAGTCTTGACGTTGGTTTGCTCTAGCATAGAATACCTTTCTGCTCCATCTCTTTCCTTTGACACCTATATGGTGTTCTATTATTAAACTCTGACAATCACTGGAAAAATAATTCCATTTTCCAAGCCTTCTTGCCCTACACTTCAAAATTCTAATATTATTTGGAAGAGGTTTTTCTTAAACATCTGGAAGATACACCCAGGCAATGAACTGAGACAGAAAAATCCTTTGCTCCAAGAATGCATGCTTGAATATAATGCTGAAAAGTGTAAACAGGAAAATGAAAATCACCCATAATCCTATCACTAAGAGATGACACATCTTATGTGATATATTCTTATTTTTCTAAATCAAAGCATATATGACATAATGGGTTTGATAGAAGGTCATCTTTTATTTCCCCTCCTTTAGGATCTTACACAGGAACTAGGATTTACACAACCCAGCAAATTTTAGAAGAGGGATCTCTGTCCTTCAGTCATTTGTAGTATCCACTACGATGATCACAGTCAGCTTAAAGGTTTGTTCCTATTGTCTCCTCTGCAATGTTACTCTTAGCCATGCGGATGCCCTACTATAGCTTAAGATCAGGCTATTCTTTCAAAGCATAATTTTTATATTTGTATAATGCTCCATCCTATTACTGTGCCATGATTTCTTCAACCATTCCTGCATTGACATTTGAATTCTGAAAGAATTATTACTGACAACCCTACATAATACTATATTATAAATCTTTTTTTTTTAACGTTTTTCTTTTTTTTAAGATTTTATTTATTTATTTGTGAGAGAAACAGTGAGAGAGAACATGAGAGGGGAGAAGGTCAGAGGGAGAAGCAGATGCCCCCTGGAGCTGGGAGCCCGATGTGGGACTTGATCCTGGGACTCTGTGATCATGACCTGAGCCGAAGACAATTGCTTAACCGACTGAGCCACCCAGGTGCCCTAATATATAAATCTTTGACCAAATCTCTATTTTATTTTACATGTCCAATGCAAGGCTTGAACTCACAAACCTGATATCAAGACCTGAGCTGAGGTCAAGAGTCAGATGCTTAACAGACACATCTTTATTTTATAAGGATAGATTCTTAGCAATGGCAAACCTGTATTAAGGAGTACAGATGATTTTAAGGTCTTTATTCAAACTTCAGAATTACTTTTCAAAAGTGATGCTAACATGTTAATGACTTAATCCTTTCAAAATATTTGTTGCAGATGCCTGGGTGGCTCAGTTGGTTAAGTGTCTGTCTTCGCCTCAGGTCATGATCCCAGGGTCCTGGGATCCAGTCCCACCTCAGGCTCCTTAAAGCCTGCTTCTCCCTTTGCCTGCCACTCGCCCTGCTTGTGCGCTCTCTCTCTGTGTCAAATAAATAACTAAATCTTTTAAAAATTTTAACAAATTAAAAAAATAAAAACTAATGCAAAAATTCATAATGAGCAGTGTATCAAAATTTTAAGATAGAATCAAGTACTATAGCTTTACGAAAATATTCTTTAAAATAAAATCTAAATAAAGTAACATGATTACTAGCAGTCTCTCCCATAATTCCAGGGATTTCTGTAGGGACTTACACTCTCTGAGTGCTCACCTCTCATGCCAAACTCTTGCTCAATTGCCAAGCATGTCTAACCATCTCTTCACTGCTCTGCACAGCTTCATTCCTAGCATGGACACAGTCCCTTCATCTTTATTTCCCAAGGCACTGCTAACACAAGGCTAACAGATTTCTAGTCAAAGTTTGGAGATAATTGGGGGAGAGTATAACAGAAGGGGAAATGCCCTAATATTCGCTATAAAACATGATTGTGTCTGAAATTCCTTTGTGGCACCCTCCAATCACTGTCACAATGACGTTCCCTTAGATTGGCCAGATGCCAAGTTACTTTCTGCTTACTGAGTTCTCTCACCTGTCATGTGTGTTTCCTGAGCTCAGCAATTATCAGCCTCCCTTTCCCATCTTTTTTTCAATTCAAGTTATCACAGGAAAACTAAAAAGTCTTATTTCTTTGCTATACAAAGTAAACGCCCAGGTACTGGCTTTTGTATCAGACACTACTCATTTTTATTTCATCTACATCCCTTTCCCCTTAGCACATGGGATTCTCTGGCCTGACATCTGACTGCCAACACCTGCAATGATTGCTTGAGGCATTATCTGGCCACCAAAGTTTGTTTGGTCCATGGGAGTGGCAGATTGGAAGTGCCCAGAGATTAATGCCCGCCCTTCTCCCAACCCAGTACCCCTTATGCAATAACTGAATCTGTGTAAATACCCACGTTCTCTCACCCTTGGTGAGTTGGAGTGGATGAGTCTACATTCATGTTTTATACTGGTTCCCAGATTTCCCCAGCAAGATCAGGCTCTACTTCTCCACAGTGGTAAGATGCTTGAGAGGAAGGTGACTTCCTGCCCTGTCTTACTTCTCTACTCCTCTCCCAGTATTTCCTACGATTATCTCCCCAAACAACTACCTGTACTCAAAAATTTATCTCAGACTCCAGGGCCCAAGACAGGATTCATAGCCAAAAGGGCAGTCTAACTGGCTCAGTGAATTTCCCTTTGCAAAGAACAGGCAGAGCTTTGGAATCGGAGTTTGTTTTTGTAACGGCTTAAAATTTATAGATTAAATCTCTTTGTTGCATTAATTTCCCACCAACACCTCTTAAGCAAAAGGGGAGAAAATGTTGGACAGGATCTGAAAGAGATAATATTCATTCTTGCACTATTTAAAGCAAATTCAGAGTATGAGCTCTTTTTATATTTCCATTTCACCAAAATTCTAGTACATATATATCAGGGTCTTTTTCCCCTAGCCATTTTTTATTTTCATTGATCCAAATGCCAGCATCACATTTTTTATTATTATAGCTTTTATCACATTTTTAAAAATTGTATATAATTTTACCTCTGATTTCTGTCTTCCCCTTTTATTTTCCTATCCAGCCTCACTCTTTCATTTTTTCATGTCAACACAAAAATAAATGTCAAATTTAAGAATAAAAATCCTGCTAGGATCTGAAATACGATGGAATTAGAAACAGAATAGAAATTAGGAAGAAGTTAGTCTTTGAAAAATTTTCTTTCTACTTTGGAACATGGTGTATCCTTCCATTAATTTTAGTCTTCTTTTATGTCTTTCAGTAAAACATGGGTTATTGTTTCAAATAATGAAGCACATCTTTCTTATTGCGAATATGAACTTCATTTGGCTGCAAAAATGAAGCACATATTTCTTAAAGTGATATGAGACCTAGAGCTAAAAATAAGTAAAGGTTAAAAAAAGGCTATTTCTTTTTATAGAGGATTTAATCACAATATGACGCAATGAAATGAATACTTTCTGCAAGTATAGTGATCTATTTTCATTTAGGATAAAAGTTCAAAAAGTTGTAATTCAAAAATGGCTTCTAGCAGATGGGCAGTTTTTATCAGTTTTCAATGCAATCTTATTATCAAAGATCTGGAAGCTTTGATATCAGAGATCTTCAACAGGGTAAACGATGTAGCACCAAGGTTATGAGAGATATTTTTGATTTTTGGAATTTCACATTTGTTTATACTCTTTTCTGAAAATGAATTGAAGTATCTTCAAACAAAGGATGTGGATAAGGTCAATTAAATAAGAACCAAGGAAAGAAGGAAACATTTGTTGCTTTCTCCATGGAAATATTTATTTAGGCCCAGCCTTATTTCATTTAGATACCTTTGGTTCTGAGTTCAATACTAAGTGATTCGACTTCACAGGGTTTTAAGCATAAGACTACATGATGCCTGAGAGATCACTAACTTTAGAAGAACTACGAACCCTGAAAAAGGTAGTAATGGAGGTAATGCAGTCAACTCAAGAACATCAAGTGACAAGTTTTGTTTTCATCTGCTTGAAAGTATGGATTTCAAAACCAGCTTTTGCATGTAACTCACTGTGAAACCGTAACCCAATCCTCAGTCTCTCTGGATCTCCAGTTTTGGCGACTAGAACAGCTATAAATTCTCTTCCACCTCTCACATCTTTGGCCTAAAGTAACACTTATTCTGAATAGGTAAATCCGGGTAACTTTCCAAACCACTTATGGTTTGGAAACAATTTCTTATTTGCAGTAATCCAGGAAAAGTACTTATTTTTTAATAACTTTATTGAAATATAATTTACATACTATTAATTCATATTACCCATCTAAAGTGTACAGTTCAATGGTCCTTTTAATCAAAATTCTTAATCACTTCCTCAAGTTGGGTCAAGTGAGATTCCTCTTATTAAATTCCTCTCATTAAACAGATGGCGAGTCAAGTGCAGTAAACCTGCTGGTAGAATGAGAAGATCACTCTAGTCATATGATCTCAGTGTGCTTTCATGTCATTGGATGCATTTCAAATTCTTACGATACCAGACGTAGGACTCAAATATAAGTCTAAAAGCATTTCAGAGACAAATGAATTTACTGGGGGGAATATGCTAAGTGAAATAAGTCAGACAGAGGAAGAGAAATACCATATGATTTCATTCATATGTAGAATTTAAGAAACAAATGAACAAATAAAGACACAAATGAACAAATAAAGAAAAAAGAGGCAAAGGAAAAAACAGACTCGTGAGCACAGAGAACAAACAGGTGGTTGCCAGAGTGAGGTGGATGGGGGGGTGAGTGAAAGAAAGGGGAATAAAAGTACACTTATTCTTACATGAACACTAAGTATAAAATTGTTGAATCAGTATATATTGTACACCTGAAACTAATACAAAACTATATGTTGATTGTACTTCAATAAAAATAAAAAATATGAAATTAATATTAATTAACTCTTCTCAAAAATTAAATCATAGTCCTCAGGTAATACATATGTATGTGTTTGGATGGGAACCAGTGGCCATGTTTGAAATTTTATGCTACTATAGTTAAAGAGGAAATATGTGCATATTAAATGACATGCTACTGAACAAGAAGTGAATCAACAAATAACTGAAAAAATTTTTAAAAAAACACCTTGGAGCAAATGAATATGGGAATTTAACATGTCAAACTTTGTGGGATGCAGTAAAAACCGTTCTAAGAGGGAAGTTCATAGAGATAAATGCTTACCTAAAGAAACAAAAGTCTCAGACAACCTAACTTTACCCCTCAAGGAAACAGACAAAGAAGAACAAACAAAGACCAAAGTTAATAGAGGGAAGGAAATAACAAAGGATTAGAGCAGAAATAAATGAAATGGAGACTAAAAAAAGACAAAAGAGAAGATGAAACTAAGAGCTGGTTCTTTGAACTGAAAAAATTGATAAGCCTTTTCCTAGACTCACCAAAGAAAGAGAAGGCTCAAAGAAATAAAATCAGAAATGAAAGAGATGTTACAACTGACACTACAGAAATACAAAGGATCATAAGAGACCACTATGAATAATTACATGCCAACAAATTGGACAACCTAAAAGAAATGTGTAAATTCCTGGAAACGAAAAACCTATCAAAACCGAATCACGATGAAATAGAAAATCCAAACAAATGGGTTACTAGTAAGGAGTTTGACCCAGTAATCCAAAACCTCCCAAAGGACAAAAGTGCAGGACCAGATTGTTTCACTGGTGAATTCTACCAAGTATTCAAAAAAATAAATTAATATCAATCCTTCCTAAATTATTCCCAAAATTAGAATAGGAGTAAACACCCTCAAACACACTTTGAGAGGCCAACATTACCTTGATACCCAACCAGATAAGGACACTGATTAAAAGAAGAGTAAACAAGCCAATATCCCTGATAAGTGTAAGTGTAAAAGTCCTCAATAAAATATAAGCAAACTGAATTCAAGAAAACATTTAAATGATCACACTCCATGATCAAGTGGGATTTATTTCAGGGATCTAAGAATGGTTCAATATCCACAGATAAGTGAATGTCATATATCACACTAAAAAAATGAAGGATAAAAATCATATGATCATCTCAATAACTGCATAAAAGCATTTAACAAAATTTAATACCCATCTATGATAAAAGCTCTCAACAAAGTGGTACGTATAGAGGGAACACTGCAACATAATAAAGGCTATATACGACAAGCCCTCAGCTAACATCATATTCAACAGTGCAAAACTGAAAGCTTTTCTTGTAAGATCAGAATAAGAATAGGATGTTCACTCTTACCACTTTCATTCAACGAAGTACTGAAGTCAAACCACAGCAGTTAGGCAAGGGGAAGAAAAAGGCATACATATGAAAAAGAAGTAAAACTGTCACTATTTGTAGATGATATGCTATTATATATAGACAGCCCTAAAGACTCCACCAACAACTGCTCAAACTAATAAGGAATTCAGTAAAGTTGCAGGATACAAACTCAACATGCAAAAAAATCTCTTGCATTTTTACACACTTATTAACAAACTATCAGAGAAAGAACTGAAGAAACAAGCCCATTTACAATTATATCAAGAAGAATAAAGTACCTAGGTATAAATTTAAGCAAGGTGGTGATAGACCTATGACTGAAAATTACAAGACATTAATGAAAGAAATTTATTAATGAATAAATGGAAAAATATTCCACTCTCAAAGATTAGAAAAATCAATACTATTGAAATGTCCATATAACCCAAAGCAATTTACAAATTCAATGTCATTCCTATCAAAATTTCAACAGTAATTTTTGCAGAATTAGAAAAAAAAATCCTAAAATTTGTAAGGAACCAAAAAGCCCCTGAATAGCCAAATCAATCTTGAGAAAAAAGAACAAAGCTGGAGTCATCGCACTCTCAGATTTTAAACTGTAATACAAAGGTACAGTAATTAAAACAGTATGACATTCGCATAAAAACATACATATACATCAATGGTACAGAATAAAGAGCCCAAAAATAAAGCCATGCATATATGGTCAATAAATTTACAACAAAGGACCTGGGATATAAAGTGGGCATAGGACAGTCCCTTCAATAAATGGCATTGGGAAAACTGGACAACCACATGCAAAAGAATGAAACTCAAGTACTATCTTATATTAGACACAAAATTTAACTCAAATGGATTAAAGATTTGAACATAAGACCTGAAACCATAAAACTCCTAGAAAAACCTACGTGGTAAGCTCCCTAACATAAATCTTTAATCTGACACCATAAAAAAAAAAAATCAACAGAAGTAAAAATGAACAAGTGGGACTATATCAGTATAAAAAGCTTCTGCACAGCAAAGGACACCATCCACAAAATGAAAAGGGAACCTGCTGAATGGGAGAAAACATTTGCAAATCATAACTGATAAAGGGATAATATCTAAAATGAATTAAGAACTCATAGCCATCAAAAGAAATGAAATCTTGCCATTTGCAACAACGTGGATGGAACTAGAGGGTATCATGCTTAGCGAAATAAGTCAATCAGAGAAAGACAACTATCATATGATCTCCCTGATATGAGGGAGAGGAGATGCAACATGGGGGGTTAATGGGGTAGGAGAAGAGTAAATGAAACAAGTTGGGATTGGGAGGGAGACAAACCATAAGTGACTCTTAATCTCACAAAACAAACTGAGGGTTGCTGGGGGGAGGGGGTTGGGGGGGTGGGGTTATGGACATTGGGTAGCGTATGTGCTATGGTGAGTGCTGTGAAGTGTGTAAACCTGGAGATTCACAGACCTGTACCCCTGGGGAAAAAAATATATATATATGTTTATAAAAAATAAAATTAAAAAAAAAAACAACAAAAACAAAACAAACAAAAAAAAAACCTAAAAATAAAAAGAACTCATACAACTTAATAGCAAAAAATCCAAATAATCCAATTTAAAAATGGCAGCAGATCTCAATAAATATTTTTCCAAACAAGCAATGGGCACATGAAAAGACCCCCAACATTATTAAACATCAGGGAAATGCAAATCAAAACCACAATAATGTATCATTTTATGCCCTTTAGAATAGCTATTATCAAAAAGAAAGGAAATACATATTGGTAAGTAGGTGGAGAAAAGGAAATCCTTGTGCACTGCTGGTAAACAGGTATAGCCACTATGGAAAACAGTATGGAATCCATCCCTTGATGGACAGTTCAGTTGTTTCTTTATCTTAGCTATTGTAAATAATGCTGCAACAAACATAGGATAGATATATCCTTTTGAGTTACTGTTTTCATTTTCTTCAGATAAATAACCACAAGCAGAAAAGCTGGATTGTATGGTAGTTCTATTTTTAATTTTTGTATGAATCTCCATACTGTTTTCCAAAAGAAATCATGGTATATAAATAGTGGAATATTAATCACTCATAAAAAAAGAAAAAAAAAAGAATGAAATCTTGTCATTGGCGACAAGAGGGATGGAACTTGAACGCATCATGCTAACTGAAATAAGTCAGACAGAGGAAGACAAATATCATATGATCTCTCTTATATGTAAACTCTAAAAAACAAAACCAAACCACTGAGCTCATAGTTACAGAGAAGAGACAGAGTTTGCCAGAGGCAGGGGGTGATGGGAGGGTAAAATTGGTGAAGTGGGTCAACAATAATGACCCAAAAAAGTAATTTTAAAAAAAGATCTAAAAAAAGTATGTGTTTTGCTGGGAACTGGCAGCCATAGTTGGAATTTTATGCCAGGATTACAGAAAAGGGATAGAAAAAATTTTGCTTGGGCAAATTACAATCAAGGTAAAAAATTCATATTCTTAATTAGAAAGTAATTTATAAACAAATGCTTCCATTTATTTTTGTGGTACTTCTTTACTACATTTCTTTGAACTCCCCTGGCACAGGAAGTTTCTGATAGATACCACCATATTCACGGAAGTCAAATTTAATTTCATGGTTGTTCTGTATAGTCTGCTAAATTCTGTTTGATGGCTTTCCACTTATGATACAAAAATCGATTTAATGTAAGTTTTGGCTTAATGCTCAGTAGCTAGCACTACTGCTTTTCACACTGGAATCACTGGTCTGAGCTGACACAGAGAGAGATGTCAGGGGAAATGGGTAGTTGTGAACATGGACACCCCGAACTGATGGCCACCTCAACAGAAGTCACAAAGCTGGTCAGTGCTCTCCATGCTGCCTCACTGGAAGAAGAAAATCAAAGGTGTTGACTGCACATAGATGTACTTCTGAACCACATGGTCTGAATAGTGAACAGCTCCTCACATCAGTGATCAGTAAAATAAATATTTATTGAGCACCTACTGTGGCCAAAACACTGTGGCAAGTGCTGTGGCATATGCAAAGATGGATGATAGAAAGTCCCTGGCTTACAGGAGGGTTGAGGGTGGGTGGTGTGTGCATAAATAACCTTAACACAAGGCAGACTGGGAGGTGCATTATAGGAGAGCAGGGGGGACAAAGTGAGAATTCAGGGGAGGTTTCTTGAAAGAGTAGACATTCAAGCCAGGTTTCAAGGTAGACCTTAATTACCTATCGTAATCTAAATTAAGTCATATGACTCAATAAATTTTAATCAAAGACCTTCATCATCAGTAAAAGATTTGCCAATTCTCCTCTGTGTGTACAAAGTAAATATGCATCCACATGCTGGGGTATATTGTTTTTGTGAAAAACCCCATAATATGAATATTTAGAAAAAATAAGGCGCAATAGTGAATGAATGTAAAAATGAGAAAATTTACCTCTTGACCCCATCACACCTAAATACTCAGAACACTATCCTGTGGCTTCCAGCAGATATAGGATATGCGAGTAAGAAACTGATTAAAAAAAAAAAAAAGATCAAACAATAGCTTCTAGAACAATGTGAAAATCACAAATGCATAATCAAGAGCAGGAAATTTTAACCTAGAGCGTAATGTACTGGAAGTGGTTGGATCTCGATTTGCAGTGATCTTGTTTTCTGACCATTCAGCTGTCTCGGCACCTTCTCCAGTTCTGGGTCAGTGAACATACCGCCCTCCCAGCCACGGCCCCACCCTCACTTGCCCACGATGCCAATGATGTATGATGCTAAATCATTGTATAATGAGGAACCAAGTACTCAGGCTTTTCTAATTTTCACAGAAAATGAACTTTAATTCAAAACTATGCCTGGCTAATTAAACTTTCCTGTGATCTAATTTGCTCTAATTATTTCCATAAATTGAGATGTAACAGGGGTTATATAAAATTATCGTAACAGAAAATTGAGTTTGAGTCTGAGTTTTAAGCTAGGATGAGGTTTCTGAATTGTTGCAACCTGTTGCTGAATGTGGATACTATTATACCCAACTCAGAATTGTACAAAAGAAAATGAAAATAAAAAAGCTTTTTTTTCTTCCTCTTTGAAATCTCTAGGTAAAATTTCATTCTCTGAAAGTACTAAAGACTTAGGTTACACTGCATGTTGAGGCTGAACAATTTGATATAAATCCAACGAAAAACAGAGTCATCTAAATTTAACACATTAAACATCCAATACCAACTCTAAGCCAGACTACTTCCTACTTCCTAAAAGGTATAAAATCTAATTTTATGCTGTATTAGAAAACATTAACATTCTCTGTCAAATTATATTTTCATATCTCTCTGGCACCAGAATGGCAACTTTTGAAAAAGGTCCCACACTGCTTTTTTGTTGTTGGCCAGAAGGAAGGAAGAAGTAACCTCCCTTCAACCTGCAGAGAAATGACAATGCTTATCACAAATGTGGACATATTAAACTGACCCAGAGAAACCTGCCTGGAGTTAGACCCAACACTCAAAAGAAGAGAAGCACAAAATGAGTTCACAACCCAAACTATTGAAACGGCAAGAGCTTGGACCTTACTATATCCTTCATTTTGGCTAATTAGATCACTTTCCACTGATGTTGGTGTAAACTTCATAATGACACAGAGCCTGGATTCCACCAACAGGAATAACTGCCGTCTAGAGAAGTCTTATGAAATTGTCTGATAAGTTTTTTTAATCAATTAAATAAATATATCAAATTAAACTCATCTATATTTTTAATGTACCTCATTGTAGTTCATTATGGAAGACCCCCATATGTTCTGTATCATTAGTGAGCCATTCTCAGTGGTGTAATGATGTAGTGCATATACATGGGGTAAAGTAATGCATTTTTCATTTCTTCTGTACATTTCATTACAGGGTGGAGATGCTGCAATTTTTCATTTAAGATTCCATTTTGGTGTGGGAAAGGGGAAATAAGCCTAGAGTCAGAGCTGTGTCCAATTTCTCTAACTTCCTAATTCAGCAATTGATAATTTGCTAAGGATAACTTTTCTTACATAGTTCTCTCCCCTTCTGTATTCAGAAAAAAGGGGGATAGAGGCTGCCTTTCCTAGGATGTGTTTTCAAACAAACCAGAGGTGGCTGATTTCTGAGGAAAGTGAATCCTTTCATTGCCATCAGCCTTTTTTGCCAATGATAATTGTAGTCTGTGCACCAGTTCATTAAAGGGGAACTTCAGTTTATAAAAGATGGGAAGGGTGGGACCCCATGCTTTTCCAAAGTTAGGACGCCTGAATATTTGCTTTTGGGATGATCCATTAGCGTTGACATTGTCTTTTGCTTCGTTGGTATAACTAGAGCTTTTTGAGGACCTCGACAGAAATGACTGCTCCAGATCGTCTATCACTCTGCTGGGAGATGTGAAGGGCTGTTGGATCCCAGTTCATACATGGCTGTGTGCTGATCCCATGGCGTTATTTGTTAAAGATTACAAGCCACACAAAGGGACAACAGTTAGATACTTCCATGGGATGTTTCAGGGCCCCAAGTGTTTACAGCTACTGTTTCTCTATCTGCTGAGCCTGTTACCCTCTTTTCTCATTTATCCATAGCAATGAAAGAGCTTCTCAAAGTTTGAGCTTTAAACTGACTCTGAACTCTCCTTCCCCTCATCCTCAATTCCAAACCCTGGCTCCCAGACTGTGTCTCATCCTGATGCACAATACAGCTGCAACGTGAGCCCCACCTCTGTCTTCCACGTGCCCCATCCCTGACCTGCACAAAAGTCAAGAAAGAAGTCCTTCAAGAAGGAAGTGTGCTATTCCACATTATTTCATTAAAAGACTCCTGCTGAGCTGGGATGGCCAAATGTGCTCAATTAAGTCTTTCTGGAGAATGTGTGTGGCTGTCTGTGGTGGGTTGACACCAGAAAACATGCTTCATTTTCTCTGGGGGTATACCAAGCACCAAGCACTTTCCCCTCTCACCATTTGCGAAAACTGACCTGCAACATATTTTCCATTCCTGGGTCAGGAAGAGAGGAAGAAAGGGGGAAAAGGAAGGTGCAGAAGAGACCCTCTCCCATGAGTTGGTGGGAGGAAAAGAGAAGTTAAAACAACAGCGAACAAGCCAGCAAGTTCCAGCCAGGAACTAGATGCCTCTTTAATAATAAGGCCTGGAGACAATGACATTGAACAGTTGCTGCTTTCTGTTCAGCATCACCTCCTTGTCTGGCACTAGGCTGATGTCTACCGAGGCCACAGCAGACCCAGTTCCGCCTGCACTCCTCTAGCTGGAATGCTTGCTGGGTAGTCGGGGCACAGAGAATGCAACAGCTGTATTTTTTGCAACAAGAGCTGGGGGAGAAAGAACACCCTGGCAAGGGAGTGAGCGGGCTTCTCTAAATGCCCACTCTACTGTCCCATTGTCTAAAGTAAATTTCTCTTCAGTGAGGAATGGGCCCTCAACGGAAAATCATTTTCAAGGCCAAGCTGGAATGCAGGGCTCACTGTTTGCAGCCTCTCTGACAGATTTCCTGTCAGTTCTTCTGAAGTTCACAGTGTCTACTATGCAATATTCTGTTCGTAGACAAATAATGACCTGCATACAGCTGTGCACACTCTCTGGCAGACAGATGTTGGACCGGGGCTGCCGCTGATACAGTTCATATGCACAAAGAGAAAGAACAGTCCATTAGCACTAATTCTCTTCTTTCTTAACAGGTTCACTATTTGAACCAGACCCTCCACTTGGTTTATCTGTACAGCGAAGTAGAGTCCGTTTCTTCTGGATGTTCTCCTGTTTCAGAGAGGAGTTAATCGGGTTAAAGGGTTTGCCCTTTAGCTGAAACCTTTGATTCCAGACTTTAAGCAGGAATGCTCTCATTTTCCCCCTTGTCGCCATAGCTCTGTTCTCAGGGGTTGAGGGGCTGAGGCTGAAATTAGATGGCTACAAGTGCTAACACCTGCTGCAAGCTCATCGGGTTTTGCTGGCTTTACAGCAGTGTCGGGTGCTTCCACAGTTTGTGCAGGAAAAGATGGAGAAGGGAACTGTGGCCCTGTCACCGTGGGCCATTTTTTCTCAGTGGCTTTTCTCATTTTGCGGCCATCACAGCCAAGCTGTGAATGAGCATGGCTGTCCTCTCACTGGCTTCCACCTCATTAGCGAGGCCCGCCAGAGTAAGACTAATGGAGGTGGCCACAGATGCCTTCCTCATCCGTGGGAACCAGGAGCACATGAAGGTGACTTTAAATTATTAAAATTATTTGTGGATTTTCCTCTCTGGTCAGCACGTGTAGGCCAGGGTGACGATAGAGAAGGCCTATTCCCCTAGCCTCAGGAGAATGAAATCCCCCATATTTGGGGACATCTCAAACTTTCATGGAAAATGGGAAAGGTCTTAAGGGTCACGAACAAATGGGAATGGATCACAGCTGAGACTCTCTGTCCTAAATCTGTCCTAAATTGCCTCTGGATTGTCCTCACCTGGAGGCCGACGTGCAGGTGGGCAAAATCCTCCCGTGGGAGGTCAGCTGAGCGCACACATTCCACTAGCACCGCACCCACTGCGTCTTCGCTGTGGCAGAACTCAGGGCTTTGTATGTAGATCCCGCCCTCCAAACAGCAGCGAAGCACAGCAAGGGCTGTGGGCAGGCAGGGTTTTCTCATCGCCAGTGAGGGTTTCACACCACAGGGTAGATGAGCACTTCCAAGCATACCCTATTAGGAGGGCCTAGGAAACACGGTGAGTGATTAACCTTTCACCTCTGGGTTCTGAGTCTGATTCAGTTTAGCACTGGAAAGGCACTGGGTGGCCACGCTTGACTTAGCCCTGCCCTGAAATTCCCCAGGGATCTGGTGTGAATGGTAGATTGGGATGGGCACGAGCCCAGGGCGAGAACAGGGGGGACGTGGCAGAGAAGGATGGAACCACAGGTGAAGGTGTCCTGCATGGTCGTGTCTCCCTTTAAACCACTGCGGCGAGGGTTTCCCCCGTACAGATAAAATTCACCCAAATTATTAAAGAGCTGAGAAAAAAATATTCCCATCACAATTACATGGATGTTCTGTCAACAGCAGTAACAGTAGCAGTTACAGAATAACTACAGATAATTACAATCATTTAATTCAAAGTACCAAGTCACTTCATGCAGAACATGACTCATTTATCATTATTGACCTTAGAAGAAGCAAATTTACCCAAATCAATAAAGGTTCCAAATATCCATTAGAGCAGACAGAGATTGGTTACGAGTGTTAGGAGCTTCTATATACCTGGATTAATAGGGGGAAGTAGATCTGGATGCTTTTGATTAATGAAGAGATTTTTTTTTTCCTTTTGAGACAGTTATTTGAAACAGAACTGACCTTAATTTCTCCTTTAATTCATGTTATGGAAAGTCAGTTGTTTTTGTTAAGAAGTTTCATTCCCATTAGTTGCTGAAACATAGTGTAATTACAAAGAGAAGTAATCTATAAACAGGTAGAGTTCAACTTTGTTTTTAATGGACTGTTCGGGGCTCCCTGAATATTCATGTGGCAGAGATCCGTCTGGTGGGAATGACCAGATATCACTGTGTTTCTCTTTTTAAGCAACTGCTATGAGCTTTTTCACACTCAGATAAAATTCACCCAAACTATAAAAGAGAAGAAAAAAAAATCCCATCACAATTATAGGGATGGTCTATCAACATGTTCAAAGTAACAGTTTCAGAATAGCTATAGATAATTGCAGTCTCCTTGTTGTAGAAATGAGAAGGTTTAGGCTGCTTTTCAGAGTTTGGTATTGAAAAATAAAATTGAATTGTAGATGGAAATTGGGATAATAATAAGTCAGTTCAGTCTCTTAAACATCGAGTAGTTCAAATTGATTCCCAGGTGTTGTACAAACATTACCTCACTTAATCCTAATGCTGAAGGCTGGTGTGGAGGAAAGGGAAATTTGGAGGGAAAATCCTCCTACCTCAACAGAACACACAGATTTGAACACGTCTTACCCAGCATCCCAGTTCAAGGCCCTAGGATATTCAGGCTTCCATCACAAATGGACTAGATTGTGAAATGCATTCATATATAAAATTAGGCATTGTGTAAAAAAAAAAAAAAAGGTTATCAGTCTATTTGTTCAAGAATTGTCAAAATTGCAAGATTTCTTTCATGACAGAAATTTAAAATGATGAAAATCTATGACATCATCCCATAGGAAGACTCATGGCTACCCTGCCGGATTGTTCTCCTACCCCATCCCGAATCTCTTAGTCACACCGCTATGTCCTCACCCTGGTTGGCTGAGGGGAACAGGGGCTGGCTTTTCCAAGGTCATCCAGTCAATAGAGATGGAGCCGACATCTGAGTGCACATGAGCTCGGCCACAAAGGGCATCCCCTTCCTGCCACACCTTGCTATGTCCAGCAGAGTTCAGAGAGGAGGTCCCTGTCAGGGCAAGCATTCTGCAAAGAAGTCCTCTGGAAGAACTAAGTCAGCATTTTCCAAAATGGGTTTTGAATGCTGCATACCCCCCCAAAAGAATAAATGTTCTTTTTCCCACTCCTGTGGGGGTCTCTCAAGATCAGGTGCAGTGTAGCCCACACTTTACATTGATTAGTTTTTGTAAAGAAGCCAAATTCCACAGCCCTCTCATTGAATATGGAGTTTAAAATCCTTACTTGAGGAACTGAGGAAATTCTCCCCAGCTACAAATCCAGCCCAACAGGAAATCCAGGTACTGGCAGGGAGGGAATCAGCTGGAACCACTAAAGAAACAATTGCTTCCTTAACACCATCTGGGGAAGAGAAGCTGGAGTGGAGGCTGAGAACATGGAAGGAAGCTCTGAAGAAGAGGGGGGAAAGCACAAGAAGCATAAGTCACTGGGACTGAAAATTTGTTCCATTTGTGTCTCTCTGCAGGAAGAAATAAAGAAATGCTGACAAGGCATGCCAGTCTGAATCCCCTGAGCAGTTGGCCTGTTTGACTTTGTGTGGTGGTGGGCCAACCTGTGCGCCTGCCGGCTCACACCGCCGTAGCTCTTCAAACACATTCTATAGATCCCGCTAATAAATTCCGTTTGGCTGCAACCCTTTCCCAGTTCCAGGCAGTCGCCTCTGAAGTGTAAGTGCAGCCTGTCTTTAAGCCAGGCTACTGCCACTTACTGGTGATCGGTACCTCTTTGGAAAACTAATCTACGCTGCATTTAAAGGCAGGAAGCAGAGTTTGAATGAAAATGCAGTACCATGGCTAGAGGACACAGCTCTCACACCTTCTGCAGCTCCAGAATAAGTGCTATGTTTTAAAAATATATATGTATGTGTTGGCAACATTGAAAAGGGGGCTAAAAAAACATCCCCCACAGAAGTGAGAGCAGCAGCAAAAGAAACGTTAGCGCCCTGCTGACGGGAACAATAGAGCATATGGACATCACACTGCGCTTGCCAAGCAGACGAGGGCAGGATGATCAAAATGGAGTCAATCTGCTTCTCTAATAGCAGAAGAATCGCCTGCGTGAACAGTGTCTCCAAGTGTGCAACGAGGCTCTTTAATTGCCTAAGAAAGGAGAGAGGGTTTGGTTCACATTTTAGCCAAGTGCACTCCTTCTGCTGGGGGCCTGTATCTCAGAGGCACTTTCTGTGCTGAGGCTCAGGGGGCCACCATGTGTGGACCTACACACCTGAGTCCTGGCACTAAAATAAAACATCACTCGCCAAGAGCTCTCACCCCAAAACCATTCTTGACTGTCACCGGGGTGGGGCTTATTTGACCCGCAGCACAGAATGACATCTACAAAGCTCAGCTCAGACTGAGGGCCCTCCCAGTCCACTGAGCATCTTCTTGGTTCATGCATATTTCCTTCCAAACTCAATCACTTTCCTCTTCAGGAAATCTATTGGCATAAAAAATTATAAACCCCAAAGTCAACGTTTTGTTTTGTTTTTTGTTTAAATGTTGTGCCTTTATTGACACTGGTGATTGAAAGGGGAATGCAGGTGGCTTGATGCAGCCCATCCCCTTTTCTGAGAATCACCTGGAAATTTAATTCTTGTTGCTGTGGGTTGATGAGCAAATTGCTCTCTTTATAGCCATGTTTGATTGGCACTCTAGTAACCTATTCCACCACACCCCTTAAGGACTTTCAACCCAAAAAGTGCACTGTGAGTATAAGAAGTAGAGGCCTTAGATCTTTTACTCTTTGTGACTAAAATACTGTGCACTAACACAACTCTCAAATTCATGTTTAAAGCATGGAACCCTCTTTTGATCTCCAGACTCATGTATCTAACTGCCTGTTCAGCATCTCAACGTGGTCCTCACACAGGCATTTAAAATTGTGCCACAAATACATTCATATCTCTTAATCCCCACTGCCTCCTCTGCAGTCCAAAGTGTATCATGTTTCACCTGGGCAACTGTGGAACTCTCCTTGATAATCATTCTTCCAGCCCTGAGCTCCTTACCATCGACTTTCTAAACAAAAGCTAGAATAAGTTTAAAACACTAATTGTATGACTTTCCTTTCCCACTTAAAATGCTTCGGTGATTTCTCACTGCACTTCCACTAAAACCTAGACTCCTTTCCATCACATTTGAAGCCCTGGACAATTCCCTGTCCCCTCTAATATCAGCTCTTCTATACAGTTCTCCCCATCATCCACAGAGCCACAGTCACAGTGACCTCCTTCCAATTCTTTGAGGCCGCAAAACGCTTTCTGCCTCAGTGCTTTTGCGCACGTCAGAACACTCCTCCCCTACTCCGTCCATGGCTCCCTTTTCTTCTTTCATCTGCTCACAGCTAAAATGTCACTGCCTCAGAACCTTTTGTGATAATCCTAAGCAGGGTTCTCTGCACCCCTCCATAATTGCTGTCCATCCCTAGACAATCTCCCACATCCTCCCAAAAACTCCATGAGAGGGGAGAAGAGCCAAATCTATTTCATTTACCACTGTCAACTCAGTACCTGGCAAATGTCCGACGCATAATAGGCACAGAGTAAATATGAGCTGAATGAATGAATGTGCCAAATGAGAAAAGGGAGCCAAAAGTGTTGAAAAAGAAAGAGAAGAAACAAAGGGGTAAAGAATAAGACAAGAAAGCAAATGGGCATCAGTATAAGCTTAGATAAGATTAGGCAGAAACAGAAAATGTTGAGATAGTACGTGCCAGGTATGGAAGAAGGAAAAATTGCAATGTCAGAGTATAGTTTACTGTCAGACATAATTTTAACATACCAAAAAAAAAAAACCAAAAAAACAAAAAACAAAAAACCATCCTACCAACCAACCAAACAAACAAACAAACAACAAAAACCCCATGTTTCTCTATGAAAAACCATTATAAATAATGACTTTCAGGAAAATTAATGTGAATGTAATTGTATTGATCAAGACAATACTAAGCACTGTAACAGAAAAACCTACAAATTTCAGTGGCTTAAAACAGGAAAAAGCTTATTTCTCACTCATAAGAGTCCTTGTGAGAGTTCCTAGTTGGGTAGATCTCCTTGAAGAGATATATCTGAGACTCAGGGTCCACAATATTTAGCATGTAGCTCCCAATGTCACCCTGGGGGCTAACTCCATTCCCGCTAACTAGTAAAAGAAGATAAAAGGTCATGAATGGGAAGCTGTTATGGTCCAGACCCAGAAGTGGGGTATGTCATTTCTGATCACATTCTATTGACTGAAACTTGATTTCATTCCTCACCTAACTGCAAAGGAAGGCCCGGGAAATGGAGTTGAGGAAGTTGAGGAAATCGGTTGGTGATCTGTGTCACTGTATTCTTCAACTTTGAAGGATGTCTTTTAAATATTTTATTCAAGTTGTCAGTTATGGGGAAAAAAATGATGTTTACAGCATATGACTGGCAACCCTAAAAATAGAATAAGCCCATTTAGCACATATTTTGTGACAAAAATTTCTTCAGGTACCATAGGGCACTGTCTTTGAGGTCCTAGTCAGTCTCCTTCATTCACAAGTGAGCTGCAGGAGACAGTGAAACGTGTTCTCTGCTTGAGTCCTTAAAGTGTTAATGTGCAAGGTCTGTGTGCAGAAGGCAAGCTGCCATAGATCTCACTGACTTTGGCAGAAACTCAGGGGTTATATTTTTCTCAGGGATGAAATATTCTTGGATAATTGTTCCAACATGTGAGACCCAAAAAAAATTTTTTTTTGGTAGAAAAGATCTCAGGAAATAGAGACAGACAAAAAATCCTACTAAGTTATCTAGTCCATCTCTTAAGAATCCAAGCAGATTTATACACTTCAAGATAGTTCACAGGATAATCCACTTGTATGTGGAAGAGCCAGCCATGGACCTCCCTGTCAGCCTGCCTTTATGGCGCATGACACACCACCCCACGCACGTGCACAATCATCATCTCTCTCAAACACAGGCTGAATTGGCTTAAGGGGTTTGCATAGACTGAACAGATGCCTGTGTAATATGGTATGAGGGATGCTGGAAAAAGGCACCATGTCCAAAAATAGCTCCCCACCTAGTGGGTAACACTTTCCTAAAATTCTGCTGTGAAAGAACACATAATATGAACCTCTTACCTTTGGGTGAGTTAGGTCACCAGAACCTTCTCCTCCAGGATACCTTGCCAAGATCAGAACACTAATATTTTAAAGGAAAAATAAAATGGAAAAAGATAATTATGGCATATACAGTCCTGTCCAGAAAGAGGAAGCCAGGGAGGCAACTCTGGGCAAATGGGAGCACACTGTGCAGAAAAGACATTTATGTCATTCTCAAATGCTGATGTAGATATTCAAGCTCTTTCACTTATTTTAAATTCAATTATGGCAATTAAGTTCTGCAAGATCAGTGAAATCTATATTTTATTCCTATTTTGACATCTGAAAAGATTCTTTTAACCAAATCATGGAATCTATTTCAACCATATTTATGTGTCTTAGTCCTATTATTCTCTCCTGAATCATATTCTCTTCACATCCGCCCCCCACCCCCCATCTCACAGATGAGAAACTGAGGCTTGGAGGCATTAAGAGTTTACAGTGTCAGAGCCAGAACTGTAACTCAAGTCTCTAAACTTCTCTGCTCTTTACATTATGTGATGGTATTCAGTATTTATAGTCTTTACTCAGTTCTGGGGACTTTGAGCTAAACAAAGAATATGTTAAGTGACTGCACTCAAACATCTTATCTTTGGGGAGATTAGACCTACACAAGCTAAATAATTAGGGGGAAAATGATGTTAATGGAACAGAGATTTTCCCATTCTTGATTTTCCTTCCCATCAAGGAAATACAAAAAGTATAACTCTGGGCTTCACCCTGCCCTTATCTTATAGTTTAGTTTGGATAGGATCACTGGGCATGCATAGTTCTGCTCTGTCCTTCTTCCTCTTGTGAGCAATCCTTACTGAACAGAGTTCATGTTCACCTGTGCACCTCCAGGCCCTAAGTCTTACTGCCTAAGACAAAGTGAATGAGCCTGCCCAATATGTAGCATTAGTTACAAGGACCAATCAACTCTCATTCTATGCTAGGTCCTCCAGTGCAGTCTTTCTTTTCTTTCCTTTTTTTTTTTTTTTTAATTTATTCTTCAAGTCATTTACTTCTATGTTATGAAATAAAACTGCTATTTATTGGTGGAAACTTGGACAATAATCTCTGAAAGTGTGGGGACTCAAAATAAGGGTGAGTTGCTCTACATACGGGTCTTATGATATCATTATAAAAGCATAGATGGGGAGGAGAAGAGGTGATTACAGTAAGGAAAACTTCCACAGACCAAAGAAGACACTGGACTGAACAGACGGAGAAGAGAATTTATGTTGAAGAAGAGAAGCCTAAAATCTTACCGCTAGAAGAAGCTTCCCAAATCAGAAGTTGAAAACTTAAGTGTGTTCAAGAGCTAGGGAGGTAAAAGCATAAACGTGTACAGCAAATAACGGCACTAAAATAGGTCGAGTCTGTGGCAACTAATGAACTAATAAGTTCATGCTCTATCTAAACATATGTAAACTTTCTCTAATTTTTGGTGATAATGAATGGGCCACGTGAACAAAAAATACATCTATGAGAATATCTAGTTGTCTCTTTCATATCATTCCTTAAAGGTAGGTGTCTAACCTATGCCAAATGATACTACTTCCAAAGGTGAGCCATGCTATTTAGGTTCTGCTTTGATGACCAGAAACCATTCTTTCACAGAAGCAAAACTTCCTCCGGGAAGCTCACACCCAGAAGGACATATGAAGGAATTGGGCAGCCTAGAAGTATAGGGTACATGGAAAGTAATGGGGAGAAGTAAAAGTTGATATTCAAGGCTGAGAAACATGGGCTCCATGCTGAAGGCAACAGAAAACCTTCAAGAGCTTATAAAGGAAGGGAGTGACAAATCCACATCTTGTCAATTGCTGATTCACTCAAGCAAAATATTCACTATTCCTTCCAGATTTTGGCTTCTGCCTATTTGATAGTGACTTGTATCTTTTGTCCAAGTCTTTGATTAAAATGTTGAAAAGGAAAGCCCCATCAGGAGAAATGTCCCTTCAAGTTTATATCATTGATTCATTTGGTTATGGAGATGGGGAAGATATGAGAAAGGGAGGAATCGAAGGAAAAGTATTCCATGGTTTGCCCATGAAAGAATGTTAGGCTTTAGGGACAACATCCTGGTGATGAGGATGATGGAGAGTCAGAATCAAGGATAACTTTGAGGGTGAATGGGAAAATCGTAGTTCCAGAAACAGTGAGATTTTGGAAAGAGAGAGAGGTTAGGGGAAGCGTACTAATTCTGAATTGGGACCCACTGAATGTCAGGAGTCAGTAGGACCATAAGATATGAAGCCTCGACGCTGTTATAAATCAAGATTGAAACTTGGGTGAGAGATCATTGCCGAAAATGTAGATTTGGACGTCATCCACTTGGATGGATACCTGAATCCCTGAGGGTGGACAACATTTTGGAGGGGAGCAAGGTTGAAAAGTCAAAAATATTAACTCAATATGATTTATTTTGTTCACATCTATTATATTATTGAATGAGTAGGTAGATTATACAAACTAGTTTATGAATTTCTCTTATCCATCTTTAATGATCCAGGAATATGTGCAGAAGAATATTAGATGAGTTGGAGAAAATGTCAAACATTCAAGGATTACCATTAATAAGGCTGAGTCTTCTCTGCATGGTTGTGAGTGAAAGAAACGTAACTGAGCCCAGGCTTTCCTCTATGCTCTGAGTTTAAAGTGATGTCCATCTGAAAAATGAATTTCCTTCCTTGAAATGTTTTGCCATCACAGAGAGAAAATGGTGCTGATAAAAACACAACCTAGAAACACAGGGATGCCATTTGTATTTTATCTGTATCTAATAATGTACACTTCTAATATTTACCACAAAGCCACTGAAACACTAAAATCCTATTTATTCTTTTGTCATTGAGCTTTCATTAATCTTCCCTCAACCTACTTTAATCCTTGCTTCTGATGGAGTGGGAAGATGATATGTGTGTAATATGAACACATGACGTACTTTGTTTTAAAAGCAGTTCTCCACTGAAAAAGTATGATTTTTTAAGGATTTGTTCAGGGTAGAAAGTAATTGCCAGAAACCCTATTTCTTCATTTCTTACATATCTCTATTAGAAAACTCATCTCTCCCATCACTATCAAGTACTAGGAAATGTGGATTTGGGTACTGGTTTTTGTAGAATGACTTTACGATTAAATTAAAATTCTGGTTCAAAATTATTTTTCAACTCAACATTTCTTTATGCCCAGCATCCCCTAACAGGCATGCATAGGTGTGTCGGTGCACACTGTCCCACTGCATCCTCTTATTTGAGATTATTAATTTGATGGTGAAGGGTTTTCATTAATATTGTTCTCCTTTAGTGGAGGTCAACTCTGCTCAGAATCACCTTCAGAATAGCTTGACCAGTGACTAAATTTATAAATTTTTAAAATATTGTCAGTCAGCATCGAATGCATTTGCCCATTTAAAATGAGTTTTGTTTCAACACACTTTGCTGCCATCCATGGTAATTGGAAAGTCAGTTTGAGATATCTTCTAATGTGCTTTTTAAAATTGACCAAGGCTGCAGAAGCAGCTTCTTAAACCAAATATAATTAATTTCTATCTGTCCAACCTGATCACTGTAGGCTGACAGTCTCTCGTATTCTTTATTTTTAACGTATGTGAAGGTTTTTTTTTTTTCTCAATAGAGAATATAGTCCTTTTATCTCTTTTTTTTTCCTTCTGCAAATTGGCATTTTCTGTCTTCTAGGAGTCTCATTACCATCCAATGATTTTTCTTCACTTCACAATAAAGGTACTAAACTGGGGCACCCAGAAGAAAACACACACCTACCTATATAGCACTTCTCCTTTCCCACATCTTCCTCCATGTGGTCTTTACGGTTTCAATAGCTCTCAAGTGTCAACAGAGATCTGAAACTTTTCAACCGTTGGCTGTCTATCTCATTCACCCTGCATTCCTCCCAGGCAGCATCCTAAGTAGAATGGAATGTCGAAGCACCTGATTGGCTCGTGGACAGAGCATTCATTCTCCAGGAATGCCCTGTAGATACCAATTGAAACTACATCATCTATAAAAGTAATCCATAGACCCATTTGCTTTTCATTTTTGGCTTATGATAGCAATAATGACTATAACACAGGGCCCAGGAATTGATGACCAGCTGGGGTTAATGGCCCTTGGCTGCACTGTGGGCTATCAACTCCCCCAGCTGGTCATTAATCCCCAGGAAATGCCCCATACCTTGATCGTTATTACTTAATTAATGCCTCTTTCACTTTCAGCCTAAGTGGTCAGAGCACTGTAACCCTAACAGCAGATTGCAGTTGGAACTGCTTATTTCCACTCAAATACTAGAATTCCCTATGGCTGCATACATATTTTAAATTTTCCTAGAATGTTGATTATGTTTGCCTCAGGCTTCACACCACACCCCCACCCCCCATCTTACAATCAGGGATAGACCGGGTGGTCATGGTGGTGAGGGTTTATTTTTCAAGTGAAAATTTGCTAGTCACTACAAGGTCAAAAGGAAAGGTGAATGTGCTCATCTTGCCTTTTGTTTTTAGGTCATAGGGATTGGTTTTTCTTTCAGAGATCTAAATACAATAAATGGGAAGAGTGAATGGGAGTGTCATTTCTGCAGTTGCTTAGTACAGATCTCACAGTCCTTGAAATGGCATAACCACAGAATTTATCCCACTGTTGGAAAACTCCAAGTGCTTTCAGAACTAGTTAAATAACAGCTGAAATAAATATTCTCATAGTATTAACACTATTATGTATCACATTTTCAAAGATTGCTGTAAACTATCATGAAATAATGAGTTACTGGGCTGACAAAGGAGGTAGATTCTTTCTTGGTTTGGTGTGACTGGCAAATGTGACCAAAGAAAAAATATAAGGAGAGTTTTGTCTGAGCACACAATTATCACAAGGAACAAGCCAGATGCTGTGTTGGGTCAGCTGGGTTTATATACAAAGAACTGCCTGTTTATGAACCAGATACCAACCCCAAGTGATTTTAACTTCTTCTGTATCAAGAAATGTCTACAGAAGCATAAAAGAAATGCAGGCCTTCTTCCCTCCCTATATTCTGAGAGACACTGATGTTATCTGGAGAAATATGTTTCTAAGAGATTAGCAGTGATTCATGACCATCAGAAGCTCAAGTGTGTAGAACAGCTAAGAGATCATTTGGGAAGATCCAAACTGTAATGCTTTATCTTAAAGTTTGCTTAGAGAATCACACATCTCCAGGATGAATGTTTTAAGTAGAAATGTAGTTTCACCCCTGGAATCACTGAATCTTAGGACTGGACAAAGTGTTTACAGTCGTTTAGCTCTCTGACTCAACTTCATATAGGATCAAGCATGAACTCACTCCTGTAGATAAAAATCTATCCAGAATACAGTTGTATGACCACTTCCCTAAATGTATCTTAATGATAAACAGTTGTAACTGATGGGTAATTTCTCCTTGTACTCAAGTTTTAGTCATTTTCTTTTCTTCCGTCTCAGTTCAGACAGAAATTCCGTGTCTAGCCTTGAAGATTTTTTATTAAATTACCTTCTCTTCTAGGCCCTTGAAGAAACAAAGTACTATTCCTTTATCTTTTCTTCTGAGGTTTTATTTCCCTACAAATTCTCATCTTTGTGTTTCTATCTCCTTTCAATTTCCTAAGATCTGCTTTTGGTTGTGTTTGTAGATTTCATGTCAGTCAAATGTCAGTCTGAATAATGCAAGGCATTAATCGAGGATTGCCTCATGGATCATGATGTCTGCACCAAATCACAAAATATTAGGTCTAGGTCCTTTGTTTTTGATAATCTGTCAAATACCTGAGTGGTCTCAATATGGGTGCCCTGCCTCATTTTGCCAGCCCTTCCATTCTGCAAACACAGGGAGAGTTTTTACTGTGATAGCACATTGCACTAGCATGGAATGTACAGAGATTCAAACAACAACAACAACAAAGGCAGAGTCCATGCCAGGATGGAATTCACAAATGACTGCAGGAGATGCACAGACAGACAAAGTTCAGATCAACAGATCAGTCTTTGATAGAAAGTTCAGAGGACCACGGAGGCACATGGGAGGGGCACCTAACTCAACCTGGAGAGTTCAGGACCTTCCCTCACCACTGGAAAGATAATATGGGAACTGAGTGAAGAGGGAAAGGGGAGTAATGAAAAGGGAAAAGAAGAGTGTTCCAGGGAGAGGGAGCAGCATTTATAAAGGCACAAAGATACGAAAATAGGTGCTTGTGACAAACGGACCAGATGTCATTCCTATTGCTCACTTCTGCTCACTTAATGAATTTCCAAGTTACTTCTTATTGAACCTTCCCAACTCTGATCCTTTGTCTCTCTCTGGATACCATTTTCCAGCTGCCTCACTATCATCCTCCCATTTCTGCAGCTGGTTTTCTGGGCAGGTCTGGTTTCCAGGGTTATCTCTGTCCTTCTCTGATAAACCTGGTAAACTCTGTGCTCCCATTCAGAATCCTGGCTTAGCTCTCCCCTGGACATCTGTTAGGTGGCTTTTGTCCAACTGTTATACATCCCAGACTTGCAGCTTATTGTAAACTACTATAAGCTGCAAGTCTGGGAGTATTGTTGATTTGGGGTCAACTTATATGCTCAATTCTACAGCTATGCTTAAATCCAGGCAATCTTTTCAAAATATGTATATTATTTAATTCTTTTGTGACTTTAACCTATTTCCAGGTTTAAGTGTCAAAGTGAGTTATGTCTACCACAAGAGAGCTGCATGACATCTATTTCATCACTAATGAAAGTGTTAAACACTAATAAGAATTAGAATACCTTTGAATGTGGAAATCATTCACATTTTATTTTCTGATACTTGTGTTATAAATGAAGCAGTCTTGCTCACACATCTTTAGTCATATATCATATATAATTGAAGATGATTAAGAGAATAACAGTCTACTGAGTAATTCTAAACATTCCATACATTCTATTTAAAACTATAGTTTACTTCTAAAAGTTAAAGCATTATCTGAAATATGTAGATTAATAATTTCAGAACTACAGAAAAATTTCAAAAATATTAGAGAGTTCCCTTATACCTCAGATCCAATTTCTACAATGCATTGGTCACAACCAATACCAATAGTGATACTTTAGTAATAACTAAGATTCATATTTTATTCAGATTTCCTTAGTTATTGTCTATGTCCTTTCTTGATTCTAGGATCATGTCCAGGATACTACCTTATATTTATCTACAAAATCTTAGGCACCTCTAGAATATGAAAGTTTCTCAGACTTCTCTTGTTTTTGATGACCATGACTGTTTTGAGGAGTAAGGGTCAAGTATTTTGTACAACGTCCTTCAATCTAGGTTTGTCTGAGGTCTTTCTCATGGCTAGAGAAGAGTTGTGAGATTTAGGAAGGAAGACCACAGAGGTAAGCTGCCATTCTCATCACATAATATCAAAGATATATGCTATCAAAGTGACCACTGATTACTGATGGCTTATCAACATGACTTCTCACTTAACCTTGACCGCCTGGCAAAGAATCTGTTGGTTTTCTCCACTGTAAATTACTCTTTTTCTCCTTTTCCATACTGTACTTTTTTTAGAACAGAGTCCATATGAGCGTCTTAAAACTTAAGAAGTAGAGAATTATGTTCCACCTCCTTGAGGTACTCCTTGAGGGGGAGTACCTACATAAATTAGTTGGGATTGTTCAATAGATACTTTTTAATGTATAAAAAAATGTAGTAATGCATATAATCTATCATTATTGGTATTTTTAAAAGAACAATAGGTAGATCAATAAGTAGAGATAGAGGTGTGTAAAGACTATGTCAAGCTCATGGAAGGCCACATAAGAAACCAAGAACAACATATTTCTTTGGGAGAAGGAACTGAAACAGGGTAGGAGACACCTCACTTACAACTTAATAGAATATATAATTTTAAATTTCTAAAAATATTTACTCTATCCTTCTATTTTTTTAAGTCTTTAAAATGTAAAATGTAATAATCTATGGGGACTAGGTAAAAACCGCCGAAAGGAGAAGGGAATGGTCATACTGCTTCATGGATACTATTTTTATAATGAAGAATATTACCAGATCAGTGGCCTCAGTGATCATTCTTACCACCTCAAGATAGATTCAATGCATTTCAAAATATACAAGTGAAAAGTCAATGTTAGACTGGTTTTGTTAATGAATAGTATATGCCAGAGTTGTGTATCTGTGTTTGGTAGTAGCAGTTAGGCAAAAGAATCAATAGCCTGATTAAAAAGAGAAAGCCCAAGAGTCTTCTAAACTTAAAAAGTTGATTTGCTATTTTAGTATATGTCATTGAATGCACAAACTACCCTGGTCACCAGATTTACTAGCAGAATTACCTTCCATCTATGTTTCAACAAAGATTAATATTGGCATTGATAAGGAGAAACACTGTGCTGGGTTATTCCCTTGAAAGATGCTCTTCTCTATATTGTATGGCCAGTGTTTCTCAAGGGATAAATAATTAGAATTGTGTCTCACAGATGTATTACAGAAATAGTGTCTGTTTGTTTTGCATTTGTACTAGAATAAGCTTTCACCATTCCACATAAGTTATGACTTAACTACATTTGAGACTGGGGTTGTGTTACTCAATGGTTCATTAAAGAGAATAAACTAAAGGACTAAATATAAAAAGAAACTCATCTAAATTGGGGAGCAAGATATTGTGGCAAGAGTTAATACGGATGAAATAAGAATCATCAGGGGAAAGATTTATGTGATCTGAAGAGAAACGAGAATATGAAATAAGAATCATCAAAAAGACACCTAAATAAAGGGATCTGACTGGGGAAAAGGGAGAGAGAGAGAGGGAGAGAAAGAGAGAGAGAGAAATTAGATAGTTAAAAAAAAAAAAAGATTAAAATTGACCACTTCTGACTGGTGAGAAGGGAGATACAGAGATATTGAGCAAAAAATGGATGTGTTTGCTCCCTGAGAGCAGGAACTTCTTTAGATTTTATGTGGCTTTCCACACAGAGCTTTGTATAGATTAAGCACTGTTTTAATATTGATTGCTTGGCCTTCTATAGACTATGATGGTATCTAAAGATGTGATTTTTTACATGATACATAAATAGTCAAAGAGAAAAAGGAAAAATCATAAGGTTGACCAAGGAAAATGGGTCAGAGAAGCAAGCACAGAGTAACATGTTTTTAGAAAGTTGGGCTATTAAGAGCACATTTTAGAGTTTTTGGTCATTGCAAGAAGGCAGAGCTTCCCTTCAGTTTAATGCATATGATCTGAAACATCTTTTAAAAATTATATTCATGATCATTAGTTAGATAAAGCCCACACTATATAAAATTCTATGCCAAATTTAAACTAATATCAAATGAGCTTGCCCTGCTTTCCCTGCCATACATAGTATAATAAACTGGATGTTCTTTAATTGGGAGGGTACTATAACTTAATCCCTATGCCAGCCCACTATAAAATTTTATCAGTGCTGCTCCAGTAGAGGCAGATACAGAAATAATGTTGTCTCCTCCTAATATGTTATTTTAGATCAGTGTCAGATTCACAATTGGAACTAAAAAGTCTTTTAAGATGAAGCCCTTACTCTAGAACTTTAGCAATAATTGCCACAGATTTAGAATTTATACCATGGCAAAGCCTAGCAAATTAGGTGGCATTTAAATGAATGCATTACATATCCCTAAAATCCTAAATGGATAACATGTATGGAGGAAGAATGATTTATCTGATTGAAAAGGGCAATGTCATTCTAATTTCTAGACAATGTGTTAATTACTAGGGCATATAGTGACCAGCATACAAATGATCTTAGTCATATTATATTTTAAGATGCAAAATAAGTATTTTTATTACAATTATACTATCAAAATTGTATTAGGCCATATGGATTTTGGTCTAAAAACAGAATGTATTCCATCTAGTGTTTCAGTATTTCTATTAGATAAGACTGTGTTATTAGGAACTACATATTGATTTTAATTAGAACAGGCATGCCACCATTAATATGAGTTGTGATGCCACTAAGGCAGTCGTCAAGGGAGGATTAATTAATTAATTGTAAATTAATTAATTGAGAGTGAATCAAATCAACCTAGGAAAATGAATACAGAACTTGGGCAGGGGAGTTAAACTCAAAACAGATGGAAAACCCAAGACAATTTAAATTGTTCGTCAAGACTAGAGAAAATTAAGTAACTCATTAAAAGAGAAGACCCATTGTTTTTAAGAAATCAAAGTAATAACAATAAAGCAATAAATTAAGTTCAACCATTTTCCTTAAAAATAAGATACAAAATTCTAAAAACTACTAAGATTTTGTCATTCTATGTCTTAGGCCCAGAGAAATGATTTGTAGTACTGGGTACTTGATAACACTCATCACAAATTTAATCACTTCATTTTCAGTTCATGGCTAAAGAAGAAACTCACTCAAATGCTTAAAAGGAAATGAATACACTAAATTGAAGGAAAAGTCTATTATAAAGGAGAGTCGTGCCCCTTTTTCTAATGGGTTTCCCTCTAGTTACTGGATCCCAGTGTTTATGAAACTCAGTGCTTCAGAAACGATCAACAAACATGGTTGACTACCAAGTGAGGTTGATATCTGGAAAAGAAACCAAGATGTAAATAAACTTTACAAATTTAACCATGTAAAATAAACATATAGGTAGGAAAAACTAAGAATAATATAGTAATATGAAAATCTTTGCATTATAGGGTCATGTTTTTATTTAAAAATGTGTTTAGTATTTCTGTGTCAGCACACATGCGCGTGCACACACACACACACACATCAGAAGGTTTCCTAATGACCAATAAAGGATTGTGTGTCAGTTACAACCCATTAACTAGGACTGAGATAATATATAGCAAAATGAAAATTAAAGTCAGATGTGTATGAAACTCTGATTTAAAAAACAAAACCAAAGAAAACAAAAGCCCTGTTCTAAGTAGTCCTCATATTTAGACAATAACTTTCCAGTGACAAGGAATTAAAAATAAATGCCAGGAGGAGAAATCCTATTTGCCCTGACCATACCTGCCTGCAAACAGGGTGTTATCTCAGTAAAATACAAACAGAAACCAATTCTAATAAGCAGTGCTGCACTTTCCCAGGTCTTTGTTGTATAATCAATGAACAGAATGGCAAAGGGCAAGTGGTAAGGAAAGGGAAGGTCTTTATGTGCCTTTAACAGGTTTAGGAACCACTTTGGTCAAATGAACACACTCCATTACAGCATAGATTTCTCCCACTTAACCTTAAAGGCATGGTATTATGCTGTGGACCTACCTATAGTAACTACCTATAATCACAAAAGTCAGCTGCAATTTGTCCTAAAATAGTTGACAGTGAACCTCTAGTAACTGCGAAAGGGCACTATAATTTCCCACATATGAATTAGTTTGTTGATTTAACAACTATTGTGCATATGCTATGACTCAGGCACTGTTCAGGAGACTGTGATATATTGATAAAAAAAATACTTCTGTCCTTGAGAAGTTTATATCCTGGCAGACTGACACAGAAAGCAAAACAAAGCAAAATAAGCATAAGGAGTAATGTATTATATTAGAAATAAGTTGGTGAAAAAGAAAAGGTAGATCAGGGTATGGAAGACTGGGAGAAAGGGTGCAATTTTAAATTGGGTGATCAGGCAGTCCTCCTTGTGAAAGTGCTATTCTCATTGTTCTTATTCCAGATAAAAGAGACAGAGAATTCTAGAATAAATAGCTTTTTGGCTTGTTGGAGGAATAGCAAAGTAGAAGAGCTAGGTAAAAGATGTCAAAGAGGAAACGGAGGGCCAAGACATTTACACCCCGAAGACCACTGTCAACAGGGCCTTTTTCCATGACTTTTTCACTGAGTAAAAGAGAGCCATGATATGGTTTGGGGGCAGAGAACTAATGTGATTATCACCATGCCTGTTCTCATGATGGCAAGGAGACAAGGGCAGAAACAGAGAGATCAGTTAGCCAGAGACTGTGATAATCCAGAAGAAAAATGATGGAAGGTCAAATCAGAGTGGTCACTCTAGAAACAGTAATCCAATTCCAAACATATCAAGTTGGTAACACCAACAGGATTTGCTAATGTAGTGGATGTGGGATATGAAAAAAAGAAGGAGGGAATGCTGTCAAGGATGATACTAAGGTGTACAGCCTGAGCACTTGCAAGGATGACATTGCCCTTAACTGAGACGGGGAGCAAGTTTTGGAGAAAAGATATGATGTTCAGATTTGAGCATGTTGAGTTTGAGATGCCTAGTAGACATCCAAGAAGAAGTGTAAGGTAGACAGTTGAATTTATGAATCTGGAGGAAAGAGGTTTGGACTAGATGTACAAATTTGGGAGGCTGGGCATAAAAATAGTATTTAATGCCATGATACTGGATATCACCAAGGGAATGAGTGTTGACAGAAAATGAAGGGGACCAAAGACTAAGCAATGGATAAAACCAGCATTCTAGTCCTTGAAGAAAAGAGAAGGAATAGACAAAAATGATTGATGGATTGACCAGTGAGGTAGGGAGAAACCTGACAGAGTTTGGGGTCCTGCAAGTCAAGTAAAGAAAGTTTCTCCAGGAAGGAATGATCAAATAAGTTTGATATTTAGTTGTGAGTGGAACTCACTCATTAAAATTAAAGATCAATTAAGTAAAGATCATTTATCAGCAAAGTTTCATATGATCTCTATATGAGCTCTAGAGTTAGATGGGGATTTAAATCCCAACTTCAACACTCGCTATCCTCAACTAATTGCTTCATGATTTCTGAGGCTGGTTTCCTAGACCTCTGCCTCACAGATCTTCTGTGAAATTCAGTGAAATGATTTATGTGAACTCACCTATGAAATGCTTGTGTAGTAATGGGTACTTATCATTTAAAACTTAATGTGTAATACAAATAATACAAATATTAACATGAACTCAAATATTATATAATTGAAATATTATATGCATTATATATATTATGCATTAATATGTATCATATGATTTCTGCTATTTGTTATATTATTCATGATTTATTTACTCATTTGGTCTTTTAGTTATGCATCAAATATCCTTCAGCATTTACTCTTTACTAGGCAGGCTCCTAAGAAAACAAGCATAGACAAGACATGGAACTTATCATTCCTGTAATTTAAAGTACACCAGACTCTGCAACTGATACTCTACAGAATTTATCCCCCCATTTCATGTGAGCAATTTGAGCAGTGTCTCTATCACCTACCAGGTAGGTGACCTTAATATAAATAAGTCACTCAAACTCTCTGACCCACAGAAAAATGGAGATACATTGTCACTATTTGCAAGGTGGTTAGAAAGATCAGCAGATCCAGTAGATATTCTTGCATCTATTACTAAGTAGGCATTCACAATGTAGATCTTATTAGTACTATAAATTCTGTCCATTCTGTCAAAAAGAATGTGGACTTTCTTGAAGTAATTCATAGTTTTCACTTTTACTGGAAGTTGACATGTTTTTAAGATAGCATAAACTGACATCCTAATAAACAATCTTTCATTTGTTTATATTTACTTTACCCTGTCTCATTTCATGAAGAATTTGAGATAGTTTAAAAGGAAATTATGGAAAGTGATAATAATGATGAAAATATAAAATCATGAATGTCTATATAGAGAACATATATATGTTTTCATACTTACTTAATATTTATGGTGGATTTCATATTTAATTCTGAGCTTCCTGGCAGCCAACACTAAAGGGAAATATCAGTTAAACAGTTTCAGAATCTAGTATCTTCTAGATTCTCACCAAAGAAACAAAGTTTGCTTAGCATGAAACTCTAAAAGATATTTCTTAGTCAAGACTTCATATAGGATATATCGAGTGATACAGATTATAAGTGTAATTATTTTTGTAACAAATGTAGTTATGAATTTTGTAGAAATGTTTCTTATAATAACTTATAATTAAAAAATTGAGTCTTAATGTAAAAAAAAATAATTGAGTGATAATTTTGTGAAAATGTAGTCCAAATATGGTAGTATCAGACTACTTAATAATCCAAAAATTCTCTCTAATTTTGTGTGCATCTTATCATCCCTAATATATTTATGTGCATGTCTGTTTATTTATAATATAACATATATATGTTATACATATAATGGATATATAATATATATATTCTATGTATACCTGTATACACATATATATTTTGCTATATTCACACCAATTTAGAATTTTTTAGAGGAATAGACAAGATTTAAAGTATCTACAACAAACATTGCTTCTTTTCTCAGACTTTCAGTGGGAGCTGGATGGTAGACAAAAGGCCTGAGGAATTGTGTTCCATATTGCTAGATGAGGACAGAGGAATATTCTTGAGAAACCAAACTAACATGGTAAGTTAAAAAAAAAAATACTAACATGGTAAGTTTAACATTCCATTAGAAAAAACTGACCTTTCTAGGATTTTCACATTGATGGATATCCAGGTAAGTACCCTCACCACCATATGACACTAATTCTCAAAATGGTTTACAGACAATAACCAGAATTTTTCTCAGGGAGTTTTTGGTCAATACATAAACAAATATACCTTTGACATTCCAATAATAAGCTCTGTTGAAGATGTATCTTTCTAAGAACATAACACTATAATTTTCTTTATGTAAACCCAGATGCTCATAAAGGTCTCCTAGGCCTGGTTCACATGTGAAAAAGATCATGCAAGCATTGCTACTTTTGATTCTCATAGAAATTTCCGACATTCTAGCTTACAAAGATGTTGTCTGTAGTTGTCTTTTTTGTTTGCTTGTTGTTGTTGTTGCTGTTGTTAGCTCCCCCTCCTTTTTAAAAAAGTTCTTGGCCAATCCTGATTTCCCTTTAAAGATACACTTGATGCTATTGGGGAAATGTCAGAAATAATGAAGAAAAATCCTAACATGCTGTCCAACTGAAGTCCATCTTTTGAAATGAAAAACATTCATAATGAAAATGAGTTGACAGCTTACTTGATGATATTTACAGCTGGATATGACGTCAATCGGAAGGATAGTACAGATCAATTTTAATGGCAAGCAGCTAAGCACGCTTATTGATCTGGCAGCTTGCTACTCTACAAATGGCAAAGACCATTAATATGCTAGCACCAGGGACATGGGAGAAGCATAAAACAACAAGTGACTTTGAGCCTTTAAAGTAGATAATTTAAGAGTGCTGATTTGATGATCACAAGGGAAAGTGTGAATTCATGATTTAACCTCCATTCACTACCTCTCAACTAAAAATTGATTGCCATCCTAGGAGTCATATTTCATTTGAGAGAAATTTAATATATTTCATAATTTCCTCTTTAAGCCCTTTGCTTTAAGGGATGTCACTTGCTGTCTGGCTAATCTTAAAGTAGCTCCCCCACCCCTTCTGGAAGAAGAGAATCATTTCTCCTTAGACTAGAGTGACCATGTAGGTGAAACATGAATCAAAAGCATGTAAGAATATCATGTATCCCCTTTGTCTGCTTCCATATTTCCTTTCTACCCTATAAGGACAATAACATTAGTCCCTCTCTGGAATATAAAAATGGATAAGATCATGTCTATTAAGTGCTGCTAGAAGACATTTATTTTAGGAACAGTAAAAACCATCAGTAGTACCCACACAGTAGTCAATATTACAAATATATATCACTTGAATGTGGCCACTGCTATTGAGACTAAAGTTTTCCTCATCTGGAAGAGATCTGAATACCCTTCTGATCACCAAATAAACTTTTCATTCATTTCACATTGTATTTTAATACACCTAATGGAGACGAACCAAATGGATGTTAGGTGGGCTGTCTGTAATAATGAACTTCCTAACCTCTAGAGATGCAGTACATCTGCTCAGATCAAAATGTGTTGTTTATGAAGCTCCCACACTCTGGAGACATATGTACAGTACCAGTGTGAAAATAACAAGTTTCAAACTCTTAAAATCTTTCCTAGTCAGCCAGTGAGGAAGGATTAACCCTCCCAGTGTGGAACGAATCCTTGTGCAAATCTGCTAATGGCCCAAATCCTTAGTAACAGTATCGGACATACAAAGACTCTTACCTGGTTTTTGTTGGAAGGGAAAATAGTAAATTTCAACCTGCGGAGCTTTGTGCTTTCCTGCCTAAGTCCGAATGGCCTGTTGAGGTGAGAGTAGAGAAGAACCAACTGAAGAATTAATGGTGATTTATGATCTCTTATAATCAAGACTTTTTTCTTCTTCTTTCCTAATGCTGACAGATTGAAATCCATATTTTGTGTGGTCTTATAAGAAATTAAAAAACAACTATTAATTTTGCCAAGATGCATATTCTCTATGCCTATTGGCTAATACTCAGTAATGACCTTTGTTAAGAAATTTGGGGCAGCCAAGCCATTTATAAATCGTATTACTGATCTCCAAATAGAAAAAGGGAGTTCCAAATAATGGACTGCTCTCTTGTTTTCTAAATAACAGTTCTTTTTCTCAGTTATTCTTCCTATCACTTTGTTTATTAAGATTTTTACTTCATTCTCTGAAAAACTCTGGGTAAAACAAAAACAATTTCTTGCATTGAAAGCACATATTCTATTAATATTTTCTGGGTGAATAGGGATGGGGAAGGAATCCCTAAAATATAGACATGTAACTTATTTCTAGCAACCCTTGCTATAAAGTAACTTGACATTAGGGTTACAAATATTTATATTGCTGAAAAACACTATAGAATTCAATCACTTATCAACTGAAATCCACTGAAAAGCTGAGTTAATTCTAAGAAAGCATCAGAATATGAAAAGCATATTTCATAGATTAAATAGGAAAGATGTTAAAATTATTAAAGATGCTAAAATGATATTTGTTTAATGTTAAACATTTTAAATTTAGAAAGTTTTTTAAATGTTAAAAATATTAAAATGCCACTTGGTCGTGGTGAATAATCCTTTTAATGTACTATTGAATCCTATTGGCTAGTATTTTGGTGAGAATTTTTGCATCTGTGTTCATCAAGGATATTGGTCTGTAGTTCTCTTTTTTTATGGGATCCTTGTCTTGTTTTGGGATCAAGGTGATGCTGGCCTCATAAAATGAGTTTGGAAGTTTTCCTTCCATTTCTATTTTTTGGAACAGTTTCAGGAGAATAGGAATTAGTTCTTCTTTAAATGTTTGGTAGAATTCCCCCGGGAAGCCGTCTGGCCCTGGGCTTTTGTTTGTTTGGAGATTTTTGATGACTGTTTCAATCTCCTTACTGGTTATGGGTCTGTTCAGGCTTTCTATTTCTTCCTGGTTCAGTTGTGGTAGTTTATATGTCTCTAGGAATGCATCCATTTCTTCCAGATTGTCAAATTTGTTGGCATAGAGTTGCTCATAATATGTTCTTATAATTGTCTGTATTTCTTTGGTGTTCATTGTGATCTCTCCTCTTTCATTCATGATTTTATTTATTTGGGTCCTTTCTCTTTTCTTTTTGATAAGTCTGGCCAGGGGTTTATCAATCTTATTAATTCTTTCAAAGAACCAGCTCCTAGTTTCGTTGATTTGTTCTATCGATTTTTTGGTTTCTATTGCTCCATATCACTCGGCATCAGGGAAATACAAATCAAAACCACAATGAGATACCACCTCACACCAGTCAGAATGGCTAAAATTAACAAGTCAGGAAATGACAGATGCTGGCGAGGATGCGGAGAAAGGGGAACCCTCCTACACTGTTGGTGGGAATGCAAGCTGGTGCAACCACTCTGGAAAACAGCATGGAGGTTCCTCAAAATGTTGACAATAGAACTACCCTATGACCCAGCAATTGCACTGCTGGGTATTTACCCTAAAGATATAAACATAGTGATCCGAAGGGGCATGTGCACCCGAATGTTTATAGCAGCAATGTCTACAATAGCCAAACAATGGAAAGAACCTAGATGTCCATCAACAGACGAATGGATAAAGAAGATGTGGTATATATACACAATGGAATACTATGCAGCCATCAAAAGAAATGAAATCTTGCCATTTGCGACGACGTGGATGGAACTAGAGGGTATCATGCTTAGCGAAATAAGTCAATCGGAGAAAGACAACTATCATATGATCTCCCTGATATGAGGGAGAGGAGATGCAACATGGGGGTTAAGGGGGTAGGAGAAGAGTAAATGAAGCAAGATGGGATTGGGAGGGAAACAAACCATAAGTGACTCTTAATCTCACAAAACAAACTGAGGGTTGCTGGGGGGAGGGGGGTTGGGGAGGGTGGGATTATTATGGACATTGGGGAGGGTATGTGCTATGGTGAGTGCTATGAAGTGTGTAAACCTGGCAATTCACAGACCTGTACCCCTGGGGAAAAAAATATATTATATGTTTATAAAAAATAAAATTAAAAAAAAATTTTTTAAAAATATTAAAATGGAGAATCCCAAATAGAGTGAATATTGTTTGGTCTGCCTAAACCCCCTTCATTGGGTCAATGTAAACTGCTATGAGGGTTGGAAAAGAGCCTTTGACTTAAAGAGAGCCACAGCTCCTGGGAAATCACACACACACACACACACACTCTCTCTCTCTCTCTCTCTCTCTCTCTCTCTCTCATAGGCTATGGAATGAGCAATCCTTACCCAATGACTGATTCACATGGAAGTACAGAAGGTCAGCTTCTTACCTCATTATGAGAGACCAAATCTAAGGTATAATACATGCTTCAGAACTCGCTGTGGGATCAGGCTGAGAGCCATATCCTTCATGAGATCCTTTCCCCATCATATTCTACTTCCTCTCTTCCTTTCTCCTAAGAGCATTCTCTCAATAAACAATGTCCACCCAAATTCCTGTCTCAGGCTCTGCTTCTATAGGACCCAATCACAATACCAAGTTAAGTGCTGGATTCCCAAACACAGGAAAAAAACATACTTATGAGATTCTTCCCTAATAAAGAAAATCTTAACAACAATTTCATTTTGTTTCGTCTCTAACAAGCAGTTCTGGGAAAAGTTTGGTGTAATCAAATGAAGCCATGGCAGGTGATTGAATTAATTTCATACATTAATCGGAATTCAAATTTCCAGCTTTAGAAATTTTAACTTAGTGTGGGCTCTTACCTTGACACCAAGCCTGTTGACATCCCCTAACATTCTAGTGGTGGTTTTTAGGATTATTTCTGAACTCAACCCATAGAGAGATCACTCATCTTCCCTCTTTATTCAGCCTCTCTCCCACCCTATTCAATATTTTGTGTTATTTTATCAGTATGTGTTATTTAAGCAGTACTATACACAGTAGGAATCATTAAATATTTGTTAAATCTATTCTTTTGGCTATATGAATTAATAATTGAGGTCTAAGAGAGAAAGCAGGAAAAGAGCTATCCATTCAATAACTGTACAGCTAGAGAAAAAAAAAAAAAGGGAAATCACACATTCTCATACAGGTACAAAGACCTGTCCCTAATCACTGTCACTGGCTCCAAAAAGGACAAGAGACAAGAGAGGATACCAACATTAAATTACTCATGAATCTTCTTGACCCCGAAAAAAGAGAACATTTATTTCCCTTCAATTCACATATGCTGCCCAGAACTGAGCTTCCTGGAATTTCTATTAAGAATCCAGATTACATAGCAATAATTTTCAGGTGCCACAGTCTCTGCTAATAGTAAGCTCCAAAAGAAGGAAGCAGAAAGAAGACACACAACAGTCCAGAGCTATAGCGATCTGGGGACAATTTGAATGGACATGAATGAAGATAGAATTTAAAACATGTAGAAATTTAAAAAAAAATGTAGAAATCAAAGTCCAGAAATTCAGGATGCAAGAAATAGACGTGATCTCATTTTTCCATAAGCTAATCTCCTTTCTCTTTCAAATCCTTGATTCCGTGGAGTTAGCAGAAAATTTAATCTCACTATTGGTGGGGGAGGCACACATCCCTCTTTTATAAGGTTGGTTAAGTCCCAAGAGATTCACATAGGGCCAGGATATTTTGGAGCCATGTGAGTACGGATGTAGGGAAGGGAGTGATGGCTGGCAGTCACACAGTTTATAAATGGCCTGTACCAGATTCCTGTCCATCATGCTCCCTGGACCAGTGGATCTTCCTGGCAGGCATCTCTGTGAGGCCACCTCTGTGAGGTACATATTTTGGCCATCCCCTCCTTGAGGTGATACTACCTGTAAGTCTGCTGAACTCCTTTCATAGGAGTTTACTGGCCTCTCTACTCTCATCACTATTCTGTATCTCTCCTCCTCCTGGGCCAGGGGAACCCTTTCTATCCTAAGGGGAAATTTCTTACTTTCTCTTAATGTTTGCCTCAAAAGCACTCCCTTTTTCTTGTAGTTTCAAATGTTAGTAGGCCTCAAGCTTGTTGGAGACCTCAAGTTTTGCCTGCTATTTAGTGGTAAATTTCCACTAGGGAATACATGTTTATTCTAGTCTTGAACTCTATCTTCATTTATTTTCTAAGGATCATACTCACCAATTAGAAAAGCTATTGCAAGTCGATGGCATTCTTATAGATGAGAAGTTAGTTTCATGATTAAAAAAACAGTTGATGGCCCAACTTGAAATTCACGGAAGTATGTTCATAATGAACTTTTCCTACTCATTAGGCTTAGAGAGCCCTGTGAAATACTCCCTTTAAATGTTCACCCATATTATTCCTATATATTAAAAGCCTGTTAATGGTAAACTATCTTGCACATTAGAGAGCACCTGCCAAGTAAATTCTCAATGTTTCCAAAGGAAACAAATGGAAATAGAGAGAACATGCCTGGTAAAGATTAGGAGATAAATAACACAGGCAGCAAGTTCAAAAGATACTGGTTTAGCCTTCAGGCAACACCAACACTGGCAAGGCTGGCCACTTTCAAGTTAGTTCCAAACGTTTCCCATGTCAGAAGTGTAAAACAGGGGCACCTGGGTGGCTCAGTTGGTTAAGCGTCTGCCTTCACCTCATACCATGATCTCGGAGTCCTGGGATCAAGGACCCATGCAGAGCTCCCTGCTCAGCGGGGGGCCTGCCTCTCCCTCTCCCTTTGCCCATCCTTCCCCATCCCCCTCAACTGCTTGCTTATATTCTCTCTCTCACTCAAGTAAATAAATAAAATGTTGAAAACAAGAAACACAAAACAACTCTCTACATCATGAGAGAAATCTTTTTACTGTGTAGGAAACAGAATCCTCCATTCATAAGGGAAAAAAAGAGTTAAAAATCTTTTGTTTTCAACTTTCAACTAGTAAAGTTTTCAAGAAATCCTAAGAGATGGAAGGGAACCAAGTCGAAAGTCATTCCCTTTTCTTTTTGATTTATTTCAATCCCTTTTCACAGAGACAGCCATTGAGACAAGTATTTTTTATGTCAACTCACTGAGGACTTGACTGCAGCCATCGGAAAGACGCAATAATTGATTTCAATAATTAATTCCTGCTTGCCGAAGTAATGTTGCTTATGCACTCCTCTTCAGGCCCCAGTTAAAAGGAACTCAGAGGCAGGAGTGCATAAACAGCTACATTACTTTGGGGAGTGAAAGTCCCCTAACATACTGTAGATTTGGGAAGAGCTTTTAGGCCTGGGGCTATTTGAAGTTAGTTCCTAGAGAGTTTGCTGTTACCTCATGTTGTCCGTGATTTTCTAAAACCAATTCAGAGGAGTAGAAAGCCAAGTGGAGAGCTCAGCACCTTTACAACAACTGATCTCAGCTCAATCAGAAAAATCACTCTCACACTATATCAAAAGTTCTCTCAAAAACAAAAGAGGGAGAGAAGGGCTCTGGAAGGAAGGGCATCAGGAAGAAGGAGAGCTGAAAGTAGAAAAAGAATCAGAAATGGATACCATTTCCGAGGAAAACAAAGTGGAAAATGCTATTTGGAAAACCAAGTGACCCCTGGTCTCTTTTCATTTAAATGATTTCTAAAACCCAGAACCACTTCTAAACTCTAGTCGAAAATGTTAAAATGGAGCTATTTTATGGTTCTTTCAAAAGAGTTAAATACACCGTGCTATCTTGCATGCCTAATATAAACAGAAACTAAACTGTATTTTATTACTTCCTCTAAGGTATTTCCATACATTTTTTTAAATAATATTTTGTATGTCTTAATATAATGATCTAAAAATAAAACTCAACTCAGATGCAATACTTTAGAATATTTATCCTTAATGGAAAGGCTGTTAAATACTCAAATCTTGGCAAATTTATCACTTAAAAATTACTTTAACCACTTCCCCCAACCCAGATTATATACTCAGCTCCCTTTGACCCAAAATGTGTCACAACACAGGCTGTTCACTAATCGGGGAATTTACAATCCAAAACTGATTGGGATGTCAATGCTTTATTGTTCATGAAGGTCTATAAAGGACCGGGAAGCACAAATGGAAAGCAGGCCCTTGTTAGGCATGGACCGTACATAGCCATGCCCAGGTACAAGAACCGACCTCTTGTTACTCCCTGGTCCCAAGGCGATAAGGTTCCTGATGTAAAGAACAGATTAAAAGTAAAACGAGACCAGATGTTTTTCCTATTAGATGGATTAAGTCAGACCAAACCTAAAATTAGGAAAACACGCAGGGCTGATTTACTACTGTGCTGTGATGGGTGGCTGCGCTGGGAACTGTGGCCAGTGGCTGCAGAGCCAGCTCTCCATTTATTAATGGGGCTCTGGGAGTGGGAAGGCCTCACCCCTGACTGCTCTAAAAATGCTGAACGAGGGCTCCAGCCTGGTGATGAAAGCTGCTGTCTGAAGGTGGACCCTGGGTAAAAACAACATTAAAATCTACTTCAAATACAGCTGATGGTACAAAGGGGAGAGGGAAATGCTCAGCTTCACTATCTTCTTGAATGAAAATATTTTAGAAATAAAAGTACCGAATTAGCCCAGCTCTACGCATTTTTTTTCCTGAAAATACAATCTTATTATGAATAGGAAAATCAACTTTACTGAGTCTCACGTGGACCAAAATCAGACAGTTTAACCCCAAAGTGTTTCTTTGCATGCTGCGCTCAGAGAGTGTCTAATGGAATGGGGCTATTGTATGAGTTTGCCAGATCAACCTCCCTGGGTAGGAGTGAGGCCAGGTTTATCAAAATAGTCAGGATGTTCAGAAACTCTGTTGAAACTCCTAGTCCTTTGACCAAATGGAGCTCCTTGCCAAGAACTCAATGCAAGAAAAAATTATTTTAAGAATAGCCTGTTATCTTGAAAGCTTATTTAAAACTATAAATTTGAAGGAAAACATAAACATGTGCTTTTTTAGACAGTGAATTCAGTGCAATATCAAATACTCCTTTGTACAGGTGCACTCTTGGGAGAGTCCCGAAAAATGAATTTCTTCCTAATTCTGCTAAGGTGTTCACATCCTAGGTACTTTTCAGTATCTTTCAATAGGATTTGTTGTTACCGTTGTGTGTTTTGTTTTTGCTTTCATTCTGCATTCTCAAAGCCACCTGTAATGTAATAGCAAGGCTATGTGGATACAAATTCAGACCCAGATTGGAACTCCTGAGCAGTCACTTAAAAACCACGACTTTAAAATATCACATAAACGTCTATGAGCTTCAGTTTTCTCATTAGTAAAAATGAAGTCAACATGCATCTGATAAGGGTGAGGGTAAAAAAAAAATGCCTAAAAGAGTAAGAAGTCAGTCAATTCACATCACAGACATGACATACATGCCCACCCGTCTCCCTTAGGTCTACATTGCTCTAGTTCTCATAAGAAAAAGTTTGCTGAAGAACAGAAAGCTGGCAAGAAAGCAAATCTTAAGTCTCCTCCCAAGACTACTCCCTCAGTCATGGGGACTCCTATGAAGATTATTTCCTACTTTTGCAGAAAGTATGATGATGAATTTTCTCAATGTAAGTTGCACTTAGCCCTCAAAAGTCTATATACATATGAAGTTAAGTAAGTGTCACTTTTTGCCAGCCAGAAGTGAGTTATGGTGACTTATGTGTGTATTTGGCTCACCCTAGAGACAACCCAGTATCCCCGGGCAATCAAAGAGGTCCACATGGTGTGTTGGTAAGAGAAAACAGAACACACACAAATCCCAATATAAGACCGATAGCTGGCAGGGGATATGTATATGGCTAGAAACTGGATGCCTAAGCTGGACCAGAAAACAGAAAGGTAAGAGAAGAAGAACAGTCATGGCTTCTAGGGAGTCAAGAAACCAAGCCAAAAGAGAAACAATGTGACACTAAAAGGAAGAAAAATCTCCATCTATGTCTGTCTGTCTTTCTGTCTCTCTCTCTCTCACACATACACAAGCTGATTGGATGAATAATTCCAGTTTTGCTTTTTTTTTTTTCTGCAAAAAGCAGATTTAGATAGCAATCTCTATAGGTGAAGTAAAATGATACAACAAATACTGTACTGAAACTTTTAAGCAGGCATTTGGGAAACCTGCTGTTTGTATTCATAAGCTGTTAGCCAGCAGATGGAAAAATAGTACTTTTGTAGGAACAAATGGTCACCACCTAATTTATGGCATACACTGTCTCAAAAATATTGCTCTTCTATTTTTTTTTGTGACTGAGGGGACACATCAGAAATTACAGTACAACAACAAGAGTATTTGTTGTACTTGAACATGTTAGTTTGGGACTCATCTCTGTTGTACCAATGATCAGGCACATCATTTTGAAGTGTTTGGCCTTAAAATTATTTTCATTTGCAGAACACCAGAAATGTGATGTATTCTAACATGATAGACTGTATCCCAAAATAGACATGGTTAACGCATGGTTTGAGTGTAGCGGTTACATAGTAAAATGCCTACATTATCACAATATGCTGATGGTGATGTCATTCAATGAAACTTAAATTTATCTCTCTGGCTGGGCTCTTGACATTTAGTATGACTCCAGTTCTTTGGGAAAGGATGTCTAATTCTCCCAAAAAGAAGAAATGTGGCACTAGGCAGTCAAAGTTAGAGTAAACATATACCTTGTAATCTTACTTGGACTTAGTATTTTCTTAAGTCTAGAATTCCTGCAACTTTTTCCAGCTTACATAGTTAAGGGCAAATTTATGTCTACTGTCAAAACACTTAATATAGCTTTCTACTATGGTATAAACAAATGTACTTGTCAAGTGTGAGGTCGGAGTCATGGAGTTGGGGGAGAGATGGGTCGTGTATTTATGTGTTTGTAAAAAATCTCTATGAGACTTTCGTCTCTCAAAAACTATAGTTTCCTTGAGAATGAGTTACTCCATCCCTAAGAGAAATGGCTCTTTGATTTAGTTACAACTGAATGTTTCTTAGAGGTAGCTACCTTAAACATCACACAACTGAGAAGACCATTTGCAAACTAGTTCTTCCATAAGCTGTGTTCTTGGTGATAAATGCTAATTAGTTCATGGCTTGATATAATGCAGCTCTAGAAAGCATACACATGTCTGTAATTTCTTGAGATAGTAGTGTAGAAGTACAGATTTTAAAGAACTATCATGAAAAGTCAGCAATTAATGGATTTTCCTCTGATGGCACATTATTTTCATTAACATTTAGAGTAGTCCTATATTTTCCTTGTAAAAAAAATCATTTTAATAGATGAAACATATTTGGTACCCATCTTTGTGAAGATTCCAAATTAAGTATCAAGTTTTACAGAAGGTGTGGCTTTTGTGTTCTTTTTACAACTGTTGCTACGGTAATCACATGGCAGACTGGGATCTTAAGAACCACCCAAATATCCCCTTGCCTCTAGACATGATGATACTTAAACCAGAAAGATGACTGTTCATGCTGTTCTTTAAAACCTCAGAGGAAGCATATAGTCGTTAGATTATCATGGTAACTATGCAATATCTGTGAGTAATATATACAACTGCCTTTTTATGGCTACTGCATTAAGAGTATTTCTGTTCATTCCATTTTAAATTCTATTTGAATGTAAGTGTGAATTCACTGTTAAATAGATACATAACCTACGCAACTCAAAGGAGAATAGAATGTCAAAGAATGAAAACTGTTCTACATGAAAATCTTGTTATATTACTTTGGCAGTATTAAACTGGTAAATTAATAAAAATGTTCAGGTGTAATTCTCTTTACGCAATGAAGTACTTCTGAAAACGTCTGCAAAATGAATCATATTGAAAGCTTTCTATTTAAAGGAATCATATGGCAAATACTTTATGGAGTAAATAATCTTTTTCATGCATTCAAGTATATTTTCTCCTAAACCGACACTCGTCTATATTCAAATTTATTTGAATATCTTAATATTCAAATTAATGGTCACGCCAAATTGTATTCAACCCTCTTCTGTTGGGCCTATAGGAAGTCAAAATTTCAACTTGATATATTTTATTATAGGGTCATTATCTCAGTCAGTTCATACATTCAGTCTGCTATAACAAAAATACCACAGGCTGGATGGCTTACGCAACAAACATTTATTTCTCACAGTTCTGGAGGCTGGGAAGTGTACAATCAAGGCATCAGCAGATGCAGTATCTGGTAAGAGCCTGCCTCCTGACTAGTGGACAGCACGTTCTCACATGGAAGCTAGCTGGCTCTCTCGTGTGTTTCTTTATAGAAGAGCACTAATCCCATTGTGTGGGCCCCACTCTCATGACCTAATTACAGTCCCATCTTCATACATCATCACATTGGAGATTAGGGTTTCAACATATGAATTGTGGGGGACATAAACATTTGGTCCATGGCAGTTGTTCTGAAGTTATTTATTTTTCACAAGGTATAACATCTCCAGACACAAAATTCAAAAAGTATAAAGGGGACTATGGTGAAAAGTAAGTCACCCTTGTTATCGGCTGAATTATGGTCCCCTTCATAAAATTCATCTGTTGAAGTGCTAACCCGCAGTACCTCTGAATGGAAGATGGGGTCCTGAACGAGGTGTTAAGTTAAAATGAGACCAATTGGATAGGCCTGAAATCAATCTGACTGGTGGCCTTCTAAGAAGAGGAAATGTGGACACATAAGAGATATCAGGGAATGTACACTCATGAAGGAAAAACCATGTGAGGACACAACAAGAAAGTGGTCATCTATAAGCCAAAGAGAGAGGTCTCAGAAGAAATCAAACCTGCCAATACTTTGATCTCTGACTTAAAGCCTCTAGAACTATGAGAAAATAATGTGCATTGTTTAAGCCACCCCGTCTGTCGTACTTTTTTATGGTGGCCTTAGCAAACTAATACACACTTACCCCTCTCCTCAGCCACCTAATTCTCCTCCCTGGAGGCAATAATTTTAACAGACTCTTATCTACTGTCCCAAAGAGATTTTATGCACTATATCAGGCAAATATATGATACATGCATCCATGTGTAATACTTTACACTCTACTCTGAATCTTCTTTTTTCACTTAGTTCACTTCATATAAAAATGTGTTACTTTGTGGCTGCATATATTCTACTGTATGAATATACCATAATTCATTTAGCCACTCCTCTATTAATGGATATTCAAGTTGATTCAAATATCTTGTTATAATAAATACTACCATAAATCTTGTACATATAGTTTCATTTGTGTGAGTATATTTGTAGAGCACATTTTTAGAAGTAGAATTTCAGGGCCAAAAGATATGTGTATTTTAAATTTTTAAACAAATTGCCAAATGCCCACTGTAGAAATTATACCAATTTAGACTCATGCTAAAACAACATATGTAAGTGTGTATTTCCCCACATTCTCTCCAGCATTAGGATGTATAAAACTGTGTATGTGGTTTCCCATTTTGGTTAATAATATATCTATTAGTATGAATGAAATTAAGCTTTTAATAGTATTTTAAGAGCTGTTTAGATTGGGGCACCTGGGTGGCTCAGTTGGTTAATTATCTGCCTCTGGCTCAGGTCATGATCACTGGGTCCTGGGATTGAGACCCGTATTGCGGAGGGCGGGGGGGGGGGCCATGCTCAGTGGGGAGTCTGCTTGTCCCTCTCCCTATTTATATTCCTTTGTCATTGTTTCATTGGATTGTGGGTAATTTTACTATTAATTTTATAAATTCTGTACATATTAAGAACATTAGCCCTATTCTATAATATGTGTTTACAAATTACTTTTTCCCAATTTACTATTTGTCTTTTGGATGTGTTTATGATGCTTTTTCCCATGGACATTTTATTTATTTATTTATTTATTTATTTAGAGATTTTTAAAATTTATTTATTTGACAGAGAGAGAGAGAGAGAGAGAGTACAAGCAGGGTGAGTGGCAGGCAGAGGATGAGGGAGAGGCAGGATCCCCACTGAGCAGGGAGACTGATGAAGGGGCTGGATCCTAGGACCCTAGGATCATGATCTGAGCAGAAGGCAGATGCTTAACCAACTGAGCCACCCAGGCACTCCACCTTGGACATTTAAATGCAAATTTATCAACTAACTTAGATTGCTAAATTTGGTGTCACATTTAAGATGGTTTTCCTTGGGGCACCTGGGTGGTGCAGTTGTTAAGGATCTGCCTTTGTTTCAGGTCATGATCCCAGAGTCCTGGAATCAAGCCCTGCATCCAGCCCTGCATCCAGTCCTGCATCCAGCCCCACATCCAGCCCCACAACCAGTCCTGCATCAGGCTCCCTGCTTGGCAAGAAGTCTGCTTCTCCCTCTCCCACTACCCCAGCTTGTGTTTCCTCTCGCTGTCTCTCTCTCTCTCTGTCAAATAAATAAATAAAATCTTTAAAAAATATAAAATAAAATAAAATAGCTTTCCTCCCTGAGATTTTTTTTTTAAGATTTTTATTTATTTATTTGACAGAGAGAGGGAGATCATAAGTACGCAGAGAGATGGGCAGAGAGAGAGGGAAAGCAGGCTCCCTGTCAAGCAGAGAGCCCGATGTGGGAATCCATCCCAGGACCCTGAGATCATGACCCGAGCCAAAGGCAGAGGCCCAACCCACTGAGCCACCCAGGCGTCCCTACTCCCTGAGATTTTTTTAAATCCATTTTCTTCTAATAACATAAGTATTTCAACTTTTCATTTAAATCTTTGATCTATATGAAATATATTTTGTTGAAAGAAAGAAGATAAGGAGTAAATTTTTTTAAATGTTCATCTCATCATCCCAACACCTCTTATTGAATAAGAAACCCTTTCCCCACTGATGTGCAATGTCACACTTAATTTTATATATAAGCGATGTTTTAAGAAATTTCTGAATATTTGTTCTGTTCCATTGATCTATGTGCATGCTCATTTGAATACTAAATAGTTTTAATTATTGCAGTATTATAATATATTCTGACATCTGATAGGGTATAAATCTCCTCTTGACTGTTCTACTTATGAATTAATCTATTTGTGCATGCTTATTCTTCCAAAATATCTTTTAAATCAGTTTATTTAGTTGCCCAGAAATTTTTTGGATGCCTTGGAACGTGTAAATTATTTTAGAAGTAATTGATACCTATAACATATCATGTGGCTATGTAATACCGAAATATTATTTGCAGTTATAGCATTCTCATGTTTACATTAGTAGTATGTTGTTTCCTTTATGTAGATCTAGCATTTTTATTGTTTTGTTTAATGCTAGGTGTCTTACCTTACCCCCCACTTCCTAAATGGAATATGGCACATTCAGGGGGGAAAATGCTGAAATCTAAGTATAAATAGAGAAATAACACATCATGACAGGAAAGAAATTACCAATAAATAAAAATTAATCAAACTGTCATCAGACTTTTCATTTGTAACACTTGAGGATACAAAATGGTTGAATACCAATGGAGAGAAATTAGTCACATATCAACATGGAAAATAATTTTAGACATATATCAGAGAGTAATTACTCAATCCATATCAATAATACATACGTACATAAATACATACTGTAACCAAATAACAAATGAGCCAAAAATCAGACTTCATAAGGAGGAAGGATGAAGAGGAGAAGGAACTATGTTGAACAATGAATTTGGAAAAGATGGATAGACAAACAGGTAGATTAATAGAGACAGACAGACAGATGGATAGACAGATGTTGTAGGATAAAAGGAATATGTTATATGAGTTTTTAAATATCTTCTGAAACTGAGGAAACAAACAGCAAAAAAAAAAAATCCTAATTACAGTCCAGAATAAAAAATACTAACCATCTAATTGAAACTTAGAAATCTGGATAGTGATAAAGAGAGGAAGAAATAATGTTCTGAAACTTGAGTCGGGTGGGGGAAGGGAAGAATAGGAGAGAAGTAAAATTATCCCAACAGTTTCATTTTTATGGAGGAATAAGAAATCAAAGGAAATAAAGTATCCTGCTTTATTTCATGATATCTTGTTTCTAAATAATAGCAGAAAAATATGTCTGAATATGAGATATGGAAAGAGGATGTAACAATGAATTAAACAGAAAATCAAAGAATTTTCAAATTAACCATGGGGGAAATAGTAGAATAAATAGCAATTTAATTAAACCAACAAAAACACAGAAAAGGAAAGAGAAGAGAGGAAAAACAGATTAAATTCGTAAAGATGAGAGGCATACAATCATTAAATAGACTAAATCTTCCATCAAAGATAAAAACTGTCAAATTAGGTCTACTAAAGAAAATCCAGTTCTATGTAGTTTATGAGTAATATACTTAAACTGAAAAAGAAAAATTGAAAGGAGATATAAAGTGAATACAAACAAAAAATTTTTAAAAATAGTAATGGCAATATTATTACAAAAGATGTTGGAATTTAATAACTTTAACTGTTAAAACATGTTTGAGTTTCGTTTGTATTAATATGGAAATCAACTAAATCAAGCTAAGCAGTTTTTAGCTGTAGGTTGTCTCTCTTAGAACCTAGAATATGCTCAATCACCTGATGATATTCCAAGGGGCAGGGAGTACAAAATTCAGCATTTCCAAAACTTACTCGGTTACTTTTGTGGAGCAAAGATGAGTGATCTGCAGATTGGCTGGGGCACAGGGTAGGGGTAGGGGTGTGGGAAGGATTACCACACGCCATCTCCTAAGTAGAAAACTTCAATATCAGTGGCTGTGACCAGGTTGTTTTCATCAATCTCCTGGATCTTGGTAACAGAATGAGATTTTAATCTTTAAATTTTGCTGTTGTCCTCAGACCTGGTGAAAATAACTAAGAAAAAATATGGGAAGTGTTTAAGTACTCCACATTTGATTTTTATTTATTTATTTTTTTTTTTTGTATAGAAAACTTTTAACTCACCTGGGATGGTGCTGAAGGGAAATACGGGAATGGATGATAGCAAGAACACAATTTAAAAATCAATATGAGCATATCCATTCATAATAGTGGAAGCAATTAGTTAATGTCTTAGTACCAAAGACAGAGAAATCCAAATCGCCATAATACATACCACCAACTAAAAACTATACTATTTTAGTCTGTCTTTTTTGCCAGTATTCGGAATGGTGAAGAGTCATCTCAGAGTGGCATTTCTAAGAATTTTGGCTTGGAAGAACACAAGAGTATGACCAACCAGGCATCAAGAGCCTTAAGTACATATATCTCAGTAGGCTAAAATAGTAGGGAAAAAAACAAATAAATAAAAGGGGAATAGCTCATATAAAATTGGTGGTTTTTTCTTAATCACATTAATTTAATTTTAAGGCAGGTGGCTTCCTGCAATATGATGATTCAGAGCCAGGTCTCCCTCTGCTTTGTGGTTCCACAAAGTCCTCTTGGTCATTTGCATCTAAAAGCAGAAAAGGGAGGAGAGCAGGGAGGATGTATATCTGCTTCTTAAAAGCATTGGCTCAGAAATGGCATAGATCACTTCTCACTTTTTACTCGCTAGAACCCAATCAAATGGCTTCACCTACCTGCAGAGAGGGATGGAAAAGGTACAACAGCTGGGTGATTGGAAGAAAGAACAAGCATCGATTTTAGCAAGCAGCTGGCAGTCTCTGTCACAGAAGTCAATGAATGTTCTGTCAAGGAAGACACTGAAGTTCAATGTGGTAATCTGCAAAGTTTAAGGCAAATAGTACAAAAGAGTCCCTGAAGGATGGTGAACTGGAGATGCAAATAGAAGTAACGAGTATACTCTCCATGACCAAATAAATCAATAAGAGGAACCCTACCATAAACCATAAGTAGAGCATGCAGATTCAGCAGCACAGGTGAGGACGGTCACCACCAGCACATTTAAAAAGAGCCACCAGTGAGCCCCAGAAGTGACTTCAGTACTAAAAGAAGTGTCTCTACGATGCATTGAGGTCCAAATTCTATAATATAGCCAAAGGCCCTGGTGACTGTCTACATAATTAGTTAAGACAGGAGGAAAGAAAGAAAGAAAAGAAGGAAAAGAAAGAAAAGGAAGGAAGGAGAAAGAAAGAAAGAAAGAAAGAAAGAAAGAAAGAAAGAAAGAAAGAGGAAGGAAGGAGGAAAGGAAGGAAGGAAAACAAGAGGGAAGGAAGGGGAGGAAAGGAAAAAGAGGAGAGGAAAGGAAATGGGGAAGGGAGGGAGGGATGAAGGAAGGAAAGAAAGAAAAAAAGAAAGAGGAAGGGGGAGGGGAGGGGAGGGGAAAGAAATATATAAAGAAAGATGTTTAATGCTTTTAGCCTTGTGTCCACATTTCTGATAAATATATCAACATTAGATATCATATTTCCTTAACAAAAGATCATGCAGAAGATATTAAGGCCAGGATACCACATGGTCTTTGTCCTCTTCACCAGCCCACATTAGGCTACTTTGTCTTGGAATCTGTAGTAGCCCCACCTAATTCTGCTCAAACCCTCATGACATTTCTTCTCTATGTTTTTTATTCTCAAATTTGTGTATAATAAAATGAAGAAGAAACTAAAGAGAAGGACAAAGAGTTTGATTTCACTTTCTTTAAAAACATGGAATTAAAGTTAAAAGAAGCAAGCAGTTAAAAAGAGCACACACAGCACCAAACTCAATTGACTCTAGGGGCAAGAGGCTCTACATGTATTTTGTCTTTGTCCTTTATAACCGTTTTAACTACATGCACAATATTGTTTGACTAATTGGACATGAACTATCAAATCAGTCAAAGAAATAGTCTAATTCATCAAATAAACAGTTTGACTTGTTTTGATCATTCAAAATCACATGTGAATAGGGCTTTAAAAACAGTAAGACTTCCAGTCTCAAACAGGAATGTGGAAAGCTAAAAAGAATTGTTTTCACCTTTACATTCAGAAAAAGATGAACAGAGCACCTGGGTGGTTCAGTTGGTTGTCTCCACCCTTGGCTCAGGTCATGATTCCAGGGTCCTGAGATCAAGCCCCGCATCCGGCTCCCTGCTCAGCGTGAAACCTGCTTTTCCCTCTCCCTCTATGTTCTCTCTCTCTATCTCAGGGAAGTAAATTCTTTTAAAAAGAAAAGGAAAGGATAGGAAAAGATGAACAAATTGCAGGAATGACTTTTCTTGAACCCATCAGAGCACTGAGTTTGCAAGACAAACCACAGAAACATCAAATCTAGAGGAAGACAAGTACTTGCAGGAAAAAATAGAAACAGAACTTTTGATTACCTGGGAAAGACACTCCTAAACACCAAATAAGCCACTAAGAAGATTAAGCTAAAAAATATCTAATGAAGGGCACCTGGTTGTCTCAGTCAGTGGAGCATGCAACTCTTGAGCTCGGGGTTGTAAATTTGAGCCCCACATTTGGTGTAGAGATTACTTAAAAATAAAATCTTGGAAAAAAAAAAAAAGAAAGAAAATGTCTAACAAATGCTAAAACTTAGTATGGGTTAGTGTGAAAGTACAAAATCCTGGGAGGCTATAGATACAGGGGGTTTGCACCTCCTCACAGGTTTTCGCTCCGAGAAGCTCAAAAAGAAAGTCAAAAAAATATTAAGTAATTTTGTCTCATGGAGCTGCCTGGGGGAAAGAACAGAAGCCACTGTGAAACTTCCCAAAGGCATCTCCCTTAAGGAAAAAAAAAAAAAAAAGCTTCAGTATTCACTGGGAAGACATCAGAACTGTAATCTGAAGATGCTGGTAGAAACCCACTGCAACTGAGGTAAGACAAGGAGCAGAGATAACTTCTCTTCCTGGGGAAATATATGAGTATTTGCTAGGCCCACACAGCATTACAACTGGGCCTCTCTAATCCTGAGATTGAATCAAAACATAAGAATATCTCCTTTCCCCAAACACCATCATCATGCTGAGTATGCAGGAAAAATAGCTGGAATATAGCTGTGGGAGCAGCTGGAGACAGTGTTCTCTGACGTGGCACAAGGGGAGACCCAAAGCCAAAGACAGAAACAAGTACAGGAATCACACAGAAAAACTGGTGCAGTGAGGGTAAACGTAGCAATAACAAACTCCAAACCTACTCCAAACCCTAACTGGTTTAACACAAACATCTACACTAAAGGTTGAGCAAAAGGAAAGCAATGCTCATCTCTGAGCATTTAAAAAAAAAAAAAAAAAAAAAAATCAGTATCAATGGTCCTATACAATATGTTTGCCTTTCAACAAGAAATTATGAAGCATTAAAAAAAAAAGGCTAGGAAAAACAGAAGAGACACTAAAATCATAAGAACCAGACTTAGATATGACCAGATGTTGGACAAGCAATATAAAATATCTATGAGTAATATATTAAGACCTTAAAGGAAAAGATAAACAACGTGCATTTGGATAGTAATCCCAGCAAAGAGGTGGAAACAATAAGAAATAATCAGTAAAAATGCTAATAGTCAAATACACAGTAACAGAAATAAAGAATTTCTTTGATGGCCTAAAAATTAAACTTTATAACCAAGGGAAAAAGTCAGTGAACTTAAAAGTTATGTCAGTAGAAATTACCCAAACAGAAATACAAATTAAAAACAAAAGGTGGAGGAAAAAATACAGAGCTAAGAATCCAAGGTCTATGGGATAATGTCAAACAATGTAACATATGTGTAATTAAGATACCAGAAGGAACAATCAAGACAGTAAATGAGACAAAGGAAAAATATGAAGATATAATGCCCAGGAATTTTCCAAAATTCAGTGACATCAAACCACAGATCTAAGAAGCTCAGAGAACACCAAAGAGAATAAAAAATTTAATATAAAAACACACGAAGACATAGGTATTCAAACTGCTAAAAATCAAAGTAAGAAAATCTTGAAGGCAGTGAGAGAGAGAAAAAACTTTATCTCTAAAGTAACTAGGATAAGAATTAGAGCAAACTTCTCATTTGAGGAAAAAAAAAAAAAAGAAAGGAGACAATGGAGTTTTACATTTGAAGTGCTTAAAGTAAAAAGAACTCTCAACCTAGAATTCTATGCTCAAAATATCCTTCAACAGTTAATGGTAACCAAAGAATTTCTCAGAAAATAAAACAAAACACTGAGGGAATTCATTTTCATGAGACCTTCTCCAGAGGAAGGGTTTTGAAGAAGTTGTTCAGGCAGAAGGAATATGATATAGGCCAGAAAGTTAGATATACACAAGAAAATATACAATGAAGAAATAGAGTAAGTAGAGGTAAAATATGTTTTCCTAGTTCTTATTTTTAATTTCTACAAAAGTTAAATGACTTTAAATCAATACTAATGACAATGTTTTATGTGTTTACATCATATGTAAAAATGAAATGAGTAAGAAAGAAATTACACAAAGAACAGGAAGGAGGAATTGGGAAAATATTATTATAAGGATCTAGAAATAAACATGAGGCAGTAAAAATTATGGACTTACATAAATTAGAATTCATATTTCAAATCCTATTGAAACCATTAAAATTTGTGAAAGATGTATAAATAATAAATAAATAGGGGAGATAAAATGGAATTATAAAAAATGTTCACATAAAAAATAAAATACAGAAAATGAGAAAAGAAACAAAGAACTAATAAAACAAAATAATAAAAGGCTAACAAAATGATAGATTTTAATTCAACCATATCAATAATCACTGTACATTTGAATGATCTAAACATATCCATTAAATAATAGATTGTTAGATGAAAAGATAAGACCCAACTATAAGCTATCTCAAAGCAACCCACTTTAAGTATAAAGACAGATTTGTTAAAGGAAAAGAGTGGAGAAAACTATAGCATGCAAACACTAATCAAGAGAAAGCTGGAACAACTATACACATTTTAGATAAGACATTTATCTGTTGAAGGCATCTCACCTCCTTCCACAGTTTAGCTATTGTGGACATTGCTGTTATGAACACTGGGATGCATATGGCCCTTCTTTTTACTACATCTGTATCTTTGGGGTAAATACCCAGTAGTGCAATTGCTGGGACATAGGGAAGTTCTATTTTTAACTTTTTGAGGAACCTCCACACTATCTTCCAAAGTGGCTGTATCAACTTGCATTCCCACCAACAGTATAAGAGGGTTCCCCTTCCTCCACATCCTCTCCAACATATGTTGTTTACTGTCTTGTTAATTTTAGCCATTCTAACTTGTGTGAGGTGGTATCTCAACGTGGTTTTGATTTGAATCTCTCTGATGGCTAATGATGTTGAACATTTTTTTTTTTTTTATGTGTCTGTTAGTCATTTGTATGTCTTCTTTGCAGAAGTGTCTGTTCATGTCTTCTGCCCATTTTTGGACTTGATTATTGGTTTTGGGGTGTTGAGTTTGAGAAGTTCTTTACAGATGTTGGATACCAGCCCTTTGTCTGTAGTGTCCTTTGCAAATATCTTCTCCTATCCCATGGATTGTCTCTGTGTTTTGTTGACTATTACCTTTCCTTTTTATCTTGTGCAGAAGCTTTTTATCTTGATGAAGTCCCAAAAGTTCATTTTTTGCTTTTGTCTCCCTTGCCTTTGGAGACATGTTTTGAAAAAAGTTGCTGTGGCCAATGTTGAAAAGGTTACTGCTTATGTTCTCCTCTAGGATTTTGATAGATTCCTGTCTCACATTGAGGTCTGCCACGCATTTAGAGTTTATGCTTGTGTATGGTATAGCTGTCCAATTTTCCCAGCACCATTTATTGAAAAAACTGTCTTTTTTCCATTGGATATTTTTTCCTGGTTTGTCGAAGATTAGTTGACCATAGAGTTAAGGGTCTGTATCTGGGCTCTCTATTCTGTTCCATTGATCTATGGATATGTTTTTGTGCCAGTACCATGCTGTCTTGGTGATCACAGCTTTGTAATATAACTTGAAATCAGGCAACATGATGCTCCCAGTTTGTTTTTCATTTTCAATATTTTCTTGGCGATTCAAAGATGTGGTCCATGTATACAATGGAACATCACTCAGCCATCAGAAAGGATGAATACCCAACATTTACATCAACATGGATGGTACTGGAGGAGATTATGCTAAGTGAAATAAGTCAAACAGAGAAAAACAACTATCATATGGTTTCAGTTATTTGTGGAACATAAGGAATAACATGGAGGACATTAGGAAAAGGAAGGGAAATATGAAAGGGGGAAAAACAGAGGGGGAGATGAACCATACAGAGTATGGACTTCGGGAATCAAACTGAGGGTTTTAGAGGGGAAGGAGGTGGGGGGATGGGTGAGCCCAGTGATGGGCATTAAGGAGGGCATGTATTACATGGAGCACCAGGTATTACACACAAACAGTGAAACATGGAACACTACATCAAAAACTAATGATGTACTGTATCGTGACTAACATAACATAATTTTAAAAATTATTTAAAAAAATAAATTTTAGCTAAAACAGACTACAGGAAAATTAAAATATTGTGAACTAAAGGAAAATGAAAATATATTATGTCAAAGTCTGTGGGATGCAAACTAACAGTGTTTTGAGGGAAATTTATAGCATTAAATGCTCATATTAGAAAAGAATTAGGATCCAAAATGAACGACTAATCTTCCAACTTCAGAAACTAAAGAAAGAACAACAAACTGAACTATAGAAAACAGAAGAAAGGGGGACATAAAATTGCATAACACTTTGTTTAAATGTTTTTAGAAATCAGCTAGGATGTTGAAGGATTCAGGATGGAAAGCTGATGATAACAAGTGAATCTAGCTTTATTACAAATGTCTATGACATAAACTCACTGAAGGGAGTGATGGAACAAGAATGAACTAATCTAAGTAACTTTAGAAAATGCTGATTCTGCTTGACATTGGAAAAACAAAAAGAACTACACATAAACACTGTACTTTAAATGGTACATGTTTTTCTCACAAGGCAATGAGTTAGCAATTCTGCAGCTATACATACGCCAGATTTGAACAAATAAGTAAATAAATTGATGATAATGGGAGACAGATTCTTGTTGTAAGAGAAAGAGAATACAAATGAGTAAGTAGAGGGTCAAATTTGGGTGAGCTGTTATGCTGGACTAGAGTCATAGATGTCAACATAAAATCATATTTATTTTAACATACTGATGGGTGGAGGATGGATGGATAGACATAGATAGATAGATAGATGATAGATATGTATGAATATATGTAAATTTACATGAGATATTTTCTAACATTGCCTACTGAGGGGATATAGTTGCAGTGATGCCTCAGTAGCAATGAGCACATCCAGCACCCACATACTGTTTTCTAAAAATACTGTTTTCTAAATATCACTCTCCAATCAGAGAGTGGAGAAAGGCTGATTCTAGAGCTAGGATAGAGAAAATACAAGACAGACCTGTGTAGCAACTTATACTGCCAAAAAAGGAAGTGCTTAAAATTTTAAAATAAAAAAGGATGGAAGCATGTCAAAAGAATGTAGGAGCCAGGGTGCCTTGGTGACTCAGCTGGTTAAGTGTCCAACCCTTGATTTCAGCTCAGGTCATGATCTCAGGGTCATGGGACTGAGCCCTATATCAGGCTCTGGGCTCAGTGCAGTCTGCTTGAGATTCTCTCTCTCCCCTCTCCATCTAACCCTGCCCCCCCAATAAATAAATAAATAAAATATTTTTTAAGAATAGGATGTAGGAGCCAACCTAAAAGAGCTTCCATTGGTTAAAGCTATCATTTGAACATCAAAATTAATAACTGTAGTATTGAGTTATAACCCAAAAAAATGAATACCCTTGAATCAATACTGATATAAATACATGATTGAGTGAATAAATAGATAAATAAATTAAAAATGACATCTTTATAGAAGAAAGTTAAATAATATATGTAGATAGTCTTCCCTAGAGGTGGAGCTTAATTTCTCTCCTCTTGAGAGTAAGTTGTACTCACCACTGCCAATGATTTGAGCAAAAAAAAGGAAAAATAGTAGTTTTCCCTTAAACAACAAAAGGCTTAGTGGTGCTGGCCCCTTCTACACAGTCAAAAATCAGGATATAACTTTCAACTCCCCCAAAACTTAACTACTAAGAGCCTACTACTGACCATAAGTCTTACTCAAAACATAAACAATTAATACATATTTCGTATGTTATGTGTATTATATAACTGTATTATTACAATAAAGTAAGCTATAGAAAAGAAAATGCTATTAAGAAAATGGAAGGGAGGGGCACCTGTGTGGCTCAATCAATTAGGCATGTCTTTGGCTCAAGTCATGATCCCAGGGTCCTGAGATCGAGCCTCATGTCAGACTCCGAGTCTGCTTCTCCCGCTCCCTTTAGCTGCCGCAACCTCTCACATTGGATTTGCTCTCTTGCTCTCTCTCAAATAAATAAAATCTTAAAAAAAAAAAAAAAGAAAATCATAAGGAAAAGTGAATACATTTACAGTACTCTACCATACTCATTTAAAAAAAATCCATGTTTAAGTAGACCCATGTAGTTCAAACGCATGTTGTTCAAGGGTCAACTATAGTTTTATACCAGAGAAGCCTAACAGACATTACGTTAGCCAGGTAATCAAGGCTAATATCATTAGTAAGTTATGTTGATAACATGTACTCCCTGATGAAATGAGAAAATCACTTCACCTCTATGATATTCTTCCAAAAGAACCATAATCCCAATCTAATCTCTCTCTCTTGCACACACACACACACACACACACACACAGAGACAAATTCAGATTGGGGGATATTTTACAAAATAAGTATCTGACCAGTACTCTCCCCACCTGTCAATGGCATGAAAAATAAAACTTGAGAAACTGCCATGAGGATCAAATGAAGAGATATGAGGACCAAATGCACCATGACACCCTGGATTTGATGGTAGAATAGAAAAAGGAATGGCAAATTCTGAATAAATTCTACTAATTATACCAAACCTATGTACTTTTCTTAATTTTGACAAATGCATCATGATTTTATAAAAAGTTAGCAATAGGGGATAATGGATGAAGCATACACAGGAATTCTCTGTACTATCTTTGCAACTCTTCTGTAAATCTAAAAGTATTCCAAAATAAAAAGTTTTAAAATCCATTTGCCAAGCATAACTCTATAATCTCTGAGTAGAGTTTTATAATAAAAATGCTAAAATGGCATCAACACACACACACACACACACACACACACACATGAGCACAAAAGAAACATTACTTTTTTAATAGGATGTCCATATTTAAAAGTTACTTTGATATCCATAGAAGTGTTCTAGGTAATGTGTTGTTTAAAGCTATAGGTTTTGTTTTTTGTTTTTTATTTTTTTTAATGCATAGTTTAGTCTTGGTGATGAGTTCCTTAAAGCCTACATAATGAGGGAAATATTTCTGCTTTTTTTTTTTTTAAAAAAAACCTTGCTGTGATTGCATGCAGTGATAGAGATGCCTTTAAGAATGTTTCACAGATGCTTCAAATCATTCATTTCTCATAAACATATGGGGTCTATTCTTCTGTCACTGTGCGTAATTCCTATTGACACTAATGGGAACTATGCATGCATATCTCTATAATTTGGCCTCAAACAAACTGAAAATCATCACTATTGAGATGAGAACCAAAGCAACCAAACAAAGAGAACAATTGACTTCTTAAAACTCGGATTCTAGAATCTCTTGTCACAAGAAATTCCAGTCATGGAGAATTAATCTGCAGTGATTCCAACACAATAAACTATAATAAGTCAAAATATGATACTCACAGATATTATATTTTAGGGCATAGTATCTTTCTGAATATAATAAATTACCTTTTTCAACTGTAATGCAGAAATAGCTAAACATTTCATAATACAACCGAACAAAAATTCCAATGCTACAAAAATAGCTAGTGTGTCATACGTTTTAAGGATCTTTTTAAAAAGATTTTATTTATTTAATTGACTGAGAGAAATCACAGTAGGCAGAGAGGCAGGCAGAGAGAGAAGGAGAAGCAGGCTCCCCGCTGAGCAGAGAGCCCAATGCAGGGCTTGATCCCAGGACCCTGAAACTATGACCTGAGCCAAAGGCAGAGGTTTAACCCACTAAGCTACCCAGGCACCTCACATTTTAAGGAGTTTTATTCAGATCTCTTTAAACTGCTCATTCGTTCACATCTCTCTTTATAAGATTATATCCCTATTTTTAAACCTCAAGTTAAATGGAGAATTTTTTTTTTCCTATTTAAACTTTACCATTATAACATGTGTCCACCAAGAAGGACAGTCTCAAATTAAGGAGACTTGTTCGCTGTTCCATTGTCCCATTTCCACATCAGAAAACATAACAAAGTTCTTAGTTGTGTATCTCAGCAGTGTCACTTTGGCCAGATTCCAAGATGTAGGAGGTTGCCTCAGATCTCAGTGGGAGGCAGCCATTATGTGTTTGGGGGAAGCCATTTGAAGCTGGCAGGTGAGCCAATTCTATCACTAAGGAGAAAGTACTGCTAGTAAAGTCACCTTGTGACAAGTGTCTCCCTGCTGTGGGTTAACTTCCAGAAAGAAGGTTTGGAGAACACATAACCGTTCACAACAAGGAAATCAAACAAAATAAATTGGGCATAATTTGACACAGTTAAAATAAGAAGTGTCACTGGCACTGCTATGAAGTAGGAGTTATGAAGAGCTTCTGCCAAGATTAAACATTTAGTTAGACAATAAAATAGCTTGCTGGTCAAGCCAAAGACATTATTCTTAATGCTTAAACTGATGGAGATTAGTGAATAAGTCTCTTTGACAAGCGGGGCTGCCAAAGAGTAGCAACTAGGTCTTAAGAGGCATGTGTGTGTTCATATACTTGATAAGCCCCAAGCAGAGAGGAATAGCAATATCATAAAAATTTTTAAAAATAGAATATGATGGGTTTTTAAAGAAATTTTCAACAATTACAGAGAGCTGACCAGAAAAGATATTGTGTAGAAACAGTTTTCTTTTCCAAATCCACTTGGCTCTTAGTAAACTGAACAGAAATATTTACACATTATAGTTTTCTCATACCAAAATACTGTCATTCAATTTTCAAACAAACGTTTCTTCAGTGGATTCCCAAATGGTTTAAACTATATGTAAGAAGTGCCCAGTGGAAAGAAGATGGAAGCCATATGAAACAGTTCAAACAGAAATACTGGCAAAAATTAGCAAAAAAAAAAAAAAAAAAAAAATTGTAGCCATGAAGTAAGCAGAGAATCTCCAGTGCTTCCTTCTACCTTTGGGCATCTCTCTTCCACTTCACAACAAAAATAGCCCATGCGTACTTTCATTTGCAGGTGGCTGGTGTTCTCACTCAATGAACACCTACTTAGGATGAAGCTCTAGTTCTCTTTTCTTATCCTTGTTTATTAAATGCTAGTTCATTCTAAACTCCTATTAAAATGAAAACAATTTTGGTATATGAAATCACACTGATGTATGAATCACTAGCTCCATAAGTTGTTGACCTTCTAAGGCAGCGTTTCTCAAAGTCTGATTCCTGGACCCCACACCATGCTAAATGTTTACATTTCTGGGTCCCATTATTGAACCAAAAGTGCTGCATATTAAACCATTTTCCAGGCAATTGTTATGGCAGTGATGTGAGGAATCATTGTTAAAGAAAGCATCGATAATTCAAAAGACTGGACTGGAACTACAAAAATGGCAAGGTCAGGGAGGGTTACTTCCTGAAAGGAGACTTTGCAAATCATACCAGAAGTCACTGCCTTGGCTGTGGCCTTGAGGCTGGTTGAGATTGGCAATGTTATTAATATACTACTGCTGGTTTAACTCCTTCAACACAGAGAGCAATGCTGACATTCAGACACACATGGGTGAAATAAGACCATAGACTTTTTCCACATAATGATGCCATGAAGTACAATGGAAATAACTCATATTTTATTTTCTTTGACATGTGAGGAAAAAGCAAATAAGAGCAAAGAATGTCGTATATCTTCAATCGTTAAAATAAGAACTCTTAGATTATGATTTTGTCAGCTAAGAATATGTTTCCTCAGATAAATCCTATGCCCTCCTACCTCCATGCATTTGTCCAAGCTATCTGCTTCTATGCCTCAATAAATCTTGCCTATCAATTTAGGACTTGAACACCTCCTTAAATGTCTTCTCCCTCCCTTGAATTTCCTGCTTAGATTCATCTTGCAAATTCCCATGGTATTTGATCACTATGATGAAGTCACGTAGTACCTTCTAATTTATATTCTTATTATATATTGCATATGTGTATAGATACATATATAACACATGCATATCTTCGATTCTTGAATAACTGCTGAAATAGAGTATCCTTCTTATGACAGATGAGACACACTGAAATGAAGCAGATTCTAAAACATGCTTCTGGGGTGAGTAGCATGAGGAGGCAGGGAAGGAGAAAAGAAGCAACCTCACCAGTCATAGAGGCAAGAAGGAATTTTACAACTTTGCTCATGCAACCTTTGCTTCTACAGAGACCATTTACTAAATGAAGAAGGTGGACTTCTATGGGCTTCTTCTTTTCTCACCATTTAGGAATTTAACTACACAGTCCACAATCACCTTTTGTCTGAATTAAATAATTTGCTGTACATTGGATATTTCTTTTTCCAAACCAGATCTATCTAATTTCATACCCATGTATACAACTGTTCATTCCTGCTAAGAGAATATGAAACCCAAAACTCTTTCAGTAATATTTAGTGAGCACTATGTTGAGGATAGAGCAGCAAATGAAACAAAGTGAGCTGCTGCCACTGTGAACTTATATAGATCTCTGATAAAATTCCCAGTGATAAATGTGATGAAGAATGAATGAGAACAAGAAAATTGAGATGGTGGGCCAAAGAAGGGTTCACTAATTTTGCTCATCAGAGAACGCCTCTTCAAAACTTAACTTAGGAGCTGAGACTTGGACACAAGCCAAGGCAGCTCGGGTGGGGTGGTGGGGAGCACAGGATATTTCTGACAGGGAACAAGAAGTGCAAAAATCTTGAGGTATGGTATCCCTGTTCAACAAACAGCAGGAAGGCCAGTGCAGTGGAAACACATCAGTGAGGAGAAACAGAGTTATCCCACAAGATCGTGGGCAGGTTTAGGAGCCACACTCAGGACTTTGGATTTTATTATTTAATAGGAAGACATTGGAGGATTTGAGCCACGGAATGACACTATTTGGTTTAGGATTCAAAAGAAGCGATGTGCCCACTGCAGGAATGGGATGAGAAGCAAGGAAACTCTTTTGGAGACTATTGCAGTGACCCAGAACAGAAATGACTTGGGCAGAGCAGCAGCAGCAAGTAGTCAGATTCAGGATAAAATCTGAAGGTAAAGCCAATGGAATTTGCTGAGAGATTGGATATAACATGGTGCAAGAGATATCTAGGAGTGAGGTGAAAAGCGGTGCCATTTCATGTGACAGGGGAACACAGAGGAAGAACAAATTGGTGAGCAGGAGTTAAAAGGAGTTCTACTAACCCTCTTACACTGTTGGTGGGAATGCAAGTTGGTGCAGCCACTTTGGAGAACAGTGTGTATATTCCTTAAGAAATTAAAAATAGAGCTACCCTATGATTCTGCAATTGCACTAGTGGGTATTTACCCCAAAGATACAGATGTAGTGAAAAGAAGGACCATCTGTACCCCAATGTTTATAGCAGCAATGGCCACGGTCGCCAAACTGTGGAAAGAACCAAGATGCCCTTCAACGGACGAATGGATAAGGAAGATGTGGTCCATATACACTATGGAGTATTATGCCTCCATCAGAAAGAATGAATACCCAACTTTTGTATCAACATGGATGGGACTGGAAGAGATTATACTGAGTGAAATAAGTCAAGCAGAAAGAGTCAATTATCATATGGTTTCACTTATTTGTGGAGCATAACAAATAACATGGAGGACATAGGGAGATGGAGAGGAGAAGGGAGTTTAGGGAAATTGGAAGGGGAGATGAACCATGAGAGACTATGGACTCTGAAAAACAACCTGATGGTTTTGAAGGGGCGGGGGAGGGTGGGAGGTTGGGGGAGCCAGGTGGTCGTATTATGGAGGGCATGTATTGCATGGAGCACTGGGTGTGGTGCAAAAACGATGAACTCTTACGCTGTAAAGAAATTTAAACAAAAAAAAGATGTTAATAATAAAGGCAACTCTGTGAAGGGGGGCAAAGAATATATGGGATTTCTCTGTATTTTCTAGACAATTTTTCTACAAATGCTAAATGTGCCCTAAAATTAAAATCTGTTAAAATAATTAAAAAAAAAAGAAAATTTAAAAAAAAAGCAGTTCTACTTTAAATATGTAAAATGTGATGTTAAACATCCAGGTGCAATATTGGATAAGCAGTTAGCTATAAATCTAGGATTTAGGGGAAAGTTCGGAGCTAAAGAAACAAGGGTAGCAATCACATGAACATACATGGAAGTGACTATGATGTAATTTAAGGAGATGTCTTAGGAACTCAGAATTTCTAGAAAAAGAGCCAAGGAAAGAGCTAGGGAATAACCCTTATCACTCCCACACACAACCCACTCCTTCTTCTGTATTTGCAGTTTATCCTTTAAGATTCAACTTAAATTGTAGCTTTTCTATCAGGCCTTCCCTACTCTACCTGCTCCATAGCACCCACAGCACAATAGCCCAAAAGGCACAGTATTGGGTTTTCTTAACATGCCAGTAGACTGGAAGCTTCTTGAGGATGGGACTGGCTTAATTATCATTGCATCCTCAATATTTTCTGTAGCCACTGAAATATAAACATAACCATTAATTTTGTTGACCAAAATTAATGAATGAACATTTATTACCCCATTAGTTAACATACTGTTTCCAGTTTCATTGAATAGAACTGGTTATCAGTTTTCTTTCAGCTTTGTTAAATGACAAGCCAAGAGGTTTTTTTCATATTATGAACCTAGAGATTAATAATATCCCGGGAAGGTACATACAATTAAAAAATATAATAAAGCACTAATCCCCTAAAAGAAGAATTTAAAATAAATCTGCTATAAAGACATCCTATCAGAAATCTAAAACAAATTTGGCTAAATTTCCTGGCAAGAATCCTAAGCACATTGAGGGATTGAAATTGTAGGCAATGAGAGAAAAAAAAAAAATTTAAGACCACTTCTTGAACCACTTAAAAAAATTGAAAATAATCTGATCTGTATTTTCTCTTCTTTTGTGTCTAGCTCTTATTTCTCTGATGTCAAAATACTCCACTCTATGTTGAACTATTATGGGAACAAAAGAAATTTATAGAATTGTCTATTATTTGGGATAAGCTATAAATGTTATAATTTAGCCAAAGCCTTCCCTAAAATTAATATATTTTATCCTAGGACTTTTTGAAATCTAAAACAGGTATTATTAAGTACAATTTATATAATAGTTGAAAACTACTGTTAACAAACACTTTATAAGGTCCTTAAAAAACTTAACTTTTTAAAAAAATGAACACAAATCCCTGAATTTATATCTGATATACTAAAAATGACAATATTTTTCCAAGGAAACGTTCTTTTATACACTAGTACATTCATTCCAATTTTTTGGAAGAAGTTATATTAGACCATTTTTTATTTTAATTTGGTTTGGGATCAGGGAAACTGAAAGACCATGATGGTTATTTCACTTATCTTGCAAACCTCCTCACCTACCCTTTGCCCCCAATTAATGCACTCTGTTCACATTTTTCGTCCTTCTACATTTCCATACTTTGGGCAAAAAAAAGGGTGGGGGAAGAGAAATAAACAAGAAAACAGCGAAATAAGAGTAGAAGTAGGTAGTGCTTGAAACCCAAGATCAGATAGAAGGAAAACGGAAGAATAATCTCTTGCTTCCCCATCCAAGGAACTGGTTTGAAGGATTTATTTAAAGCCTTGGGGAAGTTATTAAGGATACAAAGATAAGTAATGGAATGTCTTTAGAAAATGTAATGATTAAGTTTTAAGAGAGAAATGTAAACAGACAATGGTAACTTTACAAATGAAACCTAAGATAATTGATGTTCAATTATTGCCAACAATTACAAAAACAGAAATAGATTAAAAGGTCTACTTCTTCCTTATTCAACCCCTTGCCTTCTTATAAAACCCATTTGCCTGCTTCTACTCACCCTTCTGATGCCCCAAAGATACTGTTCTTCCCATCCTGAGCCCCATTTCTTATATGAAACTTGAATAACTTCAGGGTGGAGGGAAAAGCAAGTCATAAGTATCTCCCTTGGACCGTGTGATTCCTTCACAGGGCCAATGCTTTAAAACTGTTTATCCCCCCAAAATTAGTAATGTATCTGGATTTTTGTAGGTATGACAGTTCCGTATTCAAAGGCTAGAAAATACCAAAGTCAACAAAAGTTAAACAGGTTGGCTTATTATGTAATATAAAATTAATTTTAGTAATATCTAAGATATTTCAAGTATTTCCTATGCAGTTGAAACCTTGGCTAAATACTTCTTATGTAATGCATTATTTAATCTTCACAACAACCCAGAGGAAGATACTATATATATTCCCCCTTATTTGGTAGTTGAGGAAACCAAAGATAGGGTTATCTTAATTATTATTTTGATAGTGTAAGTAACTTGCCTAGTTTTTTGGCAGAGCTGAGGTTCAAACTAAGACCATTTAGCTCCAAAGCCAAGCTGTACATTTCACCGGTTTGATATATAGTCTCCCTGCAGGATTTTATCAGAGCATTTAATAGGCTAATGTGATTGTGAATCGCCAAGAGGAAAATGCAATAAACAGCATTTCCCACTTATTTGATTATAGCCCCCCTTTTCCTTATAGAATCTTGAGCCACCTGCAGAACACTCTTTCCTGTTCTCTCCCTCAGGTGGAGATAGGATATGCTTTTTTCTCTTCCCCTCCTCCTCTTTGTTCTACTCCTTTCAGGATGGATGCTACTGTTGTATATTTTATACTCCTTGAACGGAATTCCCACTTAAGGGAAGCCCTATCCCTCACCAGAGTCAAAATATCCACATTTGTTTGTATCTTAGTCCTGGGATGGTACATCTTGTGCCTCTGAATCTTTTTTGGAATAACAGAAATTGCTCATGAAGCTTTTATTATTTTTCTGCAAAGTGAGGGCCCCAAGGAAGCCAAGGACTTTGCTTCTCATCATCTGTCAATTTTTCCTGTGTCTATGCCGAGTCTTCTATGGGGGCAGATACTGTCTCTTAGTACATTTCATGTTTACCAGTGCACTGCAAACAGTAGGTATTCAAGAGTAATTATAGTTATAAACTCTTGAGTCTTTCCAGCTCCAGGAATCTACGTTCATATTGGAAATATAATTTATTCTTCATGCATTCCATACCAAATATATCAGTGAGTAGTTATGTTTTAATTGGCCAGCTCTCCAAATATCAAAATGAAGCAAGAGAAAGCTTTCTGGTAGTTAATTGTGATCGTGTTAAAACCTAGAAGTTCTACTGAAAATTGCTATTCCCTTTCTCTTTAGTTCCTACAATTTATTGAAACATAACACACATGGGTATTCATGTACTTTTCACATGAAGTTTAGTGCATGGATATAGAGTTTGTTTTCTCTATTTGTCAGCCTTTTAAACCCAATCTTTCAAATATCCATGAATGGAAAACTGGCTAGATAGGAGCTTAAGAGGTTTCCTTTCCTTCTCACTGCACCACCCGTGTGACTCTTAAAATAGATCTATACATAGGCCTAATGGATAATACAGACCCTGATGCATAGTTAGTTGCCCAATCACCCAAGCAACTGGGTTGCAATGGTGTAGATGATTTTTCTTGGGAGCTGTACTGGCAAATAGTTTCCGTGATTCAGCCCATGGAAAATGAGCCCTGTTTTGCTTAATGTTTTAGGTTAGGGAGTGGCTGGCAGCATTCTGTGAAAAAGTGACACTTTCAACACTATAAGTGATTTGCTGACTTTATTTAACAATATCTAAACCATTTTAACCAACAGTATCATATAGCTTGGCACATTATACCACTACAGATCTTCCGGAAAGGATGAAATGGCCAAATATTTACATGTATTCCGTTTTCTTTACATATTTGTATTTCTACCATTTTGAAAATTAGAATATAAACATTCTGTTTAAAAATCTGTTCTCCCCCACATACTACATATTCAAAGAGCAAACACAATTTTTCCCTTTGGTGTGTGTAAATATATATATAATATATATAATATATGTATGTGTGTATATATATATATATATAGGTATATCTGGGTTTCCATATTTTAAATATCTATGACCATCTAATAGCCCTAACCCTTTGTTTTATAATGTGCAGCAAAATCATAAAATCTGCTATCCCTATAATTACATTGCCCTTTGCTGTCTCTTAAGAAAGAAAGAAAGAAAGAAAAAAGAAGGAAAAAAAAAGGTTGTGTTCAAATTTTCCCCCTGTTTTATTTGCACCCTATTAACAACTGTTACTAGAGCTTTAATTATGCCCCGGTGATTGCGGAGTTGTGGCTGACTTGTGTCATTTTCCTCCCAGGGGATGCTTTATAATTACCAGCATCCATCGTGGCTGCCTGTAAGCTGATGCTTTTTTATTACCAGTTCAATAATCACTGCATCCTTGCGAACATCTGCTCTGCAAGCCATGCATCGGGGGTCCCAGTGCCTGTCACTTGACGTTCCCTCACCACAGTGACCTTGGTGCCCTCGCCTTCGGTTTATATCTAATTTGTTTACCAGAGGCTCTGTCCAGAAAGTCTCCCAGGAATGCAATTAATACACCAGATTTGCAAACAAAAGAAAATTTTGCCCTTTCTCTCCTTTCTCTTTTTCCAGATTATTGTCCTACACTTAGATTCCATAATTTTTATTCCTAGGAGAATGAATCCTTTTCAGACTTGCGGGAACAGGGAAAATGAGAGATGAGTTTATTTAGGAGCTATCCTCCTGCTTGTATTGAAAAGTAGAATGTCTTTGTGGTGTGCTTTCTCTTGAATATATATGATAGTGACTAGCAAGTTAAAGAAGGTTGTTGTATATGGAATATTCCGTGCCTGGGAAGGGAAGGACTGTTCATTTGTCCCTGTTCTGATTTTATTTTCTCCCTGACCTACTGTCTCATTTTCTTTCTTATCCTGAATAAGCCTCTTTGCTCTTTGTTTTATGGAATATTTCTTCCCTCTTAAACCATTCTCTTTCTTCAATTATTTTGTTGTACTTCATCCATCTTTTCCTTCTTGCTTGTCTCTTTACAAAAACTATGTAAGTGAATGATAAAAATGGGTAAAAACAGCACATGTTGGGCACAGCTGCTGGTTCTCATGATGGTGCTTCTCCCTTCTGACTCACTATTTATTACTAATAAAGCTAATCTGGGCACTGCTTACTAATCTTGGTTAGGTCTGATTTCTTTAAATAAAAACTAGAGTTTCAAAGTTTTGGTTATTTTCATAAGTATATCAAAGCTGTGCTGATCTTTTTTTGGAGCAGATGAGAAAAAGCTGAACTCTTTCAGTTGTGCTAACCAAATCTATGCACTCCTCTGACATACACATGTGGCCTTAACCTTTCATGTTCTTAAGCAACTGACATTATAGACCTGGTGAGAACTTTTCCAAAATTTCCAATGCAATGTGCTTATTTATTGAACCACCTTATCCACAATAATCTCCAAAATTTCAAAATCAAGTAGAAATGGTCAATGAGTCAATCTTGCAGGAAAGTCAGGAACAAGGGAGTTTATCTATTCTTACTCTTCCACTGGCCTAAGAGAGTACTGAGGGAAGCTTCCACTTTATTCTTCTCTACTCCCACAGGAACTAGTGTTCTACTTAGCACAGTATATGTTGACTAAAATGGTCCTTGGGTGATTGGATGTTAGATCACAACCTTGGGAGCTTCTGAAATGGGCCCCCATATTCACAGGGCAAAGAGACATCAAAGAAGGAGGCACACCACTACTCCAAAATGCTGGGTGGCAAGTTTAATAAACAAGGGAACTTCTTTATGAGATTGGTCTTGAGAGACTACAAGATAAGGAGATCTCTGAACCTGCCCACCAGAATCTTAAAAGTTTATATGGAGGCCCTACCTCAGTTCAATCACATTCATAGTCCAGATGGTCTCAAAAACACCTACTCTCTCAAGGCTATGGCACTGAAACAGTGCTCACTGTGGAAACAGTAGGCAGAGCGTGCATTCCAAGGACAGGGAAAGGGGTTGAGGAGCCTTCAAATGCCCAGGTCTATCCTGCAGGTCAACCAGTGAGCACATCCTCTCAATGACCCCCTCCAACATTGGATTATACCTCCTATAGATGAAATTCTATTTCAGAGCCATTAATATAATGTACCACTTAGTCCCAACCTTGGATGAAAAACCTACACACATTCACACAGACACATACACACACATGCTAGAAGAATATAAGACCTTGAGATTACTGGTCAAGACTAGTACTCAAATCCATGCTTTAAGGCACCCTCCAAACACAGAATTTACTTGAACTTCTAAAGAGAAATAGGACATAAAATTAAGAACAAGTACTTAGAATAAGTACCTAAGAACAAGTACATAGTAGGACTCTCTCCTTCCCTTACCTCCCCATATTACCAAACCCCCACTCAAGGTAAGAATCTGAATAATACTGCCATTGGCTGCAGCCATGGGCTACATCTTACAGGGAGGAGGAGAAAACCATCTTGCAGCCTAGATTTAGTCCAACTCACCACGTGGCTTGGTGGCCAAATTTGAAAAGAGTCTAATGGCACTGTGGACTATCAGTCCTGCATTGTCAGTTTAAGACCTGGATTTGAACTGGAGGACTTAGGAGACAAGGTGGAGACAAGCATAAGACAAATATATTTAGAGACACCATAGGGAAAGAAGGAAAGAAAGGGGGGGAGCAAAAGAGGAAATGAGTGAAGAATGAAGGGAGGGAGAGAGGAAGGAAGGAAAGCAGGAAAAGGGGAGGGAAGACAGGCATCTACAGCAAACAAAATCCATAGTATAGTTGGGAGATTAATTCACTATAGCTAAAACAACAATCTGGAAATTACTTTTGAAAATAAATGTGTTTTGCCTTCAAAGAAGAATTAAAAAACAAAACCCAACTACCACTTTTTTAAAATGAAAATAGGTCATAAGAGAAAACAAAATTAAACAAAGTAAGTTAGGTGAGACAAAGAACCAATAAAAAATTCAGAAAGTGAAAAACTATACAAAATAAATGAAATTTAAAATCTATAAATTAAACTCTAAACTGAACGTAGTTGAAGAGAAAAATGGTAAATGGGAAGAAAGTAGGGAGAAATTGCCCCAGAATGCAGCTCTGACAGATAAAGGGATTAAACAATATAAAATAGTACTTAAGAGACAAGGAAATTAATATCTGAGGCAAATATTCAGATAATGGTAGGACAGGAAACTGGTCTTCTGGTCTGCTGCATAATAAGGGTGCCTTATCCGCTATAGCTACTAAGAAGTTTCCAGTGCATGTGAAAACGGTCCCTCACCACATTCTTATTGAGAGAACTAGCCAAAATGGATTGAGATTTGTAACTGTTTTGAAAACCAAGGGCCATCATACTCAGCTAATATAAAAATCATTGGAAGTGATTAGTTTTCCAGTAATCAGCATTTTATTTCAGTTCATTTGAGGGTCTAGAAGGTTTATCTCGTGCTTTTATTTATTCCTGAAGGGGGAACAAAGCAACATGAGTTGTCCCCAGCATGAAGGAAGAAAAGAACAGAGAGAAGAGTGTATTCTTGTGTCTGCATGTGAATGTGTTACTAAGACAGACGAACAGTTCCGTTCTGTCCTTTAAAGCCCCAGCAGCAGCTGACATCATCAGAAGTGGTGTCCAACATGCTCTAATGCAGACTGAATGTCTTCCCCAGCCTTTCCTACTATCAACTCCTGACCACTCCTGATCGTAGAGCATTCTCTCTGCTTCCTTCCCTTGCTCTTTTTTTTTTTTTTACTATGTTGACCTTCTTTCTGGAACTGTTTGATGTCCAGTGCAGCTCTCAGGGCCCCTTGCCTCAAAGCAGGAGGAATGCTGCCCAGGAAGTGTGCTGCCTCCTGGTTTGTCAAGCCCAAGCCTGAGAGAGGACTCCATATGCTGAAGCAAAACCAAGGTCACGAAAGAATGGGACCAGAAAATGCTACAAATCGGAGGTGCTGGGGAAAGCCATTCCCAGAGAGGAATCTGCTATTAAACTCTGTGTGTAGGTACTGGCAGAAGTTGCCAGACACTGGGTGCTGCTGACCATAGGGCCCTGACATACCTGGGTGCTAGAGAGCTGCCCATGCTGCAGGATCCTGGCCCTGGGGAAGCAATGCTGAGGTGCAGGCAGGACTGGCTTCATCATTTGTAGGACCCAGTGCAACATGAAAATGTGGGGCTTCATGTTCATTATTAAGAATTTCAAGACGGTGGGGTTCCTGGGTGGCTGAGTGGGTTAAGTATTCGACTCTTAATTTTGGCTCAGGTCATGATTTCTGGGCAGTGAGATCAAGCCCTGTGTTAGGTTCCGTGCTAGGTATGGAGCCTGCTTCAGATTAAGATTCTCTCTCTTCCTCTCTCTCTGTACACTGTCCACCAACACACACACACACTCTCTCTCACACACACACACACACACACACACACTCTCTCTCTCTCTCACACACACACACACACACTCTCTCTCTCTCTCTCTCTTTCACTCTCTTTCAAAACACAAAAAATATCAAGATGGTGACAGTAGAGAATGAACAAAGCAAGAGCTCTGGATGAGGTCAAGTCTTCATAAAAGTGGCTCTGAATGTAGAAGCTGGGCATTAGAGAAGACCCCTGTGCTTTAAGAGCCTGCCGGGAAAACCACAAGGAAATGGGGAAGGAAAACTCCTCTTTCCCGCAGTGTCTCTTCAGTGCCCTTTATGGATGTAGCTTAACATGGTACAAGCAGGAAAAAGGAGACTATCTGAAGGGCCCATCTCCACTTCTACAAGTCAGTAAATAATAGGTAGATTTGGAGCTGGGAGCAATAAGTTGGTAACTGACACCAAGATCAATAGCATTGGAATAGGGTAAAATCATTGGCCCATACAGAACTCAGATCCAAAGTTGACCTCATTAATATTTATTTCTCTATTTCCTTTTTGCCAAGAAAAAGAGAAGACATTTAAAAACTTTATTTGGGGGGTGCCAGGCTGGCTCAGTTGGTAGAGCATATGGCTCTTGATCTTGGGGTGGAAAGTTCAAGCCATACATTGAATGTAGAGATTACTTAAAAATAATATCTTTTAAAAAATCAAATAAATAAATAAAACATTAGTTGGTTATTCTGGTTTCCATCCAAGTATAATCAGCATAAGGCTAGGATTTTAACACTAAGTTTTCTTGACCACAATAAATACAGCCTTACGCCCAATTGTCTAATCCTTCAGTCTATAAATATACCTAGAATATGAAGCTCTGTCAATCTAATACCCTGCCACTTATTCTATCAGAGTTTATTTTATTTCATTAATTCTTAGCTTCTGGCTCTATTACCTGATTGGCAAGTGACTGAAACTGATTGACAGATGGGGAAGTGAACATCCCAGTGCATTAAACCCAGAATGTGTGGTTTTACAAATGCAATGCTTAGAACACGAGAGGAGATTCACAACAGATTGACTGTGGCACAGTGACTTCCTCCATCAGAGCATTTGGAATATAAAGTCCACAGAAGAGAGGCTAGCAGCAAGGCACAGGGAAGGTACCATAACCCTACCAGCTTCTGCCCAGGGAATCTTCTTCCTCCTCATTATTTGCAACGGTGATTAGGGGTTGGGAATGGCAAGGAGATAAACCAACTTCGATAGTCTCCTTCCTCTTCATTTTCATCCCTGAAAACTGCAGAGAAGGAGCACCCTGGGCTTGTGCTCTGTCCTTTTCTATTTCACAGTGGATTCTAAGGTCTATCCGGGCAGAAAGATTTTCTCTTTTGCTTCCTTGTTGTGTTCCCAACTGCTAGAACAGCACTAAACCCTGTTTAGTAGTACCATAAATAGCATTCATTAAACATTGGCTGATCTAGAATGGAACCTCCACGAGCACAGGATTTTAATCTATTTGTTTGCTTCTGCATCCCCAACACCTACAAGTCAATACTCCAATAAACTTTAGTGCCCATCTTTCCCTATCCTACTCTCATCCTTGGGATACTCTTTCTTTTGTAGTGACAATATGGGACTGCCTGTCCAGTTCCCTCCTTTCTACTTCCCCTTGGATCTGCACTGTTGCCTCTCCGCTCCCATCCTTTGTGCCTCAGTGTCCACATGGTGAGACTCAAGAGCTCATTCCCTGACTACAATTTAGCTCAAGAGTAGCCAATTTTAGTTCCTCCCCTAATATATTTTAATCTATTACTGGGAGACAGATTTAATTCATTCTGGTAGTAGAAGCCATGAAGATATAAAACTTAGGAGCTGTCTATAAACAAGTGGCCTCACAAGAAAAAAAAAAATTCCATCCAGATGAAGAGAAAATAAAACTTTTATGCAAGAGATGTAAGATAAAAAGATAGAGGGACCGAGTTCCTGATAGCATGCAATCTTCAGTAGTGCAGGCCTAGGCCCAGTGGCATCTGTGGCCTTCCCATGGGTTGATTCTTCAACCCTTCCTGGGATTCCATTAATCAGTATATCCTCTTTTGCTCAAGACAGCTTACTGTCTAACCAAGGGAGTCTAACATTCTTGACCTCCTTGGTCTACTTTCCACATAGCAGCCATTTAAAATAAAATCCAAACTCCTTAAGGTGGTTTACAAAGTCTTGCATTCATCTTTAACTCTACCCTGATCCACTTTCCTCTTTGCTCCCAGCCCTTTCTAACTGGTCAAGCAGTCTACATCCCCTCCTGTCCACAACTTTGCACAAGCCATTTCCTTTTCTGGAAATGCCTTGCCTCCGTCTTTACTTGCCCAAGTCTTTCCTTGAATTCAAAGTTCAACTCAAGTGTCACTCCCTCAGAAAGGCTCTCCCCAACTGCCTGATATAAAATGGCCACTCAATCATCTTGTATCTTAGGACATTCTTTCATACTCAATAGTAGAGAATTATCACTATGTGACATTTGCTTATTTATTCATTTTTGAAAGTTATTCTCTGCTCTTCCCACCCTTTGTCTCTACAAGAAGAGAGACTCCATGTGTCTTGCTCAACTGTGTATCCTTAAAGCCCTAGAACTATGCCTAGCATATAGGCAGTGCTCAATAAATATGTCCTGATTGAATAAATTCATAGCACACCTTGTCACCCCCAAAAACCAGTCATCTACCAGGCTTCAAATGAGAAGCAGAATAGCTCCTTATAACTAACAAAAAGTTTCAGGACTTTTCATCCTATTAAAATACCTTTGGTAAAACCCTTAAATACACAGTACACAAGGGGAGCCTTGGTGGCTTAGTCAGTTAAGTTCTGACACTTGATTTTGGCTCAGGTCCTGGTCTCAGGGTTGTGAGATTGAGCCCTATATCAGGCTCCATGCTGGATGTGGAGCCTGCTGAAGATTCTTTTTCTCCCTCTTCCTCTACCCCGCCTCACTCTGCTTGCATTCTCTCTCTCTCTCTCTCTCAAAAATAAAATAATAAATAAAATAATAATATTAAAAACATAACATACAGGACTCTTTCGCATTTCAGCAAATAGAGAACTCAGGATGGTGATGATGATGATGAGGAGGAGGAGGAGGAGGAGGAGAGAGATATAGAAGTAGATACAGATATATAGATAGATATATAGATAATCTCAGACACTACTTGGTAGAGCATTAAATATTAGGGATGCAAACATAAGACTTACTCCAAAGGAAGTCTCAAAGAATAATTGCCATTATGATAGATGTATGTAAAATAAAACAGGATATCTTCACTAAGCCCTTATAATGTGTCATACAAGGGCGTTTATATGTATTGACTTGCTTAAACCTCATGAATCCCTATGAGGTAGCTACTATTATTTAAAGATGAGGAAACCTGCCTAAGGTTTCAGGCTGAGCAAATGATAGTTCCAGGACACAACCACAGGCGGTCTATTTCAAGTTTGTAACATCACCCTGCACCATTTATTTATGCTATAAGAATACACTGAAGCAATCAACTATATTTGGGCAACACTAAAAGAGCTACCTTCAATTATCTGACTTAGTGCTTCTATATAGCCCATCACCACCTATGTAATACAAGCTGTCATCACTTATATGTCCAATAAGTAGTAAAGGGCACTGGAATAAGGATAATTTTCTTTTTAGGAAGGTATGACTGTTAATTGTATATACCACAGAGCCAGGCATGAGGCACCAGGGGGCAGAGGCAATTCTATATTCTCATTCTCATTATTTACTTCAGCTCACGAATAACTGGATGGAGTTTGTGGTCTTCTTTCTAAATCAATGAAATGATTTTCAAGTTAGAAGGGTAATTTATATTTACTGTCCATATATCCATGTCATTTCTACCCCTCCTCTAAACCTGATATATATGATTATTTAGGAATGTTTTGAGTTGAAAGCCAGTGTCTACATGATGAATATGCAGGTCCTCATATCAAACACTCCGATTAATGATAATGTGATCATTTGTCAGTGTTAAGTTATCCACATTCACAGAAGGCCAAGCATGATGCTCCCCACCCACCACTCCAATCACAGCTGGCTGGGTCTCCACCCATAAGAAAAACATCAGCCCTTTGCCACAGCATGTCACATCACCTGCTGACAGAGTCAAAAAAGTAAGACAAATAGTATGTATGTTTGTGCTTCAGTGCTGCCTTAGTGAAGGCAGTTTCCTTTGTGTCTAGGTATTGAAGAGAATATTCACTTATGGAACAGTTTTTATCAATAAAAGAGTTTTTTTTTTAAATCCTATCACTGCCCATTTCTCCTCAAATGGGCTGCTATTTTTGTTTAGGAATTTATTTTTGAGCTCAAGTAGCTAAAACAGTAGATGGAGTCCCTCCTTTCCCACCTATAGCTAGAATCTAGAGAAAAAAGAAAAACAGCATAATATGTATGCCCCAGTAATTACACCATTATGAAGGTAAAGTTAATGTAATATAGCTCTTTGGTGGAGAATGTAATTTTACCAGATCATCACTGCTTATCCTAAGTAATTCTTTTAGAATAACTACAATTCATTTTACTCAATTTATCTCAGTAAATCCTGCTTTGAAATTTAAAAACGATGCATCACTATAATGACTTCATTATAGGCCTGTGAAATATCTAAGCACAATCAATTCAACAGTGTTGCCCAAGTAGAATAGATGAAAAGCAAATGATACATGCTTGATGCATGGAACTATGGACAAGTTTGTATCTTTCACTGAGTCTTAGTTTCCTCATCTGTAAAATGATTTGAATATACCTAACACATGGGGTTATTCGAAGTTGTACATGAACATTTATGTGATTTATGTAAATCACCTAGCAGTGCCTAAGACCAGGGGACACTCCATAAATAGTAGCCACTACTATTTTAACTAATAATAATATATTATTATATATATAATTACATATATATTATATATATAACAAATTATTATTAATTATTTATAGCCATTGTGTGAAACTAAAGGATTGCATCACTGGCAATAAAGAGTATTTGAAGTTAAACATCAGAGTTACCTTTGATAACAAGGCACTTTTTTTTTTTTAGCAGCAGTCTTTTCTGCTTTTAGTCTTAAAAACTAAATACTCAAATAACACTTTCCAGTTATAATATATTCATATGATTCAAATATGTGCATTAATGTATGTAGAACTAACCCTTAGTTTATATCTTACAGAAGAGAAGAGGGCTATTGAGTAAATATCACTTAAGCAAACTTACACAACTTTCACTTTCCATTGTTTTCCAAGGAAAACAAAAGAAAAGAAAGGAAAAGAAAAGAAAAATATCTCACAAGAATTATATTGAAAAATTGAATTTGAGAGCAGTGTTTCCATACATAGCAGTATCTTCTTAGCTATGACATCTTTCCTTCATCAATTACTTGCTTTTCTTTTCTATCTTGATCCTTCCCGGTTGTAAGAATGTCTACAACTGATAATGACACTCGAACGCACATCTAAAACGTCTACAACTTATCTCTTCTAGTCCTCTTTTGGTTTGCATTTCTACAAACCAGCACCATTGGGATATGTTAATATCTTTTTCTCAGTTACACGTGTCTTCTAATCTCTGCATAATGGCTAAGAGAGTGGGCTTCAAGGCCATCTTGCCTGAGTTCAGATCTCTGCTCTGCCACTTACTATTTGTTTACCTTTGGACAAGAGACTTCACACTCTATGTTGAGGATTTCTCTTCTGTGAGAATTATAGTAATAATCTCTATCCCAAAATGTTGTTCTGAGGATTAAAGGAGTTAATCTGTCTGCTTAGTGCCTGCCACATAAGAATCACTCAATGAATGTTTGCTGTTACTACAACAGCTCCTACATTTTTTAGTTTTAAGACATTTTTCAGACAAAACAAAATGGCTTTATGACTTTAATTAGTCCCCTTCCTTTTTACCAATTTAATGGATCTAACCTTCTGTAAAATATGTCTACTAAATAGTCTTAAAAGTATACAATATTTGCTCTGACCAGTTTTTCAACTAGTGAATATCCAACAGCATCAACTTATCAGCAGACTAATTCAACACTGACACTTTTTTTCACCATGTTTTACTTAACTGATACTGTTTCTTATAGTGTATTAGCACATCAAGTGCATGAGTCTTAAGTTTGGGAAGGAGAAAATGATATGCTTGTAAGTTACTCTTTGTCTTACATAATTAACAGTTAGCAGCAGAAACACCTTTAGCTCTCCTAATTGGGGAAAAGTAAGCCACAAATGAAAGAGAAATATTTACAATCTACAATGTTGCCCTAGTCATTTCTTCAATTGCTTCCACCTTTAGAAATGCATCACGGAAACAGAAATTTTAAATTACCTATGAGGGCTCTCAAAACAAGTTCTGTTAGTTTATCGAGTTTTAAAAAGTCTTTGCAACCATAAAAAAAGATTTGAAGCATCTTTATGAGGTCTGAGACGCAATGTTTGGAGCTAACAAACTAGACACTTGGGTAAAGTCTAACTTCTGTGAGACTTATGAAATCTGCATAACATAGGAATACCATCTGCATTGCTGTTGAGAAAGCTCCCACTGAGTGTCGTTCAAACACCAGTAAGAATTTCTTATGATCCTCAAACGGTTTGTAAAGTATCATCAAATGCAGTTTCTTTGGTAACAAGAGACAAATTTTACCTGTCTTAGCATTCATCCTAGCACAGATCAGGTCTCTTACAAATTTTTGTATGAACCAATTATTTATCAGCTTCCAAGATTTCCTTAGAGCCTGGGCAACCCCTCTAGTTAGGGTCTGTGCCTTTCATTGGTATTGCTACTTCATCTGCCTAGTTTCATACATAGGAAGATAGTTACATTATATTAATTCTCATAGTCTACTAATTAACTTCTGTTCACTCCTCTTACATTTCCTTTTTTGGGTTGTGTAATTAATTTCCATTAGTTTTATTCATCACCATAAAATGACATTCCCAAGCTTCTCCCCATAGGCCTGCTGCATTGCCCAAAATGGAAGAGGAGCCTCCAGAGGAGATATACCCTCCCATTTAATGCCAGCTGTTTCTTAACTGCAGATTCTGAGAACACAGAACATGTGGCCTCCAAAAAAAAAAAAGGAAAAAAAAAAATCTCTTTAATAAACAATATTTTATCTCCGTGGAAAAGAAGGGCAGAGATTTTAGAAGATCATTAGCTCTTCCTATTAAAATCCACGATGTTACAAACACAAAAATGATGGCATTGTTTTCATTTTAATGTCTTCTTCTCTAAAGTGAAAAAAAGAAGTGATTGAAAATGCAATTTATGTTTATTTACAATGCATTAAGTAATAAAAACATTTTCCAAATATGTCATTTTATTTATTTTCATGAGCCAACGATAAACATTTTTTGTTATCAGGTTAAAAGTGTGACTTCCATGAAATTACAGTATCATTAACCCTTTACAATGAGCCATTGATTTCTTTAAAAGTCTACGAAGGACAATGCTTTGTCACAGGGATATTATGTTAAAAAAAGAAAAAAGTTTTCACTACTGAGAGTGAGGTCATAGCCTGTATTCCTTCTATTCTCACATGCTTTTCACTTCTTTCCTCATGTAAAATCCAATCACTTACAATGGGTTTCTATTTGCAACTCATGTAAATGATGCCATGTTCTCACTGTTTGTCAACGAGGAGTAAGCAAACTGACCACAAGATTAGTTTTGGCAAATCATTAAAGGCTTTAAGTTTCTAATTTATAAGACATAGTCAATGCTTTTTTACTTCCAAGTATCCCCTTTCATAGAGACCAAGACTGAAAACACTTCCAAGCTGTCTCTGCCTGGATGACCTACTGAGCTAGGGCAAACCCAAAGTCAGTTCTGAGCTCTGAGACAGCTGGGAAGGACAATCAGACTGAGATGAAGTTTGCTTTTACTCTGATTTGCCACTGAGCCAGCTAGAATATACTGTGGAAGGTAAATAAAAGGAGATGCACAACTGCTCACAATTCACTGATGTCTTTCAGGTGCCTCACAGAGAACCCCTAAAGTTCAGTCATCAACACGGACAACACACAGTGAAAAAATTTTCTAGGAGAAAGGAACCCAAGACCCGGAACTCACTGCCCTTTCTATAAGTGGCCATGCCCTCACACAAAAAGTGGTCACAGTTCATGCTACAATGTCCTTACCACACTACCATGCTACCAGTCCTTACTATAAGGATGTCTGACTATAATTACAGTAGTCACCCCCTTATCTGTGGTTTCTCTTTCCACAGTTTCACTTATCTACAGTTAACAGTGGTCTGAAGGCAGATGATCCTCCTTCTGATGTGTCTCAGAAGATCAAGGGAAGCCCAATGCTATATCACAATGCCTACGTCATTCATCTCGTTTCATCTCTTACAAGGGAATTTTATCATCTTGCATCATTATAAGAAGGGTGAGTACAGTACAGTAGAGATTTTGAGAAAGAGAAATCACATTCATGACTGTTATTACAGTATATGACTGTATTTCTTTTATTTTTTTAAAGATATTTATTTATTTATTTGATAGAGATCACAAGTAGGCAGAGAGGCAGGCAGAAAGAGAGGAGGAAGCAGGTTCCCCACTGAGCAGAGAGCCCGATGCGGGGCTCGATCCCAGAACACTGAGACCATGACCTGAGCGGAAGGCAGAGGCTTTAAGCCCCTGAGCCACCTAGGTGCCCCCTTTTATTTTTTCTTATTTATTGCTATTAATCTCTTGCTGTGTCTAATTTATACATTAAAGTTTATCATAGGTATGTATATATAGGAAAAAACACATACAGGGTTTAGCACTATCCATGGTTTCAGGCATCCACCGGGGGTCTTAGAACATATTTTGCATGGAAAGGGGAACTACTATATACATCTCTGATTTTATTACATACTGTTTTGGCAGGCCCATAGCAGATTGACCATGGCCAATGGCTCTGTTTCATGCCAGATAAATATGTACAATCTTCTGTCATTCAAAGCATTTGGGCCGGCCTTAATGTACAAACATCTGTTTCTTCTCTCTCTATCCCTCTCAACCCTAAGCACAGTCAGACCTATGTTTATTTCTTATTTGCAGGATCCCTACCTCATAGATTAGCCCCTGCCACCTTGAAAGATTTCTTTTCTCACTGGTTTCCAATCCTACTAGTGTCTATACTTACTATGAAATATTTTCTAACAACAGCAGTTCACCCCACTTTCTCATCTGCCCCCATCCTTAGCGGACTTCTCAGCATTTATTGTTCTTAGCAAATTTACCTAAATTAGAAACTAATATACCTTACTCTAAATTTATCAAGTTGTATATTTAAATTATCTACACCTTGGGGTGCCCGGGTGGCTCAAATGGTTAAGCATCTACCTTTGGCTCATGTCATGATCTCCAGGTCCCAGGATCAAGCCCCATGTCAGGCTCCCAGCTCAGTGAGGAGTCTGCTTCTCCCTTTCTCTCTCTGCCTCTCCCCTTGCTTGTGCTCTGTCTCTCTCTCTCCAATGAAGAAATAAAATCTTTTTAAAAAAATAAGAAAAATAAAAAATAAAATAAATTATAGCTTTTGTGTAAGAAAAAATTGTTTTAAAGACTAAAGACATACAAGTATAAAAGAAAAGTATAAGATATAAATATTAAGAGTCTTCCTAATTCTCACTTTCATAATCATTCACACATTTTATTCTCACTACTCAGTGTTGTTTTTGTATACTGTCTCATCCCCCTTTCTTCATGTATCCACAGGCTCACCAACAGTAATACCTGAACATCAGTGGAAATACTAGTGAAATCTGAATAAAGGGTAGAGTATAGTTTTAATAAAAATAGTTTTAATTTAAAAAAAGAAACTAATATTAGCAAAATATAAAAAATATGCAAGCTTTTTGAAGGCAAAGAATATGTTTTATCTCTCATAATTCCATAATAGATATTCAATCTAGCCGGCTGCTGCTTCTGCCAACAACAATAATTTTGGATATTCTTTGTCCTTTCTCCAGATCCACCCTCCATCCTTCTCTACCTTCTGTACATCCTGACCCCCGTGAACTGCACCTGCTTGGCTCCCAGTTAGCTCAGACAGTGGGAGGCATCAGCAGTTGATCAGAGGTGGAAAGAGTCTATCTCTTCCTGATAGACTACAGATTGGCAGAGACATTTCTCCAACAAAATTCCTAGTTCCTGTTGACCAGTCTACAGCTGAACCTACCACTTTCCCTCAAGATTCTGGTAAAAACCCTATCTTCTTGCTTTTTCAAGCTTAATAAATAGCACCTTGCCTCTGCTACAGCCAATACCCTTCACTATCTCTTGTTGGCTTCCATTAATTGTCTATATTTGTTGAAATGGTGCTTTTGTTAAACTCTCAGAACTCTGTCATTCCATTTCAGTGTCATCTATTTCCTACAGAGTCCTTGAGTCATACGATGAGAAGAATACGTTCCATATCTCTAGCAAAAAAAGGTATCAATTTGCTTCTATTATAGCACCAATTCTCAAATACTTTAGTGAGAAGGGAGGCACTTTTGCTTATTTTTTGATATCTGCATAATAAAAGATGACTAGATTCTCATATTTGCTTCGCATTTGTTCTGCACTCTGTTTTAATGTGTTCATTTTGCTATACTACATAAAGAAAACCTTATATATACATGTAGATGGAAAAGGAAGGAGTAATATAACAATCTTGTCAGATAATTATGGTTATTCTTCTTTGATAATACATCAAAACCTGACAATTGGTAATTACCAAAAAGTTAGTGGCAATATGAAATCTGAAACTTATGAATAAGCTTTTCATATTCTCTTACATTAAAATTCACTGGTTTACCTTGTGTTCTCATGCACATATAATTGTGAAACATAAACTGGTCATTTAGAAAATTATTGTTTCATCAAATCATATACATCTTTCAGATGCTGACACATTTGTTTATACAATATCAAAAAATCACATTTAATTATATCACCACCAGTCTTAGGAAAAAAGTTTTCTGAAGTACTGGAAAATTATTAAGTTCCTTGTAGAAGATACAAGTTTCCCCGAATCAAACAACAATTACACAAGTTCTTTTCTTCCAGATAGCCATTCTACTTCAGCATACAGCAGAAGTGCTTTCAGCATATTTCCCATAAATTACCAAGAAAAATAATACTCAAGAGATGACATTTCACAAAATTAGTAATTGTTACTGTTTCACAAAGGACATTCTGAATGAGATTGGTATTTATTTTACTGTAAGTGCATGCATGCTGGTGATGAATACAGTGACTGCTAGTACCATTGGGTCACACTGCCTTGATTCCTGCTAAGCCCCAGCAGTTTTACTCAGCAGTGTTTTTGGGCCATCCGTGTAAATGACACACACACACACACACACACACACACACACCACATAAAGTCTGGTACAAACTCTGAGCTTCAGAAGAATTATTCAATACTTCAAAGTACTTTGACTATTTCAGCAGTACTTGTTTTTTTGCCAAGTATTCACCAAAAAAAAAATCTTCATTGCTTATTTGTTGGTGCTGAGAGACCAGGAAATCATAAGCAAAATGGCAAGTCCAGCCAAGGCTGTAGATTGACTCTTTTGTACGGCAAAAAACCCAGTTCTGCCCACAAGATATTAACCCAGTCTGTAACCCAGGTTTACAGCTACAGCTTCCATTCAATGAGTCAGTTGGCATTGCTGTAATTTTTCTTTTATACTGATTTTTCTGCCCAACAGAAATTCAGGGATATCAACTGTTCAAGGTAGTGTGTCAAAGCAGTATAATAACTTACCTTGCAAGATGGTTCTTTTCCCAACTCTAGCTTGAAGAAAAAGTAATGAAAAATTTGTGTTTTAAAGAGCTCACTATTGGGACACTAGGTGGCTCAATCAGTTAAGTGCCTGCCTTCAGTTCAGGTCAGGTTCCCAGGGTCCTAGGATTGAGTCCCACGTGGTCCAGCTCCTAGCTCATCAGGGAGTCTGCTTCTTCTTCTCCCTCTGTTCCTCCCTATACTCATGCTCACACACAATCTCTCTCTCTCTCAAATAAATAAATAAATAAAATCCTTTTAAATTATTTATTTGAGCAAGAGAGAGAGAACTCAAGTGGGGGGAGGGGCTGAGGGAGAGAGACAAGCAACCAAGCAAATCACCCAGGTGCCCCTAAATAAATAAAATCTTAAAAAACATAAATAAATAAACAGCATATTGTGTTTACACTTAATATCTCAAAATAATGCTCCAAAATAACTGACACCATAATACTATTCAAAAATATTCTAATGCATAAAATGCAATACGTATATTTCTAACATCTATAAAACCTAAGGTAAGATAGCTTACATCATATTTTCATTTTTGATGTTGTTCATAATTTCTTGAGGTAAATTCTTCTTTCTATGAGGCTTCATTTTTCAAGTAACTTTAGACAAAGCATGAAACTACATTGAAAAGGCTAGCCTTCTGGGGGGAGGAGTCAAGATGGCGGAGAAGTAAGAGGCTGAGACTACTTCAGGTAGCGGGAGATCAGCTAGATAGCTTATCTAAAGATTGCAAACACCTACAAATCCAACGGGAGATCGAAGAGAAGAAGAACAGCAATTCTAGAAACAGAAAATCAACCACTTTCTGAAAGGTAGGACTGGCGGAGAAGTGAATCCAAAGTGACGGGAAGATAGACCGCGGGGGGAGGGGCCGGCTCCCGGAAAGCGGTGGAACAACGGAGCACTAAATCAGGACTTTTAAAAGTCTGTTCTGCTGAGGGACATCGCTCCAGAGGCTTAACCGGGGTGAAGCCCACGCGGGGTCAGTGTGGCCTCAGGTCCCACAGGGTCACAGAAGGATCGGGGGTGTCTGAGTGTCGCAGAGCTGACAGGTATTAGAACGGGGAAGCCAGCTACAGAGACAGAGCCGAGGAGTGACTCTCAGCTCAGGGTTACCTTGAACCGGTCGCAGGCTCAGTCAGCTCGGAGCGCGGCCGGAGGCCAGGGTGACGGGAGTAACTGGGTGCTGTTCTCTGAGGGCACACTGAGGAGTGGGGCCCCGTGCTCTCGGCTCCTCCGGGCTGGGGACCCCGAGGCCGCCATCTTCATTCCCGTCCTCCGGACTCTACGGAAAGCGCTCAGGGAACAAAAGCTCCCGAAAGCAAACCTGAGCGGATTACTCAGCCCGGCCCCTGGTAAGGGCGGTGCAACTCCGCCTGGGGCAAAGACACTTGAGAATCACTACAACAGGCCCCCTCCCCCAGAAGATCAACAAGAAACCCAGCCAGGACCAAGTTCACCTACCAAGGAGTGCAGTTTCAATACCAAGGAGAGCAGCGGAATTCCAGAGGAGGAGAAAGCAAAGCACGGAACTCATGGCTTTCTCCCCATGATTCTTTAGCCTTGCAGTTAATTTAAGTTTTTTTTCTTTTTCAATTTTTTTTTCTCTTCTTCTGCCAATTATTTTTTAACTTTTACCCTTTTATTTTTAACGTTTTTTAACGTTAAAATAATCTAATATATATATTTTTTCTTTTTTATATTTTTTCTTTATTCGTTTTATTTTTTTAATTGTTTCTTTTTTTTTTTTTTTTCTTTCTGAACCTCTTTTTATCCCCTTTCTCCACCCTCACAAGTTGGGATCTATTCTGATTTGGTTAAAGCATATTTTCCTGGAGTTGTTGCCACCCTTTTAGTATTTTACTTGCTCCTTCATATACTCTTATCTGGACAAAATGACAAGGCGGAAAAATTCACCACAAAAAAAAAGAACAAGAGGCAGTACCGAAGGCCAGGGACCTAATCAATACAGACATTGGTAACATGTCACATCTAGAGTTCAGAATGATGATTCTCAAGGTTCTAGCCAGGCTCGAAAAAGGCATGGAAGATATTAGAGAAACCCTCTCAGGAGATATAAAAGCCCTTTCTGGAGAAATAAAAGAACTAAAATCTAACCAAGTTGAAATAAAAAAAGCTATTAATGAGGTGCAATAAAAAATGGAGGCTCTCACTGTTAGGATAAATGAGGCAGAAGATAGAATTAGCGATATAGAAGACCAAATGACAGAGAATAAAGAAGCTGAGCAAAAGAGGGACAAACAGCTACTGGACCACGAGGGCAGAATTCGAGAGATAAGTGACACCATAAGATGAAACAACATTAGAATAATTGGGATTCCAGAAGAAGAAGAAAGAGAGAGGGGAGCAGAAGGTATATTGGAGAGAATTATTGGAGAGAATTTCCCCAATATGGCAAAGGGAACAAGCATCAAAATCCAGGAGGTTCAGAGAACCCCCCTCAAAATCAATAAGAATAGGTCCACACCCCGTCACCTAATAGTAAAATTTACAAGTCTTAGTGACAAAGAGAACATCCTGAAAGAAGCCCGGGAAAAGAAGTCTGTAACATACAATGGTAAAAATATTAGATTGGCAGCAGACTTATCCACAGAGAACTGGCAGGCCAGAAAGAGCTAGCATGATATATTCAGAGCACTAAATGAGAAAAACATGCAGCCAAGAATACTATATCCAGCTAGGCTATCATTGAAAATAGAAGGAGAGATTAAAAGCTTCCAGGACAAACAAAAACTGAAAGAATTTGCAAACACCAAACCAGCTCTACAGGAAATATTGAAAGGGGTCCTCTAAGCAAAGAGAGACCCTAAAAGTAGTAGATCAGAAAGGAATGGAGACAATATACAATAACAGTCACCTTACAGGCAATACAATGGCACTAAATTCATATCTCTCAGTAGTTACCCTGAATGTTAATGGGCTAAAGGCCCCAATCCAAAGACACAGGGTATCAGAATGGATTAAAAAAAACAAACAAACAAACAAACAAAAAAAAAACATCTATATGTTGCCTACAAGAAACTCATTTTAAACCCGAAGAAACCTCCAGATTTAAAGTGAGGGGGTGGAAAACAATTTACCATGCTAATGGACATCAGAAGAAAGCAGGAGTGGCAATCCTTATATCAGATCAATTAGATTTTAAGCCAAAGACTATAATAAGAGATGAGGAAGGAAGCTATATCATACTCAAAGGATCTGTCCAACAAGAAGATCTAACAATTTTAAATATCTATGCCCCTAACATGGGAGCAGCCAACTATATAAACCAATTAATAACAAAATCAAAGAAACACATCAACAATAATACAATAATAGTAGGAGACTTTAACACTCCCCTCACTGAAATGGACAGATCATCCAACCAAAGATCAACAAGGAAATAAAGGCCTTAAATGACACCCTGGACCAGATGGACATCACAGATATATTCAGAACATTTCATCCCAAAGCAACAGAATACACATTCTTCTCTAGTGCACATGGAACATTGTCCAGAATAGATCACATCCTCGGTCCTAAATCAGGTCTCAACCAGTATCAAAAGATTGAGGTCATTCCTTGCATATTTTCCAGACCACAGTGCTCTGATGCTAGAACTCAATCACAAGAGGAAATTTGGAAAGAACCCAAATACATGGAGACTAAACAGCATCCTTCTAAAGAATGAATGGGTCAACCAGGAAATTAAAGAAGAATTGAAAAAATTCATGGAAACAAATGATAATGAAAACACAACAGTTCAAAATCTGTGGGACACAACAAAGGCAGTCCTGAGAGGAAAATATATAGCGGTACAAGCCTTTCTCAAGAAACAAGAAAGGTCTCAGGTAAACAACTTAACCCTACACCTAAAGGAGCTGGAGAAAGAACAAGAAAGAAAGCCTAAACCCAGCAGGAGAAGAGAAATCCTAAAGATCAGAGCAGAAATCAATGAAATAGAAACCAAAAAAACAATAGAACAAATCAACGAAACTAGGAGCTGGTTCTTTGAAAGAATTAATAAGATTGATAAACCCCTGGCCAGACTTCTCAAAAAGAAAAGAGAAAGGATCCAAATAAATAAAATCATGAATGAAAGAGGAGAGATCACAATGAACACCAAAGAAATACAGACAATTATAAGAACATACTATGAACAACTCTACGCCAACAAATTTGACAATCTGGAAGAAATGGATGCATTCCTAGAGACATATAAACTACCACAACTGAACCAGGAAGAAATAGAAAGCCTGAACAGACCCATAACCAGTAAGGAGATTGAAACAGTCATCAAAATCTCCAAACAAACAAAAGCCCAGGGCCAGACGGCTTCCCGGGGGAATTCTACCAAACATTCAAAGAAGAACTAATTCCTATTCGCCTGAAACTGTTCCAAAAAATAGAAATGGAAGGAAAACTTCCAAACTCATTTTATGAGGCCAGCATCACCTTGATCCCCAAACCAGACAAGGATCCCATCAAAAAAGAGAACTACAGACCAATATTCTTGATGAACACAAATGCAAAAATTCTCACCAAAATACTAGCCAATAGGATCCAACAGTACATTAAAAGGATTATTCACCACAACCAAGTGGGATTTATTCCAGGGCTGCAAGTTTGGTTCAACATCCGCTAATCAATCAATGTGATACAACACATTAATAAAAGAAAGAACAAGAACCATATGATACTTTCAATAGATGCTGAAAAAGCATTTGACAAAGTACAGCATCCCTTCCTGATCAAAACTCTTCAAAGTGTAGGGATAGAGGGCACAGACCTCAATATTATCAAAGCCATCTATGAAAAACCCACCGCAAATATCATTCTCAATGGAGAAAAACTGAAAGCTTTTCCGCTAAGGTCAGGAACACAGCAGGGATGTCCATTATCACCACTGCTATTCAACATAGTACTAGAAGTCCTAGCCTCAGCAATCAGACAACAAAAGGAAATTAAAGGCATCCAAATTGGCAAAGAAGAAGTCAAACTATCACTCTTCGCAAATGATATGATACTATAGGTGGAAAACCCAAAAGACTCCACTCCAAAACTGCTAGAACTTGTACAGGAATTCAGTAAAGTGTCAGGATATAAAATCAATGCACAGAAATCAGTTGAATTTCTCTACACCAACAACAAGACAGAAGAAAGAGAAATTAAGGAGTCAATCCCATTTACAACTGCACCCAAAACCATAAGATACCTAGGAATAAACCTAACCAAAGAGGCTAAGAATCTATACACAGGAAACTATAAAGTACTCATGAAAGAAATTGAGGAAGACACAAAGAAATGGAAAAATGTTCCATGCTCCTGGATTGGAAGAATAAATATTGTGAAAATGTCTATGCTACCTAAAGCAATCTACATATTTAATGCAATTCCTATCAAACTACCATCCATTTTTTTCAAAGAAATGGAACAAATAATCCTAACATTTATATGGAACCAGAAAAGAACCAGAAAAGAACTCGAATAGCCAAAGGAATATTGAAAAAGAAAGCCAAAGTTGGTGGCATCACAATTCCAGATTTCAAGCTCTATTACAAAGCTGTCATCATCAAGACAGCATGGCACTGGCACAAAAACAGACACATAGATCAATGGAACAGAATAGAGAGCCCAGAAATAGACCCTCAACTCTATGGTCAACTAATCTTTGACAAAGCAGGAAAGAATATCCAATGGAAAAAAGACAGCCTCTTCAATAAATGGTGTTGGGAAAATTGGACAACCACATGCAGAAAAATGAAATTGGATCATTTCCTTACACCACACATGAAAATAGACTCAAAATGGATGAAGGACCTCAATGTGAGAAAGGAATCCATCCAAATCCTTGAGGAGAACACAGGCAGCAACCTCTTCGACCTCAGCTGCAGCAACATCTTCCTAGGAACATCACAAAAGGCAAGGGAAGCAAGGGCAAAAATGAACTATTGGGATTTCATCAAAATCAAAAGCTTTTGCACAGCAAAGGAAACAGTTAACAAAACCAAAAGACAACTGACAGAATGGGAGAAGATATTTGCAAACGACATATCAGATAAAGGGCTAGTGTCCAAAATCTATAAAGAACTTAGCAAACTCAACACCCAAAGAACAAATAATCCAATCAAGAAATGGGCAGAAGACATGAACAGACATTTCTGCAAAGAAGACATCCAGATGGCCAACAGACATATGAAGAAGTGCTCCATATCACTCGGCATCAGGGAAATACAAATCAAAACCACAATGAGATATCACCTCACACCAGTCAGAATGGCTAAAATTAACAAGTCAAGAAATGACAGATGCTGGCAAGGATGAGGAGAAAGGGGAACCCTCCTACACTGTTGGTGGGAATGCAAGCTGGTGCAACCACTCTGGAAAACAGCATGGAGGTTCCTCAAAATGTTGACAATAGAACTACCCTATGACCCAGCAATTGCACTACTGGGTATTTACCCTAAAGATACAAACGTAGTGATCCGAAGGGGCACGTGCACCCGAATGTTTATAGCAGCAATGTCTACAATAGCCAAACTATGGAAAGAACCTAGATGTCCATCAACAGATGAATGGATAAAGAAGATGTGGTATATACACACAATGGAATACTATGCAGCCATCAAAAGAAATGAAATCTTGCCATTTGCGACGACGTGGATGGAACTAGATAGAGGGTATCATGCTTAGCGAAATAAGTCAATCAGAGAAAGACAACTATCATATGATCTCCCTGATATGAGGGAGAGGAGATGCAACATGGGGGTTAAGGGGGTAGGAGAAGAGTAAATGAAATAAGATGGGATTGGGAGGGAGACAAACCATAAGTGACTCTTAATCTCACAAAACAAACTAAGGGTTGATGGGGGGAGGGGGGTGGGGGGGGTGGGATTATGGACATTGGGGAAGGTATGTGCTCTGGTGAGTGCTGTGAAGTGTGTAAACCTGGCGATTCACAGACTTGTACCCTGGGGATAAAAATATATTATAAAAAAAAAAAAAAAGGCTAGCCTTCTAAAGTCCTTTTTTAAAGTCATTGATCCAACTTTATATACAAAAATATATTAAGTTTTAAATTTTAGAATAACTTATTAAATGGTTTAAATAAAGCTTAACCATTATATCATATTCAAAAATCTTTTTATTAATATTATTGTAAAATAAGACACAAGCTGTATTTACTTCTTATATTACTGTATAGCTACAAAGAAAATTTCAGCATTTAAAATTAAGAATTTAGTGAGCAATAATGAGTTATAGAGATTAAGGAGGCATAACCAAAAATAACAGTTTAAAGCAAAGTAGAAACAATTGAGAACACACTAAGTTAACTTCTAAAGCCCCACATATATTTATACACTTAAACCACTACCTTCGAAAATTCTATTAAAAACAAGAATTCACCAGCTCCCCCTAATCTATTAGTTGTCAAATCAATAACAGTAGCAGAAGTCATGTGGCATCAGGAAAGCTTTAGTGTACACTCATGAAAGAATGAGAATAAAAAGGCTAATAATACTTTACTATTATTATGAAAATAGCTTTGTCCTTGAAAATATCCTGAAAGGATCTCAAGGACTCATAGGGGTCCCTGAGCCACACTTTGAGAACCACTGCACATAAACTGTTATAGGTATAATTATTTTTATCATTGTTTATCAGTTATATATTTTGAACACTGAAGGAGCTTGAATTATTTTGCTCAGCAAACTAAGTCCTGACACTACTGAAAACAAGGTTAGATGTTAAAGACATAATTAATCTCAGGGGCAGGACTCTTTCACAAACATATTCTACCTCTAATTGTCTAGCAATTTTATAAACTCATATAATAAATGAGCATGAAAAATTTATGACTTCCCAAATTTTTAAGTCTAAGGACACGTTTTATTAAGATCAAAAATGTCTACAAATATTTCCCATAAAAGCAAATTCATTGAAAAAGAGGAAGGTTGTTATGAAGACTACATGGGATAATAAATGTAAACTACCAAGCACAGTGACCGAAACATAGTAAATTCTAATTAAAGTATACACCTCGACTCTCCCAGAATGTCTTTCTTCAACCTAGTAAGTACTAACACAAAACTGACCAAAATTTCCAGTTAAGAGCTCAAACTCTGAAGCAGTGCCACAAAAGGTCTTAAGTGCAAAGTTTCAAGAGACACAGATTTACTACAGTAAGGATTTGCAAATGATTTAGAAAGATACAAGCTAATTCCAGATAAGGTACAGGTGACCTTGGGTTGGCTTCAAACCTCAGGATCATGTAATATGTAACTGAGAGATGAATCTGAAAAGTTTTTTTGCAAAGTCCATCAAGATCTTAGGAATTCAGTATTTTCGGTATAGTAGAACATTAACGTCTATAGGTAGTTATCTCTTCCATCAATTACAACTCCAGTGTATGGAATATTTATTTCTACAGGTCAAGATCATTTCTAGTATGTAAATGATATTAGAAAAGTAAGGCATTCTTTCAAAGGGCAATAATAACAAACCAAATATGTTCTGAATTTATTATTTTCAATTTCTATCCCTCAATGAACCCATCCCTAGTACCCTTAGGCAGATTAAAAAAAAAAAATCTTAACACAATTAAATCAAAACATGCCATGCAAGTGATCAGCAAGACAAACAAACAATAAAACAAATATCAACCCATTCTCAAAACTAACATCACCTTTTAAAACAAACTTCCGTGTCTCAGCAACGAGTTCCTTGGAGCATATGCTCCAGCAAATTGATGGATCTTGGCTATAAAATTAAAATGCCCAGAATCTGTTAGAACAATATGGGAAACTGTTTTCATAAGGGATTATCTTCTGTTTCAAATGGTGTGTATATCCTCTACTTTATAGCATACATCCATGGCAAGCAAGACTTCTGGTCTAGTGGACAGCTTCAGGGTCAGAAACCCTAGTTGATGGTTTGGCCTAAAAAATTTTATGAAATTATTGTGATATGCTCATTAGTCCATAAAATAGTTTAAATGGCAAGGAATTTTAACCAAAATAATGGCAGAGGGAAGAAAGAAGAAAACTTACCTTGTGGTAAATATAATGTAAAGGGCTTATAACTAATGAGTCCCTTCTAGAAGGTTTCTGTTTTGTGCAGGCGACAACAATGTATATAAATCCCTTCCCACCAGAATAGCACTGAGAGGGGGAAGCATTTAAGATCAGTGAAGTAGGCGTATCTGTAGAAGAGAATTTCAACACTTCTTGAAGTTGTATTATGTGCAAGAAGTTATGTAATAACACATTAGAAGTGAAAAGAACTAACTTACAGAAATAAATGCACACACTGAAGTTATTGTGCTGTAAACTATGGACTTTGGACAATAACAAAGATGGAGAATTCTATGTAATTGGCATATCACTGCAGATAAAAAACAAGCGTGGGCATGACATGGAACAATACAAACAGTGATGGAGAGTGGCTTAAGTTAGAATTGGGAAGTGATCCAGAGAGAGCAGACCAAGGAGGAGCAGAACTCAGATCAGAAGCAAGATACAGTCACCTCAAGTTATAGCTCCTAGTTAAGTTCCACATATATTTTGTTTTTTGTTTTGTTTTGTTTTTAAAGATTTTTATTTATTTATTTATTTGACAGAGAGACACAGCGAGAGAGGGAACACAAGCAGGGAAGTGGGAGAGAAAGAAGCAGGCTTCCCACTAATGCGGGGCTTGATCCCAGGACCCTGGGATCATGACCTGAGCCGGAGGCAGATGCTTAACGACCGAGCCACCCAGGTGCCCCTCCACACGTATTTTGTTAGGGGATTGGCCTACTGTAGACAAATTATTCTACAATTCACATTTAATGAACTTAAACAAGAAGAACTGTGACCCAATGATTCTGAGATCCGAAATACATCAATATGTTTTCATAGAACATGTCCAGTTATTTCAGCCACATTGTCTTTCTTGTGGCCTTTCTGTGGTATTTCCCCTTCTTTGCAAAGTGCATTCTCTCCGAGCAATGAAATAATTCTTAAAGATAACTAGTATCAAAGTTTTTATGCAGTTTTGGGCGGGTGGTCTTGCTTTGTTTCTACTTTTATCTTATCTATTGCTTTCAAGCTTTTTTGGTAGAATAAATTCATGGATTCTTAAGATAATTTACTTCTTCCTTTTTGTTTGATTTCTGGAAATTTAGCCTTTCTTTAACCCTCCATGAAGAGTCAAGGTAGGCAAAAAGAGGATAAATCACAGCTCTCCTTGTCTTGTTTATTGGCAGCTTGGTAGGCATACTGAAAAATTAAGATAAATTAACCTAGGTTTTTTATTTTACGTACTTTCATTATTAATATTGTATTTATCTTCTTTCCCTCCCATAAGTAAAAGTTGGCTTAGTAAATAATTGCCTTTGTTCCCCGGTCTGTATACCCTTGATTAGCTGTGGGTGTTTCTCTGCTTTGTTGTCTTTTGCAAATGTCTCACTTCTCACCAGTAAAAGCTGAAAGTCAAACAACCTAAGTGGTGCTTTGGTCTTAACGTCTCTGGCGAGTATTTTATCATCCCTTTGGACTTACTGAAGAGCCCAAATTACAGTCAGTGGTGGCCCACAGCAGAATAGAGGGGTTTATAACAGCCAAGGAATCAAAGCTGGGGGCTGGATTTCTAGGCTTCCTTCTGCTGATGAATCTATCTTGACCCCGACCACCTTTTTGCTTAATCAATCTTCATTTCTCAAAGTCTGTGCTCCTGAATTTGAACTTAAGAAATAAATCATGCAAATCTTTTCAAACTGGAGCTCAGTCTACCAGACGTTAGTCTCCCCTCGCAAGAAGTGGAACAGGGTAGGGAAGTGGGGTGTGGGAGGCAGGCAAGTTAAGAAAGAGGTAGATTTTCTATACCCTCCTGAGCAGAGCTAGAATGAAAACAACTTCAACTCTCCTTAGAGCAGTATGTCCGTATTTAAATTTAAGTGAATATAAAATTGTCCTTCCAGAGCAAACGCTTTGGGGATTATCTCCCTCCTGTTAGTATAGATAAGGCAGAGCTGACAGTACCTTACTAGGTAAGGTTACCTACTCTGCCATCCATATCCTTTCAGAAAATGACTAACCAAGAAATTCCAGACTCTGCTCTGCAGGGTACTAAGGATGTCACTTGGCACATAAAACCATTCCCTTAAGACTTCATCATAGCTAGATTTCTAAATCTAAATGAAATGATACACATTTAAATACAATCTGGGTTTCTAATCTGTAGGTTAGTACTCTTTGCAGATTGAACCATTACAAGTTTTTTTCCCCCTATCTAAACATAGATCTTGAAGTAAGTCATAAAAATGAAGTATGTTCACTTTTAGAAAAGAGTTAGTCATTGGGGCTCGTACAGAAAATGCCCTAATCTTTAGCTTCCTTCTACTCTTTTAAATATACCTTTGGTGAAAGCAGTGGCTACATTTAATCTGGCTCAGAAACCTATCCCGATTAACTGGAAAAGGAAACATTACATCTGGGCCAGATTAAGTGGTGCTCATTGTGGGCATTGTGTGTTTTTGTGTGTTTGTGTGTATGTGTATTTATTCATTTATATTTAATGAGCACCTGTGGTGAGACATCGTAAGTCAATATTTATTCTCCCATGTACTTTTAAGAACATTTGGCATGCTTCTTAATAGGTAGGAGGAAAGGAGATGGAAGGGCATGCTCAAAGCTTTTTAGCATGACCTGACATTCTTCTAGATCAAGCATGGAACAGATGGCTTGTGGCTTCTCACAAAACTCTCATTTCCAAGTTGATCACTCTTAAAGGAGCTTGGATAACCCTTACAAATTCTGGTTACTTTAAACCGAATGTTTATTCTTCACCATACAGAGTAAATCCAGCTCCCAGTATGCTTTGGTCATTAACAAAAACTCTGAGGGTGGTTTCACAGGGATTTTTATGCATTGTTCTATGTTCTTTGTTTGATTTATAAACTGCTGAGGGGAAATGGGGTTGTAAACCTAATCCAGGTTTATGATATAAAAAGGGCAGCACATTTTAGAAACACCTTGTGGTCTTACAAATAGAGTTGACTTTAAGCAATTTATTTAGCTAAATAACTGACTCAACTATGTATTAAATTGCTGGCAGTTGGAAATAATGGAGCTTGGCAGTTTTACTGTCAAATATAGTGGGTATAGGAAAATATGTGCAGACTGGAGACTTGCAAAAGACCGAGCTGCCGTAGCATTTAGTGATGGAAAAACCAAGTAATTCACCTTGACTACACTCAAAGGGAAAAATGTGAAAAGCAAGCTTCCACTATTAAACAGTTAATTATAGTGTGTTTACGTGTATAGGGCTTGATTGTTCATTGCTTAAACTAAGTTGCTCTATAAAGACAAGTGCTTGACTAGATTCCTATGTGCTTAGAAATTGATCTGAGTGGTGAGCTGGTTTGTTTTGCAGGGTGTAAGTTGATTGACATAAATGTGTAGTCTGAATTTTAGAAAAGAGGTTTTATGGACTGTCTTGAGCAAAAGATAAACTATGAGGGAAATCTACAACTTTAATGGTAAAATTAAAAATAGTAAATACTCTGTTTTACCACATTTTTGAAGAAGCACTTCTTATAGTCTCTGTATTCTTATTACCAAGAAAAGGAAAGGAAAGGAATGGGAAGGAAAGGAAAGGGGGGAAAAAAAGAAAAGAAATATAACAGATCCTAGATTATAAGATTTTATGGGTCTAGAGGCTTTGTGATTATTTATGGAAAATAAGATCCCTGGGAAAAGATCAAGGAGCATGGAATTATTTGGACTGGAGCTAGAAAGGTTAAAGACTAATATAAATGATCTTCAAGCCTATGAAAACCATATAGGAAACAGACACCAGCTATTCTGTTTGAACATGACCACAGCTTAATTGGCAAAAGCTGCAATAGAAATAATTTGGGATAAAATTATAAGAATCAATGTGTCCTTTCTTAAAGATTTGTTTTGCTATATTTTAAAGTAGATACTAGAATTCTATAAGTGACATAGTGGCATTTTAATAAAGAAAATAGACCCATATTTCAAGTTTCATATTTAAAATTCCTATAAACTTTGGTTATGAAACCTTTGAATTTGATTAGAAAGATAGCCTTCAGAAAAACAATTGCTCAAATCATGTTCGTTAACTACAGCATGTAATTAAGTTATAAGCTTGTAAATACCCAGAAGAAGAAAAATAATGGCAAAAAGTAAATCCAGTGTCAGGTAAAGTTATTCCATCCTTTACATTTAGTTAAAATTGGTTCAAGGTCCCTACCGCATGTTCTTCAGAGACCTGTATTTTCCAAGATTTCTCAGTACTTCCCAAGGCTAAGGGTCCCATGGCTTCAAGTTCCTTTGAACTTGGAACTCTAAGTTTCACTTGAGTCTCAAAATCCAATTTAAAAAAATAATAATAAACCCAGTGTTATAAAAGGCATTGTATGCATAGTGGACTTTCACATGAGACCAAATTTCCCTTCTTATCAGAATGGCTGTGAAAAAAAAAAAAAAAAAAGCGTAGCTATGTACATTAGAGTTCTCAGATTATTTAAGTTCTGCTAAGCCAATGAGAGTCTCAACTACGCTGAGTAAGGATGGTCTGCAGAAAAGTGTAGCCAGTTTCTGCAATAAACTCTGGAAAAATATTACCAAGTCAATTCAAAAAGCAAGTTACCAAGAGCAAATTTCACCATACCTTTCCACCCTTGCAGACCGTCTGTGGCTTGCAGACAGGGGGACATCTGATAGAATTCAGGAGGGTAATTAACTGAAGGACAGCATGCAGTGTTGAAGTAAGTTGTGTCTGGTTCAAATCAGGAGTAGAGAACAGAGCTTTTTGTTCATTCCTTCTGTGAACTTCAAGCTCAGTGGTGTAAAAACTGTTCAAAAGAGAGGTAGTTCAATGTGATGGATTAAGCTAAGAGATAAGTATGATCTTAAAATGATAGATAACCTCAAGAAAGTTGGTTTTTCCCCATTAATAATGAAAGTAAACAAAGAAATTTCCAACATTTTTTTGTTTGTAATAGCCTCTCTTTATTTTGTTTTTGCAAACTTTGGGCTTTCCCCCATTATTCTTACTAGCTTTCTTTGAGTTAAAGTATGGGTCTATAAAAAGGAATGAAATCATCTGTTCATTAACTTTCTACTCAGTAAACTTTTTTTTATTTTCTTTAGCTACAACTCTCATAATTTTTCTAGTCACCATTCTTCTCCTCTGTTTGCACATTCCTTAGTTTGCATGTCAGTCCCAAATGCCTCAACTCATCAGTTAAATTAGTTCTGTTTTTACAACAGCTCACAAAAGGGTTTACAGCTGAAACTCTTCTTCTAATCTAGCTCTTCTTGCTGCATGTAGTATTTCTTTATTGACCTTAGCTTTGGAGAGCTTTAAAAATAATACATATCAGTAAGGGTTGCATGCTTTCTAATCATATGTTTTCTCCTGCTAATCATTCAGTTACCTGATTAGAAACAGATGCAACCTATTTGAAATGTGAACTGAGGAGTGAACTGCTTATAATGGTTGCATATTTTTTAGACATTCTGTGTCTGTGTTATAAAATGCCCTAGAAGGTTTTCAATGGTAAGCATTTAGATGATACTTTATAGCTATAAGGTTTTTTTTCCCTTCGAAGTGACCCATTCCAACAGATACAAACTGACAAACAAAATGAGCAACAACAAAGATTCAACTAACATCAAAAGCCATAACGTTTATAAGTAATCTGCAGACAAGAGTACTAGAACTGTGATAGTACAAATTTCAAAACAGACAAAACCCCTTCTCTCAAAGAGCTTATGACATATTGGAAAAAGTAAACACATAAACAACCATTTTTAACCCAAAGCAGAATATCATACTTTAATTAAAACACATCCAAGGTGGTACACAAAAAGGACAAAAAAAAAAAAAAAAAGACAGAAAAAAAATAGTTCTAAGGAGACTCAGGGAGGGCTTGATGGAAGTTTTTGTGTTTGTGTTGGATCTTGATAAAGGAATAGAGTTTCAATGGGCAGAGATGCAGCGAAATTCTAGGCTGAAGCCAAGGATCAGCAGCAACCTTCAAAAAATGCTTATAAGTCATGCCAATCGGATCACCCACAGTTTTACTGATAAGAGGTTAAATTGCTGATTTGAAATAGGTTGATATTATATTGAAGTACTCCATATCAATAGCACAATGCTAACCAAAGGGACTCGAACTAAGCTATGTAACAAACTGTAGAACTCCAAATATAAATTGACTCAAATATTTGTTTAATTAGATTGCCAACTCAATTGAAATTTTCTTGGGGAAAAAAAAAAAAGGAACCCAGTGAACATCTTCAAATTAGAACTGAACCACATGGGTGTTTTACTTGTTTTTTATTATCGACTTAATTTTTTTAGAGAAGTATTTGGTTCATAGCAAAATTAAGAGTAAGGAACATGATTTCCCATCCATCCCCTGTCTTCATATATGCATAGGATCCCCCATTATCAACATCTCCCACCAGAGTGGTACATTTGTTACAATTGTTGAACATACCCTGATACATCATAATCACCCAAAGTCCATAGTTGACATTATGGGTGACTTTTTTTTTTTAAACTTTAATAAATACAACAAAATCAGGGCAATCAGCATGTTCCCCAAATCAAATCTGAGCTAAACTGGCATTTATTACTCCTGGTTCATATTTGTGGTTATCAATGAAATACCAATTAGGTCACCAAAATCTGGAAAACAAATTTTAGGTTTCAGTAAATGGAAGTTTTACTATAACTTTTGGATGATTTGGAGAGTTTTTCTTTAGAAAAGTTCTCATCAAGGACAAAACCTTGTTTTGCCCTTGCAGCACGTCCCTACATTTAAATCCTGGTTCAGCATTTAAATTACATTCTTTCCTTTGGCCTGATGGTTGGTTCAGAAAATTCAGGGTGTATATAGAAGTAGCTGGGGGGATATTTTGGCTGAGGACTAGTTAGTAATAATAATAACCAGACATCTCAAAATTTGCTGCTTCTTAATAAATAAATGCTTGTCAAGTGACTGCCGAGTTCATCCCAACACGTGTTCTTGGTATACATGGTCCTTTTGGTAACCATAGAGTGAGAGAGGTAGGATCTGTTGACTTTTCCAATGCTTTGAGCCACCACCAATTCTATTTAGTCATCTCCACTCTGAAAGCCATATTCCTCTATAACTCTGAGGGCACATGATGGCTTGTTTTGGCACTAACTCGGTAGAGCTAAAACTCTGGACTACAGAAGCAGAAAGATTTAAGAGCCTCTCACCTCACAAACTTGAGTTTTGGATTGGGGCAGTGACAACCTGTCAGAATCTCGTTTGTGGCACCCAAGCAAACCAAGCACATGGACAGCGGAAATGGCTAGAAAACTCCTCAGACCCTGGTTCTCTTGGTAATTAATTCCATTGATTATTTGGGTGTTTAAATACTGAGACAGACCCTGGTGCTGGCCTAAAATACAAGTCAACTCACATTTCCCTTGGCCTTTTAGAAAATGCAGATGTGCCCAAATCCTAAAAAACAGCTGAGTTTAAAAAAAAAAAAAAGGGGGGGGGAGGAAGGAGGGAAGGAAAAAGAAAGAAACAGGGAGGAAAAGTGTTCCAAACAAACGAAATGTTGATCTGCCTTTTATTAATTTCATTTTTTATCTTCTTGTGTACAGACATTTGACAGCTGTGACATTCATGGGCAATGCATTTGAAAAAGAAGACATAAATATTCAGAGACATATTAGAATGCTGTTCAATGTAAGCACCTGTCTACTTAGTGTTGACAGAAAATCATTTACTTTGCTTTATGCATGTTCCCTCCAGAGACCACAGAGGTCCTATTTTATTTAAAGAGCTGGTCCCAATATCAGTGCTTGTTCTTGAAACTGCAGTATATACACCTAATTATATTTATTGAGGAAACAATTTTGTTTTTTATTTTCAATAATACTTAAATAATTTTGTCAATCTTGACCTCAGAAACTATTTCCCTAAGGATTCAGTTAACGAAAGACTCCATATAAGACCTGATACCAATGTCCTTACGCTATACCGTTTCCATTACCACCTAGGGACATTTTTCAAGTGTAACTTTCGTGGATGAGAAGTGTACAAGATGAAACTGTAAGATTTCCGTGGGTCTTATGAAAAACATCAGAGTCAATGAAATCCGTGCCAGCATCTGTATATATGTATTTATTGTTAATTATGATTCAATTTGTGTAATCTTAAACAATATTAGCATTACAGAAAGTAATGCATTATTAAAAGTCACAGGAATCATGACTTTTGAATCACATATATCAAATTTGGTAAATCTTTGTTTCTTTTCTACTCTGCCCAAATCAGAGAAGTAATCATGTAACTTAACTAGACTGAAAGAGGTGGCCATGCACAGAGAAAAGAAAGAAAGAAAAAGAAAGAGAGGAAGAAGGAGAAAGAAAGAAAGAAAGAGTAAGAGAAAAAAAGAAGAAGAGAGAAAGAAGGAAAAAGGAACGGAGGAAGAGAGAGGGAGAAAGAGAAAGAAGAAAAAAAGGAAGGAAGAAAGAAAGAAGGAAGGAAGAAAGATTAAAGAAAAAAAGAGCAATCTTTATCAGGATGCTAAGGTTGCTGTGGGACCTCATAAGGTGATTTTGATAATGTATTCTTGAAGGCTTCTGATTTGTTCCCAAGTGATTAAAATAGGTATGCTTAAGTTAAATTAATTATTCACCCAAAGTATAATTTCCCTCCCTGTATTTGGTGAAATGCCTATCTTGAAGGTGTATGGTTTGTAATGGGTTAACTTCGGACTACTGAGAAGCCTCGGCTAGCTGAATCTCAGGTCAGAATTACAAATGTACCATATTATCAGAGATATAATGAAACACAGACCTAAGTGAACAAAGCCTAATTTTTTGGCTATGACATTTCTCTCCATTTTAGTTTTACCTGACATGAGTGTGTAATGATGTTAGCTAGGCCTGATGAGGTGGGGGCGGGGGGAGGCGGTGGAGGTTGAGGCGTGGGGGGGGAAAGGCAGCTAGAACAGGCTGAGACCTCCGAGCTCAAGACTTCCAAAACCTTACAATGCTGCCACCTACAGGCTGAAACTTTCAAGGCGTATTCCGTCACTATTGTGTTTTCCGACCCTTAACAATGAAAAATATACAAAATCGCGGTAGAAGACCGGAGTCCAAAACTCAAAATCCTGCAAAGAGTTAAATGGCCAGGTGATACGAAAGAACAGGCCCTTTGGCTTAGCTAGTTCAGTGCCGTTACATAATTTAATTAGGATCATCACACGGCAACCGAAGCTGTCTAGAGGAATTATGAGCCACAAGTTCAGATCACATGTGAATCCTTTTGCTCAATTAAAGCTAAGCAATTTTTAAGGTTTTTTTCCTCTTTGCAGTATATGCAAAGAGCAGTGAAGCGTGGCCTGCATATTTTTCACATTAAAATTATTACATAAAGCCTGTAGCATTTGAAATACTTACAGAAATCAAAATGTTACACTCTGACCTTGGGCATTTAAACTTGGTCATTTTTAAAGCTATTGTTGCCATGCTCTCCTTTGTTCTAAGAAAATTACTGTGGTTAGTTATAATACCTCAATGAATAATTACTGGGGGAAGAAAAGAAATATGTAATGGTGCAGAAATGACTCAGGCCTACAAACTACTAAACAGTTTTAATTTTGTTTTTGAAGTCCTAGCTCAAGACAAAAGGCAAAATCCTATTTCCCTCTTCCCTACTGTGCCCACCAATAAAAATAACCATGTCCCTTCTCAGCAGACTATCCCATCTTCTTGCTTTTATGTCAAGAAAAACTCTGCTAAGAACTTGAGGAGGGAAAAACTTCTGGAGCAGTCCGATGCTAGGTTGATCTATATTTTATGATGCAAGCACATGCAGCAAGAAGCATATTAGACCACTGTTCATTATCAAGCTTTTCTCCTAAAATTTTAAATTTGCTTCAGGCTTTTAGCTTCCTTTCTCATGGATTATATTAGCAAACAGAAGAGATGGCAGTACTTTCCTGTCTGAACGGTGCTTTAAATGTATATAATCAGATAAAAATTTTAATTTTAGTAATTTAAAATATAGCTTGGGATCGTATTTGTTATTTGTACTTATGAAAATGACTATTTCCAAATCAAGCTACCTCAAATTTTCCAGTGGAAGTTTAAAGTTAACTTTTAAATATTTATTTGGAGGAATAAATACTAGTCTTAAAAAAAGCTCATGCTAATAAAAAATGACCAAATAGGAACATGCGAAGAGATAAGCCAATATTAGGAAGAACCTTACATTCAGTTGTGGATCTTGGCAACTTGGAGTAGCTTTATGGATGTATTTGTTTGCTTATTGATTTTAAAAATCCCCAGTATTTCAGGATGTATTGCTCAAGACAACTGAAACTAGAACAGACAACAAAAGTTCCAGTGAGTACTTTGGGAAATTCTTCACTAACTCATAGATCAAAGGGAATAAGGCAAAACTCATTTTTCAGTACTGCAGCCTACTTAGTATTTGCTATAGAAAAAAAAAAAAGTCTGGATTTCAAGGGCGCACACAAATAGTATATCTGAGTCACATGTTGTTTATTAGTTTCTTAGAGGAGAGGTACACAAAATGCAGAAATGAGGCAATCTTTATTCTCAAAGAATCTGAAAAGGTTAATTCTTCCTACTCGTGCAACCAGATATTTGTAGGATTAACAACTCCTTTAAACACTAGTTGGATTTAGCTATAATAAGAATATAAATACAATAAGACATTCCTAAGGGGAATACAATTTTTAAAAAATTTCCATATTTGCTACAATAAATGTTATGCCTAGAAATTTTATAGCTAACAGAAACACAGAAAATACTACACCCAGAGCTAGAAAACTGTTCCAGTACAAAGCAAGTCTGATATATTACCTCCCAAATACACAGCATATCCCTGGTAAAGTTGTAAATTATGGTTGCAAATGAGGCCACAAACAAAATTTTGCTCAAGGCATGAATCATAAATTCAAACAATAATCATCTCCTACGTGAGGCACAACTACTTTGTTTACTTCTTAGACACTGTTTCCTAAACATGAAGATGAAAGTAGGTCAAGGAAATTTAGCATGTTTTTCTCACGAAGCTTGCTCTGATATTGGGTGCACTGTCTTATTTACAATTGCACAAACCTTTTAAATATTAAAAACCTGTGTTTTCACAACGCAGGGTCCTTAAGCATACTGACATTTTACCTTATGATGACACCATATCATCAAAACTATAGATGTTTACTGAGGAAAAATAAGTGACTCTCAATAGTAACCTGCTATGCGGAATTCTGATACATTTTTCATATTGAAAATCAAAGGATATTTAGCTGATGTTTACTGATATTTTTAATCTTCTTAGTAGATATTATTGTTTGCTATTCTTTGCACACATCTGAAGAGTCAAGTGTTTTTTTCCTCTTTCTCCATTTTAGAATTTCTAAAAGCCTAATACCATGAAAACCTTTTTACATATGAAGCTTAAGAGGGCTGGTCTTTAATCAAACCTGTTTCAATCACGGAAAGAATCACAAAGTTAATCACTTAAACCAGTTCTAAGAATTACCTTGGAAGAATATACAACTGTAAAATATTGTTTGGAAAGGAGATTTGAATATTAACATAACAACTTCTATTTATAGACAATAGGAATAAATCGCAGCATGCTTACTGGTCTGTAAGGTCCTCAGATGTCACAAACTTCCCATTTTTTCAGCAATGAATATCAATAATAATAACAATAATAATAGTCACATTAAGTGTTTATAAAAGAGAACCATGTTACATACTTTATATGGATTATCCCATTTAATTCTCACACCAACTCTTTAAAACAGGGATGAGGCTTATATCTGTTTTACAGATTATGGAACTGAGGCTTAGAGAGGAAGGTAGGGGGCACCTGGTCCACATCACCCTGAGCTAGGCACTGGGCATGAAGAGCAGTCTGTTTCCTGAAGAAACCAATCACCTATTTATCAAAACTTTCTGTCAATGTATAAACCAACGGAGACACATAAAATTTGATTTAGTTTAAATCTACTCAATTGAAATCAGATAACTTATGGGTACTTACACAGATCTAATAAGCCAGCACACTGATCTACATAATCCAATACTTCAAAAACTATCTATTGAATGCCTAGTGTGTACCATCTCTACTAGGGGGTATAAATTCAGTGGTGAGCAAGATGAGGGCCTCCCTGTCCTCAAGGAGCTTTTACAGTCATGGGAAGATCAAACAGCTATTTAAATCTTCAAATAAAATCATTAAAAATCAAACTGAATTGAGAATAATGGAATTTAGGCAAGACGTCAGACTATGTCTCTAAATAGAGGACACTTAAGCTGGGACTTGAAGAATGAGGATTCATCACGGCAAGACATGAAAAGGGTATCTCATGCCAAAGGCAATGTACATGCAAAAGGACTAAGCCTCGAAAATCACCTCACAACCAATCAATCAACAAGTCCTGTTCGTTTGGACACATTAACCTGAATCTAACCACTCCTTTCTATTCATCACCTTGGTCCACTTTATAGTCATCTCTTGCCTGGACCCTGGCCATAGCTTCCTAACTGGACTGTTTGCTTCTCCTTGGCCTCCTTCAATTCCACTCTCCTCACAGAAGCCAGAGCATTCTTTTAAAACTGTAAAACCGTTTGCATAACTAACCTGCATAAAATCCTTCAGTAGCTTCCTTTGTACTTCCTTTGGACGGCCATATGATACGTTTCATCTTCTCTTTCAGATTTTTACTTCGATGCCACCTTCTACATGATGCCTTCCCTCAGAGCTCAGTCTAAATTAGGACCCTCTCACTCTGACACATCATATTTATTCTTTTGAACTTTCTGTTTATGACATATCTTTATCTCCTAAAACACAAGCTCTTTGAGGATGAGCCTTCATCTATCTTAGACTCTATCTCAACTAAGTGTTTCACTTAATATCTAATGCATAGCAGATACTCAATTAAATTGAAAGGGCTGAAAAAGTATGCAGATGTTAAATTATCCCTGGACCTTTCATCCACAGTGAGGAGTTGGGATTTTTATTCCAAATGTAATGGGAAGCTTTTGGGGAATTCGAAGCAAGGGGATGAAACTCCTACTGGCTATTGTTGTGCAGAGAATAGACTGAAGAAGAATAAGAGTAGAAGTAAGATGAATTAGGAGCCCATTCAGAAATCCAAGGGAGAGATGGTTTTGTCTTGGACTAGGAAGGCAGTATTAGAGATAGAGGAGAGGTGGATGATTTTTGTGATGTAATTTCAACTTGCTGATGGATTGAATTTGGAGAGAAAGGAAAGTACAAAATTAAGAACCATATGTATATATTCTCTCCACACCCCTGAGATGGCAGGAGGGAGGAGTTAAAGGAAGATGGACCTGGAGGTAGGACCATGAATTCAAACTGGATGCACTCAATCATCCTGAGCCAGACCTAATTTTCTGGCAACACATTTGGGTTTGTTTCAGGTCTGGTATTTCTCCTCAGAGGGGCAATTTAAAGAAAAGCCAATCTATTAACAGAAACAAACATCTTTTTAGCAGATATCCTGGCTTGATTACACAGCAGCACCATAAGACACAAATAACAGCTCTTGAAGGATGAACATTTAGCTTTTCGGTTTTTTATACCAGTTTTCCAAAGAGGCCAAAAACAATTTTCTCAAAGAATTCCAAGCCTAAATATAATATACAGAAGAACTCATGGATTAGTAAGGCTTTCTGCTGCATTTAATTGAAAGATGATGTTGTAGGATTTTACTCTTTCTGTCCCACTTTACAATTCCTCTGTGCCTTCTGTAGCAACAGGGACATGTGAGACAGGGAGGAGCATCAGAGGTGGCCTGATGCCATCAGCAGTGTGTTAGTCACTGTTACTGAGGGAGGCCTGAGGATATGAACCATGGCAGAACAGCTAGAGAAGGAAGCCTATGCAGGAGTCCAAGAATGACAGCAACTGTGCAAGGAGCAATAGCTCAAGGATAATGGAACTTGGAGAAAGGAGCATAGCAGGAGAGTGGAGAGGACCTTGAGTGTCTCCTAGTTCTAAGATGAAATGTTGCTTTTCAGGTTTTCTAGTTGACTTGAAGATTGATACTCCAGTAGATTTCATATTATTGAGAAATTAAAAGTCACTTCTCAGTGATATTTTGTTTTTATGGCAGCAGCCATCATAATCCTCTTCCTTCTTCTACTGATATTGTTTATGAAACAATAGTGTTTTGGTCTCTGATATAATTCTAAATGTGTTAACATCTAGTAAACATAGATTTAGAATGCATGGCAAAGATTAAGAACGCAACCAAAACTAGGTAAATAACAACAAGGACATCACTTTGGATATTAAATTGCTCTTAACATCCTTGCAGAAAAAATAAAATAACCATAGCTTGATAACTCCTAAGGAGGAAAAAAGAGAGAGAGAGAGCAATAGTCAATATTCTACTTGGCAGACACGATTATGAGAACTGAATGGTAAATATTTCCAATTATGATTTTAATGTTGTAAAAAAGAAGGGGGGAGTATCAAAACTATATGATTGTTGTGAACATAACTAAATTTCAATAATAACCTTACTACATAACCAAATAAAACATGGACAAAGGAGAAGCATACATTAATGTAAGATCAACAAAATAAACTGGAAATTTCATTTATAACTTTCCTATGTTGTAAATTAAGAAATGTGTGCCACGGATATTCATTTCCTGCTCACCCTTGCTGGGGATGATTTGAAGTGCCTGAGTCCAACCATAAAGTACAAGGACAGGAGCTTCTCTCCCTCCACTCTGCTGGACCCAATGTCCCACTAGGGATCTTGGGTCTCCTGGGACACAAATAAGCATATTTCTCAAGGGTTCAAAGATCAGGCAAGCATATCATTGGCCCCCAAATCATAATACTGATTCCCTCTGGTAATGATTTGACAATATGCTGGTAGGATGAATTGGCCTCTATTTTGAGGCAAGTTTGATTCACTGGTTCATGCAACTCCTGGGATACTGGAGTATTGAGTCTCACAGCAGTTCTCTCAGGCAATCAGCCATAGCACCTTTCCACTACAGGCTGCCCAGTAGTTAACTTTCAGGCATGAGGCAACAAGCATCCATATGCTCCTGCCCCCATTGTGCTAATCTTTTTTTGGGCTTCTCTTCTTTTGTCCATCTCATTTCTTTTCTTTTGTCCACCTTTTATCTTGTGTCCATCTCATTTCTTTTCTCCTCATAATACTAAATATCCCACCAGAAAGGGACTGTCAGCAAGGACTCCAGCCTGCAGAAACATAATTTGTTTACCTTCTTTGAAGTAGAAGGAGCCAAATCCTCAATATGCAATCACCTTTCACAAAGGAGACAGGGAATGTTTTGAATCCTCTTAGTGTTTTGGACATTTTTGCAATGGACAAGATAGCTTATACATTAAAAAAATTAAATTATAAACATACACCCAGAAGTCAAGGCATTTTCATACCTGATGGTAACACTGGCATTTAAACAACTCCTCTCCGTCAAGTGACTTCCTAAATCTTTAGATCCTACCTCCTTTCCTATCTATTAAATGGACCAAAAATGACTCCTTGATAATACTGTGAGGCATCCAGAGATCCTCAAAATGTATCTTGCCCACTTGGAGTAGAGTACTATTTTATCCTGAAACCAAAGAAAATAAAAAATAGACTCTACCAATACTAACTTGACTCAATTTTCATGTGGCAAAATTAGTAAATAGAGTAATCCAGGATATACAGTTAGTGCCCTTACACCCCCTCCAAGAAAGGAGACAATTTCTAAAAACATTATGTTCTCCCAAGAAATAAAATGAAGTGGTTCTTGTTCACCCAATTCAGGTAAATATGTATATTTACTTGTAGTTAAACCATTTAGGTGTATGATAAGGCTGAAAATGGTGATAAACCTGTGTAATTAAATAAAAGCCAGTATGGTTGGAAAGCCTATCAGTGGCCCTCCTAATAGAAACGATGCCATCTACCCATTAGAATTTATTTGTAGACCTATTGCCACAACCTGTTAATGTTAAAGCAAACAATTTTGAACTAGGCTTTGCTATAATTTAGGCTCCATCCACAGTAAACATGGCACTCTACAGGTTTTGAAAGTTTGTACTAAGTTCACATTTGAAAAAGGACTAAGAATTCATCTGCCAAGCTTCAGTCTAGGGCAAGTATTTTATAGGCTAGTTGTAAACCCTAAATATGAAGAGGAGTGATGAAAAGTGCAAGCCCCCACCCCCATGATAATAATACATTCAGTAAATCTTTTTCTTTCTAGTTTTACCAAACTACGCATGGGAATATAAGCATATAAATTCATACCATGTGTAAATAGAACAGAAGAATAAAAACTAGCAGGATGTGAGCATCAGAAGCTGTAGTCTGCAGTATGCAGGTATATGAACTATTGAGTGCTATTATTTCTATTTCCCATAATTTCATTAATGTGTACCACCTAGCTTTGCGAAGGTTTGCTACTCCTTTTCTTAGCAGCCTGTGAAGCAGGCTGTAAACTGCATGAGTGCTATTCCTATTTTACAAATGAGACACTGAGGGAAAGACTGCCATACAGCTAGTCAAATAGATAAGAGGGATTCCATACAATTTGTCTTTCCCCAGCACATTAGGGGTCAGAAAACCATGGGATGCACATTCACAATATAGCAAAATCCATCGGGCTGCCGGAAAGATCAGCTTCTAGACTCAAGAGAAAATGTCAACATAGACAAAATAGGATTCTGGCAACCTCGGATAGTTTTTAGAAGTTCATCAGTAACAAGTCATGTGTTGCTCCTCCCCTTTTGCAGTTTTCTCCTACACTATGTTGAAGGACCATGCCTACATGAATGAACTGGCTGGCAAAGCTACACGGACATTTATGTTAAAGGTTTGCTTAATTTCCATGGGTCTATGGAGGCAACCCTTTGTGTCCTTGGACCACTTTCAAGATAATAGTCTTATACACCACAAGTCAATAGACTTGTGATAAAAGAATGAGACAATCACCAAACAAATAAGTACTGACTGGCTGACCAAGAAAACAGAAGTAGAGAGAAGGCCATGAAAGAACCAAAAGAAACATTATGACCGCTAAAAATCTTTGCTCAAGTCTTGGGGGCAAGATACCATTGCTTTAAAAAACTTTAAAAACTATAAAACCTTCTTGTTCTGGAGAAATACAAAATATTGGGCGGAAAGAGAGACAGTGCTGGGAACAAAAGAGATTTGAAGTGTTCCAAAGCAATAAAATCAAGAATGGAAAAGAATAAATAGTTAAATCTTGTAATGTTATAGCAAAATTAAAAGAGCAAGGATTTGGAGTCAGAGGACTAGGACTTGTGGCCAAATGACCTCAGGTAAGTCCTTAAATTTACTGACCCTTACTTTCTTCATAGGTAGAATGAGGACCAAATCAGCAATCTTTAGCACGGATCTTTGTTATGTGCAGAAAATTAATTATTATAATCCAAAATGACATTAAGTGGAAATTTTACCAGGAAACCCTGTGACTAAGGTGCCATGTCTAAATTCTAATAGCTTATCTTGAAGACTTTTCCTTATCTATATCCTATAGCCCACAGAACTCGGGAAATTCAAAGCTGATGTCTACATAGAAAGATCTCAAGACCCTGGAAATGAAAAACTAAAAAATAACTTATGAACTTGAGGAAATTAAAGTATAAAACAATTAGTTATTTATCCAGATGTCTAAATACTTCTAAATATATAGATGTATTTTAACTAAGAGTCCATTCTAAGTTTTGAAAACCTAGAGTAGCAGTAGGGACTTTATCTATAGAAGTAGTTCTAAGGCAAGGCTCGACAGTCTATCTGTCTTGTACTGCAACAATCAACAATGATTATCAACCACCTACATGCCTTCCCAGTGCTGTGATATTACCAAGTGCTCTAAAGATTTTGCATTTAACCCAAATCACATTTTTTTTTCCTTATCCTTCTCTAATTTAACTCATCTCTACGCCTTGTAACAGGCTGAGGTCTGGAGGCCTGGCTCACACAAGGACTCATGTCTGCTGGTTCTACATTCCGTGGGGTTTCTGCAGTAGCAACATTACATTTTCATTACTGAAACTTCCCAGCCAGATAATGTCACCTCATACACTGTAGACCTTCTGAGTCTTGCAACTGCTTGGCATCAGATCCACATGATTCCTTCTTACTAGACAGCGTCCCTTCACTTTCCTTGCACTGAGCTGCTTGCTAGGCCAAAGATTCCCCTTACCTTGCCGCATGACCCATTTCTGCAGAATCTTCCTTTGGCAGCAAGATTTCCAGGGGACTCTAAGTATTGAATCCCTGGGTACTTTTAGTTGCACCTATTTTGTTCTTTATGGAGTCATTAGAATTTGGCTGAGAGAACTGAATAGTGAATAAGCATTGAGTTTGTAAAAGAGCAGTTCAGCATGGCATTTTTTTCCCCAAAGTGCAATGGAGTGCATCCTATAACAGAAAATTCAGCCACAATCAAACACTTTTTAGCTTATAAGTTGGAGCTCTCACACTATCTGTTCCTAGGATTTCTCCCTTTAGTCATGATGTTTCAGATAAATTCTGAATAATAAATGGGAGGAGCTAGGGTAGGAGGAGCTGGGGAGAAAGTATCAAGAACCCTATACCAGGAAATGAAAATAAAAAGATCCTGTGCAGTCTATATTGGATACAGATGTACACAAGACAGCAACTCTGTCCTGTAAAGTTGCCAAGAATGCACCAGCTACATATGGCCTCATAGTGGGATGGAGAATCATGATAGGATAACCTAGTAAACAATTCCTTTAAAATTAGAAGCAGAGCTATACATTGTGCTATTGTCCTGGATCTACCTGATACCTTGGTTAATAAGTACCCACTATGGGCAGGGGACTGGTCTTAGGAATGGAACTTCATTTCTCTTAGTACCCTTTTTCCTACCCATGTCCACAACCATGGGTCAGGACCTTATTGACTCTCAGCTATATTCTTAAAATAACTTAATAATAAAACACTCCCCTACCAAACCAGCTTTCATACCATAGTGAGGTTATTTTTCCTAAAACATAGCGTTGATCATTTTACTCATCTGATCAAAAGCCTTCAGTAGCTCTCCACTGTGTACCAATTAAGCCCAAAGGTCTCAATTTAAGACCTCTACAAAATAGTTCTTTTCTGCTTGCCTTTCCCCTCTGTTTTCTCTAGTCGGGCCTCTGGGCAAATCCCACAAAATCTGCAACTCTCTAGAGTCTACAAGGTAATCAAGTATGAAACAGCCAGGATGTCAGGGCATTCTGGGAGTTTCCCTATTGGAAGGAAGGTTGGTGATGACCAACAACCTATGCAGGAATGGATTTATGATGAAAAGCCAGGAAGGGCCTTCCAACCTGCAGACAGTGGAGATGTTACATGTTTCACACACATCAGTCAACCAGATCTCACTACCAGCCATTCTCAAAAGAACAGAGTGCTGAGCCTGTAAGCGGCTAGTGATCCCAGAGGTTTGCATATGAAGGAGTTGTGGTGAGCTCTTCAAACACACCCAGCTTTCCTTCTCTCTCTCCCTTCCCCCAGCCTGAGGACCGCTCATACAAGCCATTACTTTCTCTTCCCTGACTTGGAGAGTATACTTTTTTTTTTAAAACAACACCCCCATATTGTATACAAAGACACTTGTTACTTCAAATATTGTCACCCCACTCTAACTAGCATTCTGTTTGTTTGTGTACCTTCAAAGTAGAAGAAAGAACACTGAATTCCTAGAAGGTGGATATTTGAGCAAGGCAGATGTGGACTGGGTATATGGGTGATGTGTATGATACAATCATCAACACCAACCTGCTGAGATGAGAAACAGGACAATTATGTGTGCAATCCTCACTGCTATTCAATACTATCTTGGAGGTCCTGGCTAGTGCAAAAAGGCAAAAACAAAGAGACAAACAGTTTCTAAGACTTGAGAGCTCTTTATTCACATAGGACATAACTGATTTAATAATCTATATAAATACTCCTAGAAATAACAGATTTAGCAAGGTCACTGGATATAAGAGTGATATATAAAAATTAATTATATATCAGCAAAAAAATGATTTTTTCTAATTTAGAAATTGCAAAAGCATCAAAACAATTAAATACCTAGAAGTTTATCTAACAAAAGATTATGCAAGTCCTTTATATAGAAAACTATTACTAAGACTTCACCAATGGAGGAATATATACTGGTTGTGAATTGGAAATGGAAGACTTTCAATGTTCTAAAGACCTTAACTCTCCTCACACTGATTTATAGAGTGAATTAAAATACCCCCAAGAGAGGTGGTGGTTTTTTTGTCTTGTTTTGTTTTGTTGGGGGACACATGGTATTCATGTGTGTAGAAATGAACACAGAAATTCTAAAATGTGTATGGACCTGCAAGGGGTCAAAAATGGCCAAGATAAAATTGAAGATGCAAAACTAAGCTGAAGGATTTATACAACTAGATATGTAAATTTATTATAAAGCCACAATATTTTAGATCTTGTGATACTGCCACAATGAAAAGACAAATGGAACAAAAGAAACCAGGTACAGATCCATGTATATATGGATATGTGCTTTATGACAAAGATGGCACTGCAGTGTGGTGAGGAAAAAGGTGGTTTTGGGGATCAAGTGGAGATCTATATGGAAGAAAACTAATCTTGACCTCTACACTTCATATCATACACTAAAATCAATTCCAAGAAGACTGTAGATCTAAATGCGAAAGGAAAATCAATTAAACTTTTAAGAGACTATATAGGAGATATTTTCATCAGCTTGGAGAAAGGCAAAAATTTCTTAAGATACAAAAAGATTTCCATAAAGGAAATGAGTGATGACTTGAAAGATTAAAATTGGAAACTTCTTCTCATCTGAGATACCATTAAGAGAGAAAAGACAAGCCATAGAGCAGCAGAAAATACTCTCAATTCACATGCAATAAGACTCATATCTAGAATGAATAAGCAACTCCTATAAATCAATTTTTAAGACAGATAACCCAACAGAAAATCAGGAAAAATTTTGAATAGGTGCTTCATAAGAGGTATTCAAATAGAAAATGACCATATGAAAAGGTGTTCATTGTCACTAGTCATCAGGGAAATGCAAAGGAAAACCATAATTTGCCACAACACACCCACTTAAAATTGCTAAAATTAGAAAGTCTGACAAGACCAAAAGTTGCCAAGGATGTGGAACAACTGGAACTCTCATGCATTACAAGTGGGACTGTAAATAGGTACAATTGCTTTGGGAAGCTTGTTAGCCTCATCTACTAGAGCTGAGCATATACAAATCCTAAGACACAGAAATTCCACACAAAATAAATACATACATATACATGCCACAATACCTGTATAGGTAGTTTCTCAAGAGATTAAACATAGAATTAGCGTATGACCCAATAATTTCACTCCAAGAGACATGAAAACACATGTCCACACAGAAACCTGTTTGTCAATGTTTATAGCAGCATTATCCAAGAGATGGAAATAGCCAAAAGGCAGAAACAACCCAAATGCCCTTGGATGAATGGAAGAACAAACTCAAGTATATCAATACAGTGATATATTATTCAACTATAAGAAGGAACAAAGTACTGACATATATTACAATGTAGGTGAAACTTGAACATGTTATTCTCAGTGATAGAAGACAGAGAAAAAGGTCACATATTGTATGATTCCTTTTATATAATATATCCAGATAGGCAAATCCATAAAGACAGACAATAAATTGGTAGTTATCAGGGAATGGGAGAGCAGAGATGGGTAGTGATTACTTAATGGGTACAGAGTGTTTTTCTGGTGTGGTGAAAAAGTTCTAAGTAGAGAAATGTGGTAGTTATAAAATGTTGTGAATACATTAATTCCACCGAAATGTACGTTTTAAAATGGTTAATTGTATGATACATGAATTTCATCTTAATTTTTTTTAAAGACAAAAAAAAATAGCTCTTTTTTGGCCTCAGTTTCATCTTCTCTGGAAACTATATTCCTATTCTATTTAGGCAATCCTCACTTTGCACAGTACTGGCATGAATTTTAGTTATCATGGTTAAGTTAAATTATACCACTCTTCAAAAAAAAATGGCCCAAATTTCAGCTACCACAGTAATAGTAATTATGAGTAGTTGTATAAAGTACAAACTTTAAACCTAGCTCTTTGGTGTATATACATATATATATAATAACAGATATGTATCATAATCAGTGACCAAACACATCACTTCTTTCAAAGCCTGCCAGTGACTAGCCCCTGCACATATATTACTCAGTTTATGCATAGACAATGAAGAATACAGTTGTGTTGTTTACCAGTGATAAACCCACATGACATTTTACCAAAATGGATAATTAAAAGGGGAATTGGCTTCTTTTAATAGAGATCAAAATTTTAACAGAGATACCATTTGAGAGACTCAGGATGTAAAGTCAAAAGAACTTACTGAAGGTGAACTTATCAACATAAATGAGGAAAGAGGTTTTGACAAAAAGGATGAAGATGTCCCAGAGGAAGAGATGTTGGCAAACAACCTCGATATTAAAGAAGCTCTCAGAGATATTTTGTGACATTGAAAGCATGAAGGATAAAATGTTGGAAGCTAATCAAAACTTAGGAGTATGACAAAATGCCAATGCATAGAAAAATGTTCACTCCTAATCATAAATTATAAGCAAGAAAATGACAAGTACTGTTAAAACTATTCTTAATAGGTTTTTTTACAAAAACAATAATACACTTTAATTCTCAATGTTTCTCATGTTTTTGTTACAGTGTATTAAATAGCATTACTGCTTTAATCTCCTTATATATTTAACAGAAAATTTTTAAAAGATGCTGAACAATTGTAATTTTTCCTGATGACCATTAAGATTGCTATGTGTGGTTTCAGCTTGCGTAGCCATTTTTATGATCCCACACTGCTATGCAAATCTACAAAAGCCTGTACTCTACTCTTTATACTCCATAGTCCAAATACTCATGATTACCACCAATTTAAAATATTTCTATACCACCTAACAATATCTCTGCCCCATAATATTGGCTTAAGATATATTTGTTTCTGGGGCACCTGGGTGGAGCCATTGGTTGAGCCACTGACTCTTGGTTTTGGCGCAGGTCCTTTCTGAGATCCTGCCTCAGATGGAGCCCTGTAACCAGTGGAGCCCCACCGAGCCCAACCCCACACCATTGGGAGTGCCGATTATGCTTGAGACTCTCCCTCTCCTGCTGCCCTTGCCCACTGTGTTCTCGTTCTTTCTCTAAAATAAATAAATAAACCTTAAAAAAAAAAAAAAGAAGGAATATTCATTTCCACCACTCCCTTCCCACTCTGACTTTAATCATGACATTTTCTTACCTTATAATTCCTTTTCCTTACAATTTTAAACTCACCTTCCTTCATGAAGACATTTTCCTGCTCCCAAATTAAGGTGATCTCACCCTCCCTTCCTTGAAGCCTCTGCCTACCATTAATAAAAAATATTCCTTTTGAGTTAGCAATATACCTTTGTTGTAATATACCGCTTAATATACCTTTGTTGTAATATAATATACATCTGGTTTTCAGTTTTACTTTGTTTTTGTTTTTTGTCTTTGTTTTTGCATTTTTGTTTTTGGTTTTGCAAGTAGGGAATTGACTAAATGTAGAGTGTGATTAAAATGAGATATAACAATATATTCTACACAATTAAAGACAAAATAGACAAAGAAAGGGTAAACCAGAACCTCTCTTTTATTTTACTTAGTATAAAAATCCTAAAGCAGAACTTTCCGGGAAAACAGTTAATATATTACTATAACTTTTTATTTGAGTGTTTATGTACTATAGGATACCTCTAAAGTATCGATGTTAAGAACAAAGTCTATGTGAATTTTATTCCTTAAGGGTGTGGAGGAAAGACAACATTGTACACAGTAAATATTTTAGCAGTCACTCTAACAACCACCCAATTGCTCTGTTCCATTGTACTTTCTACACTTTGCCCTTGAATAAATAGTTATTTGGCTCTGAAATTTCTTGAACCGAAAGCTCTTTGTTGAAGACCTCACAAGATTTCTAATAGAGACAACTAAAAAAGCAATTGATTTTCCCCCAGTTGGAGGAGGTACTCAAAAGATTGGTAAACAGCATCTACTGTGCTCTCCCTTAAGAATGCATTCTTTGATTCGTACTTAAAAAAAAAAAAAATACATGTAAGTCAATATCTGTTTTCTTTTTATGATAACCACATGCAGAATTTTCTGGGACAGTAATACAGTATAGCTATCATTTTGGGGGAGTGGGACAAATGGTTTTCTATTCACGCTCTTATTCTATGTGGCTTACTCGAAATTAGTTCTAGCTGATGCATACTTGGATCAATTTCTGCCCACATCACACACAACATGCTACATTATGCTGTCAGTCTACCTACATTCACTACCATCCCATCCATGATGATGGACACATCAGTAGCCATTTTATTTATAACCCCATCTCCTTAGCTATGGTTGATTGGACCAGGAATGTGCACCTGTCTCAATCTCAGCCAAAAAGAGTCCCTTCTCTCAGAAACTGGATTTAGAACTGAAAGGAAATCCTTGTAGAAGTGTCTGGACCTGTGAAGTACAGGCTTAGAAATGTGGGGAAGAAATTTCAGTTGTCACTCAAAGAAACCAGTCTTCAGAGAGGAAAAAGAAACAAAAAACAAAAACTTTCTGATCCCTAGTTTCAATTCCTTTCTAAGCCCAAGTTCCTTCCCACTACTGGATTCCATAAACATCCTTGTATCTTTATAATGAATTCTCCTTGCCAATTTAGGCTTACTAGAATTGCTTTCTGTTGTTTGCTAGTATGGCTCATAACAAAAAAAAAAAAAGAAATATTCTAATGTAGTTCTGTGTAGAGATTTCATTCATCTCTGAAACAGGAATGATAATTTTAATATAAATCTTAATAGAAGACAAGCAGAACAATGAATGTCCTTTTAAAAATAGAATCAACTATTATTTTTATATACAAAATTTGCAAGCTTTTCCCAAGAAGGTTTTGTTATTTGTCCTGAGCTTGCTATGTAGCTCTATACTACCAATTTGCTACACTCAAAATTGATCTGCTACTCCACAAAAGCACATCAGCCTTTCACATAACAACAAAGCCTTTTAGACCTGCAAGTAGCTCTCCACCCTGAGTCAGGCATGTGGTTTCACACACCCTGGTAGATCTTTTATATGAGACACTTGCCTAAATGAATAATAATTCCAACATCTTAACAGACTTTGTGTTGGTTTCCCTGGTGCCACAAGATCTTTATTGGGGAAAATTTCTCTAATCCGACCACTGACCATAATGTGCTTGTTTGTTTTCTGTCTAATATTATTTACATTTAGAAATGTTTAGTTATTGATATTTTAAACTTAATATTTTCCAAAGCGCACTTGATACACTTTTTTTCTTTTCCCATTCAATATCTCATGGGTCTTTCATCCCACTCTCATCACTAAACAGTTTACTGGGATAGAATATAGAAACTTGTCATAAATTTGGGAAGCTGGATAAATGGAATTGAAGTATAAAGCTAGAAGAAAGGCTATTTCCTAAGTTTAGCAGACAGTCAAGCCCATTCTTTTTTTTACCCCAACCCATCCTTAATGTCTTAAAAATAACATGATTTATACAATCAAGACCCAAGATAAAGAGCCATTTCTCATTTATTAAAAACACAAACAATAGGATTTATTTCCAATAGGAAATATTTTCAATATTTCCAATATACTTATCTCTGAAAAATTTCTTAAATATCATCAAATTTTTCAAAAGGTATTGAGACTCCAAATTTTGCTGGTCTCAAAAATATAGTTAAGACCAACACTTACAAAAAATCAGTCAGCTAATCCTTTGGTGAGTACCTAAAGAATAATACGCAAATTGGTTAATTCACTGTTCTAATGTCAAGGTTAGTAGTTGCTTTCTTTCAATTATGGTATTTTCTTTTTTGAAAGGTTTCTGTCCTCATTGTGAATCAAAATGTATTTGGTTTTTAGAAATATGGTTAAATGAAATAGAACATTTCATAACTGGAATTTGAGCTCAGATAATCTTTTTCAGTGAAACAGGGTATTTTTTTTTAAAGGCAAAAGAGTAAAAATAACCATAATTAATAAATATTATCAATCTATTTTATTACCAATAGCTACTAATATATATTTATCAACCATATGATATTGCTTATCAATTATCAAAGTAACTGTATTTTAGCTTTGTCTTTAAAACTGACTGCAATGGCACCGTGAGGGTTTTGAGTCAGAAAAAGTTTAAGGAATATGAATGGACATTTAAATTAAACTAAATTCAACTTAATCATCCCATATATAAAATGGAATTCTGATCAAAGACTGTTTTGTGTAGAAGAGTCCAAACTATAACAAAACAAAGATAAATTAATAGAAATTGTTAAAATTTGTTGAATGTGAATTGTAAATTATCAACTTATAAATACTTAGATTTTTAGCTGCCTTGGAACACAGATAGAAGGTTTCCCAAAAAATTAAACACAGAGTAACCATATTGACTCAGCAAGTACACTTCTAAGTAAATTCTCAAAAGAACTGAATATAGATGTTCTAAAGCAAACTTATACATGAATATTCATAGCAGCATTATTTATAATTGTTAAAAAGTGGAAACAAGTCAAATATCCTTCAGCTGATAAATGGATAAACACAATATGGGATATCCATACAATGACCTATTATTATTCATCCATGCAAAGAATCAAATAATCAACAGAGCAATTCCAAATTTTATATGGAGAGGTAAAACACCCACAATAGCTAAGACAATATTGAAGAACAAAGTTGGAGGAATGACACTGTCCAACTTCAAGACTTAGTAAAAAGTTATAGTAATCAAGATATTATAATACTGGCAAGAAATTAGGCAAATAGATCAATGGAACAGAATAGAGAGCCCGGAAAAAGACCCCCATATATATAGTCAACTGATCTTTGACAAAAAAGCAAAGGCAACACAATGAAGTAAAGACAGTCTCAACCCATGCCAGAAAAACTGGACATCCACATACAAATAAACAAATAAATCTAAACACAGATTTTAAATCTTTCACAAAAAAAATCAACCCAAAATGGATTACAAATCTAGATGTAAAGTGCAAAACTATAAACTCCTAGAAAATAAGATAGGAGAAAACCTAGAAGGCCTTGGGCATAGCAATGTCTTTTTAAATATGTTAGTGACATGATCCATGAAAGAAATAATCAATAGGATGAGCTTTATTAAAATTAATAATCAAAAGCTTCTGTGAAGTATGAAAAGAAGACAAGCCACAAACTCGGAGAAAATATTTGCAGAAGATATATATGATAAATGACTGTTATCTAAAATATATAAAGAACTCTTAAAACTCAACAATAAGAAAACAAACAGTCCAGTTTAAAAAACAGGCCAAAGACCTTAATAAATATCTCACCAAAGAAGATATACAGTTGGAGAAAAAGCATATGAAAAGATGTTCCACATTATGTCATCAGAGAAAGGTAAAGTAAAAGAGTAACATGCCACCATATACCTATCAATATGATGAAAATCTAAAATACTGGTAACACCAAATGCTGGCAAAGATATGGAGCAATAGGAACTTTCATCAGTCACTAATGAGAATGCAAAATGTTACAGCCATTCCAGAAAATAGTTTGGCAGTTTCTTATAAAACTAACCGTACTCTTGCCGTATGATCTAGTGATCCCACTCTGGCATTTACACAAAGAAGTTGGGAACTATGTCCTCCTAAAACCCTGCAGATAGATGTTTATAGCAGCTTTATTCATTATTGTCAAAACTTGGAAACAACTATAATGTCCTTCAGCAGGTGAATATAGTACATCCCACAATGGAATATTATTTAGCCCTAAGAAGAAAGGAGTTATCAAGACATGAAGAAGCTTAAATGCATATTACTAAGTGAAAGAAGTCAATCTGAAAAGGCTACATACTGTATCATCCCAACTGTATGACATCATGGAAAAGGCAAAACTATGGAAACATTAAGACGACGAGTGGTTGCCAGGGATGGTGGGAAGGGTGAGTGAATAAGCAAAGTACAGGGGACTTTTAGGGCAGTGACAATACTCCATGTGATGGTAAAATAATGGATCTGTGTCATTACATAATTGTTCAAACCCATAGAATGTACAGCAAGAGTGAACCGTAAAATGAACTAAGGACTTTGGGTGATTATGATGTGTCCTTGTAAGTTGATTCTTGATTTTAAAAAAAGGAAAAAAAAAACACACCATTTTAGTAAATGCTGTTGATAAAGGGAGAGGGTCTGTATGTGTGGAGTCAGGGGACATGGGAAATCTCTGTTATCTCCCTATCAATACTGTAAAAATAAAACTGCTCTAAAAATAAAGTCTTCAAAAACATAAAAAGAATGAAATACTGATACATGCTACAACATGGATGAACCTTGAATATAATAGGCTGAATGAAAGAAGCCAGACATGAAAGGCCACATATAGTATGATTTCACTTACATGAAATGCCTAGAATAGGTAAATTCATAGAGACAGAAATTATGTTAGTGGTTGCCAGGAGTTGGGAAGAGAGAAAATGAGGAGTGACTGCTGATGGGTATGGGGTTTCTTTCTGGGATAATGAACATGTTCTGGAATTAGATAGCGGTGATGGTCATATAACTTTATGAACATATGAAAAGCCATGGGATTATACACTTACAAAGGGTGAATTTTATGTTATGTGAATTGTACCTCAAAGATTATATGAGAAAAAACCTTTTTTACAGACAAGGAAAACTAGGTAGAACCAATGTATATGATAATAAATCCTTTGAATCCGGTCATCATATTTTATCCTAAAAATGACCTTATAATGCTGTTAGTAATTTGTGTGTACAGAAGCATCCCCCTGCCACCACAGACAATCACCATGCACAAACAACACCTCTAGGGTAGAGATGGGACTCACACTGGAAAGCACTGGAGAGGCACTAGAGAAAGAGAATAGTATGTTAAGCTTTAAGGGGGCAAAGAAAAAATAGTGTTGTACTTTACAACACATTCAGAACTTTGGTCCTGAATCATTAAAAAACTGAGAAAGTACAAATATGAAATTAGAACAGCTTGCAGAAATGGACTAAAGTATCCATCTAAATTTGGGTGTTAGGTTAGTGCTAACCACATGACCTTTTTCTGACTCTTGTGTACTCTGTGTTAGTCCTAATACCAGACTTTCCCAAACGTTTTCGCTTGCCAGGAAACATGCAAGAGGGAAAAGGAAATGAAAAATTTTCACCCAGTCATGCAAGTGAACACGCTTGGGGTTTTTCACAGTAGCTGATAGAACATTTCACCTTTTCAGGCAGTGTCTTGATAACGCCAACCCTCATTTTGTGCCCTCCCTAGGCAGTGCCTTCTATTTCCTCCAGTGCCTCAGAGAATGAGATCCCAATTCCTTAGTGTACGAGTGTGATTTGTTGAAATTTATCTGTAGTCCCAGGCAATGTCAGTATACCAAAACGGATACATTTAGTGTTAAGTACCTTGGCAGTAATTTCCCTTTTGAGCATTGGAATGTGATAAAGCATTAGAACTTGACTCTTTGGAGTGAAATGTAATACTGCATGGCCTGCAAGAAAATAGATTGGGGAGAACTTCTTAGAGCCATTTGTCCCAGTAATTGACCAACAGAGAACAATAAAGCAGTATTCCTCAATACTAGTATCCTATTGGAAGCATCTTGCCCTTCCTCTTACACATTTTATAAATTGGAAAGCTAGTAGGACAAGCACACTTCTCCATTAAATGGATAAATTTGGCCCCTGGAACATGAGCAACAGCAGCGTAGCACCTACAAACAACAATGAAGAGATCCGTTTCCATTGCTTCCCAGAACGTGTGGCCCTCTTTAAGGATGAAAGTAATCTTTTCACATTCCATCTTGAAGAAGTGACCAGATTGGCTGTGAAGCTGATACCTACATCCATCACACTCTGATAAGAGGCATGGCTAGCTAACTTTGTTTCCAAGTAATTCCCAAACTTTTTAAAAATTAAATAAACTGATGGGGGGTGGAGAGTCAAAGAGTTCCACCACACAAAGAATACCATGACAAACAGAGAAGTGAGGATTTCACACAAGACTTGTTTCTTACGTGTTGCAAATGTATAATCACATCTACAATCATTGAGGGATCCTGTTCATTTGAAAAGCATAATCTTCCAGCACATCGTTTTACATGAAAGATCATCTAAAAGCCTCCCTATTGTTGGCCTAAATCTATAGCTCACTTGGAATAGTTACATGGAAGAGAAAAACATTCTTTCCCTAGGTAACAATCCAGTAGGTTTTCCCACCTCAATTCCCTTCTCTCTCTCTTTCTCTCTCTCTCTCTCTCTCTCTTTCTCTCTCTCTCTCTGCTATCTTGGCCCCTGTGTGTGATTTTTTAAGCATTGCAAAATGTCAATACACAAACAAAGGAGACCAGAAGCAAACCCCTGCTATCACAGAATCTTGTTGTATAAACTGAGAAACACTGACATGTAATGAAACCTTATTCCCTTTTTTTTCCCCCTCCTCTTTGTAAACGATTTGCTTTCCCCTCCTTCTTCATGTATAAATAAACAGAAAAGTGTCTGTATATTTGGTGTTTTTTCTCCTTTGGTCTTCATAATCAAGGGCTATTACAGCAATAGATCTTATCTGTGGAATGGCAGTCCCTCTGCACCTTCAGTTCAGATTTTTGTTTATGCTTGGCTGCCATTGTGGCTGTTCCTGATAGTTTTAGGTCAGCCATGACAGACTATGGGTGACACTAAATAAACAATCTGGGAGTCTGGGACCAGCCAGGAAGAAGTGGGACTAGGGCTCGCAGTTTGATTTTCCTTGATTAATTGTCCCTTTTATTTAGAATAACTTATTGTGTACAGTACCTGCTTGTCTGGCTGAGCAAATTACACCATCAATAGGCAAGAACTTAGAAATCCTCATAAACAAAGAGAAACCAGGAAGACAAGTACAGCTTACTCAACTGCAAAGGGAAGCTGCTGGCTTTAGGGGCATGATCAGGGCTGTTTATTTATTTTCTTAAATAGTGTATAGCTCTTTCTTCTGGTGCTTGTTATCCTGCTCTGACCTAAGTAACCTTGTCAAGCCACCTCCCAGGCTGCCCAGATAGTCACAACCAACAGACTAATCATTCTGAATGATAAGAAAGGGCAGGATTCCTAGTGCTCAGTGTCTCAGAACCCATCCTGGCTCCCCAGAAGGACTCCTCATGGTGTGTGTGTGTGTGTGTGTGTGTGTGTGTGTGTGTCTGTGCACACGCTACAGCTTTTAGGTTTAAAGAAGAGGCTGCTGAAAGAGGCCATGCTTCCTTTTTATTTTCTGCCTTTCCACTCTGTTCAGAATCGTCCCCAGTTTCTACCATGTGTTAAGCACTGTAGCGTTCATCTTAAAATCATCGTTAATCATTAATTTCCTCAAATTGTGCTCACAAATTGAGCAAAAACTTGTGACTCGTGTAGCTGATTAAAACCATTTGGGAAGAAAACTTATTCCTCAAATTCTACACAGTTTAAATGCATGGCTGTCAGGAATATTCCTTTGGTTCAAATTTAGCAGGTTAACAAAAGGTCTTAGGAGTCTTCCACATTGTAATAACAAAAGTAAGAATAATGGAATTTAGAAAAGTACGTAAAAAATTAGATTAGAAAAACAACTACCAAATACTATACACAGCAATTTCATGGACAAATATCAATAAAGAACCTTACCTGTAATGAAAGAGGCATAAAACATAACATTATTAAAATACAATTTTTCTCCTATCAAATATGCAATTTATTTTTTTTAATTAAGGGCAATACTCTGTGCTGGTGAGACTATGGTAAGTTAGGTTTTCTTATTTTCTCTATAATCTCCTGCTGCCAGTGAAAAAATAAAATTTTATAATCTTTCTGGGAAGTTAGAGCTCCTACGGCCACCACCCTATTCTAAGGCAGTTCTTCTCAAATCTTAATTTGTAAAAGAATCATCTGGGGCTTTAAGAAACAAACTAACAACAATGAATTCTGGGACACTGAAAAGAAATTTTAAAAAAAGAAACAAACAAACAAACAACAACAGCATCAACAAAACCCACCTAGGTTCTGATTGACTAAATCCAGGTGGGGACTGAGATTCTTTACTTCTAACAAGCTTCAAAGCGATGAGGATGCTTCAGGTCCAGGGACCAGACTATATAGACCACAAATTGTTAGGAGGTTCCTCAATAGTTCTCCCAAAGAGCTGTACCTAAGGAAATAAGTATAGAAGACAGGTATCACAGGTAACCACACATGTGATCATCATGGTATGTGACACCTAAGAAGAGGAATGAACCAAAGATGAGACCAGTGCTTGAAGCCTAGAGGTTTCCTAAGAAGATGGTTAGGTTCCACATTGGATGCAGCATTTGGGGCTTTCCTATGGTATAACCATCTGGGCATGTGCAAAAGCAGAGGGACGTGCAAGTCTGGAGCCTCAAGAAACTTCAAAGTAGAGGCATATTAGGTCAAGCCACATGAAACCATTAATAGCTAATCGCTTTTAACCTACAAAAATGGCCATATCGTATGGCTCAGTTTAATAAATTGGAGGATCACTTTCATTGTGGTAGTAATTGAATGTATGGAGGTATATGATATTAGCATGGCTAAGCACAAAGACTGATCTAGGGACTGAAATATGGGAAATGTCTACATTTAGGGAATGAACAGAGAAAGAGAACTAATAACTGAAACTGTATTTGTTGCTAGACTACAGTAACAAAGTAAAACAGGTTTGGTGGCTTACAATAGAAATTTATTTTCTCATGGCTCTGCAAGGTATAAGTCTGAGATCAAGCTGTCAGTAGGGATCAAGCTTTCTTTGGAGACCTCTCTCCTTGGCTTGTAGATGGCCACCTGCTCCATGTGCCTTCCGTCTGTATATGCCTGTCCTAATTTCCTCTTCTTATAAGGATACCAGTCATGTTGCATTATGGCTAATCCTAATAACCTCCTTTTAAGCTATTTATATCTTTAAAGATCCTCTCTCCAAAATATATTCACATTCTGAAGTACTGGGAATTAGGGCTTCAACATTTAAATTTGAGGGAAACACAGTCCAGCCCATAATGGAAATTGACAAAGAATTTTCGAAAAGATGGGAAGAACCAGCACTGTACTTTCAGAATCTCAAAGAAACAGAATTTCATCATTAAACCCCAGAAATGAGAATACAACAGAAGGATGGTAGATGAGAGGTTGGAAGAGTCCATTGGATTTCTAACTTGCAGGTCTTTGCTGACATTTGGAAAAGGAGTTTAAGTGATAAAATCGGGGGTAGAACTCACCAATTTTAAAATTGGGGATGGAACAGGAATTGGGAGAAATGAAGATAATACAAAAAGATTATTACCTAAGTAAAGAGTCTCACTGGACCAAATAAAACAAACATAAATTCTTGGGCAATCCTTGGTACAACCCTGCTGTGACCTAGCAACTCCCTTTCTCTCCCAACTGAGGTCTCCTCTTTATTTCCCCAGTAGGCACCCAAATTTCTGTACCTTAGACAATGTGTAGTGCTAAGTTTTGGAACAATTTCTATACTACCTTCTGAACACTCTTGTACTTTCCGGATAAAGTGTAGAGTAGGAATCACCAACAAATCATTCCCCTCTAGTAGATGGAGTTTACCTAAAGACCACAAGCTTCAAAGAGGAAGGGAAAGGGTTCTCTTTTGTCTCAAAATTAGTCAGAGACAAATAGTCAGCAATGAGGCATCCAAGTATATTTGCTGTTTATGTGATATCATCTCCACAGCATCATACGGCAAGATCAGTACCCATACTCTTCTGGCAGGTCTCCCTACTGTCAGATATCAAGGGAAAGGATTGAAATTCAACCCAAATAAAAATACTTCAGTCATTCCAGTATCAAGTTTCATTTTAAACATTCAGTTCATTGATAATTCACTTTTAATCAAGATCTGCTCAAGTACTCTTTCCTTTGAAGATCGAACCACTTGCAGATTTTGCCAATTTCTCCCTTCTCTTCTCAAAATGGTGTCTGGGGGGCGCCTGGGTGGCTCAGTGGGTTAAGCCTCTGCCTTTGGCTCAGGTCATGATCTCAGGGTCCTGGGATCGAGCCCCACATCGGGCTCTCTGCTCAGCAGGGAGCCTGCTTCCTCGTCTCTCTCTCTCTGCCTGCCTCTCTGCCTACTTGTGAGCTCTGTCAAATAAATAAATAAATAATTTAAAAAAAATTATGTCTGGGTATACACTGGGGGAAGGAGCTTGTCAAGTCTTGTGGCACTGGACTGAAGAAGTCCTCTGATCTGAGATCTCTGCTCTCATGTTTCTCTTTCCCCTGGCAACTACTCCCTCTGTTGGCATTCAGGTCTGAAGTCAGTAGCTGATGTACTTGATGTATGGTCCCTTCTAAATTGAGTGGGGCCTGTTGATGAACCTTTGACTCTTACTGTTGAATTGACATAGGCAATGAGTATTCAGCCCCTGCTTTGATTTACTTCCCCAGAGCAGATACCATGGTAGGCCCACTAGATCTTAAGTCGGCCCCAACTAAAATACAATCTCAGCAAAGGCAGAGTTTTATCAATAGAATTTTTCACTGCTGTATCCCCAGTGCTTAGAACTGTCTCTAATCCATAGTCAGCAGTCAGCACTTAATATCTAGGATAAATGAATTTTCTAAGCTTGGCTCTTGCTGTGTTAAAGGAAAAATATATTTTTTTCATTCTTCTCACCTATTTCCACATTTATTTGGTAAAATCTTTATTCAAATATCTGAAACAGAATGTTAGCTCTTTTTTTCACTTTGTATCACTTCTTTAATGAGTCTAAACCCTTCCTCCTTCCTCTCTTCCTACCCTCACACAAAGGGAGATGGTTCCCTCAGCCCATGGAGAGAAAGCCATTCAACACACACACACATACACATACACACACTTAGTGGTCCCAAGTTGATAAAGAAGGAAGGTGCTTCCCCAAAATGTTGGTTTTAAGTCTTTGATAACCAACTGAAAGGAAAGAATCATAAAGGGCAAAATGGAAAAGTTGTAGGAAGGAATGCTTCTTCTCCACCCTATTTCTTTCTCTGGAGGAGTTAAAAAAGAGTAATTTTGATAACCTTGCTCCTCTTTCATTTCACCAGCAAAGATGAAAGCATAAGAGGCAAATGGAATTACTTACCAGATTAGTAAATTTGATATGACCCTGCCCCTCTCCTTGCTCCTAGGGAGCAGGTCAGCTCATCTGCTGGGAGTCAGCTCAGCTAGCCCATCTGAATGCACTCTAAGATATATTGTTCAAATTTTATCAGTAATAAAGGTGATCTTTCAGTACTCCATTAGCTTACAGCTGATTTATTTCTTGATTAATTCAGAATCTGGGTAAGGAAGAGAAGCATTATTTATTGCACTGCCTCAGAAAACCCCCAAATTGGAATATTCTCCTCAACCTAGATCTATCAATAGATATTAGTCATTAGATAATGAAAATCCCAAGTATGCATAGTATGGATGAAATAAATGCCTAAATTGAATTATTTAACATGTTTCAGAGTGTAGGAGATAAGAGAACTCCAGCATATCCAGTCCCTCTTTTTCCTTCTACCTTGGCCAGGGCTGCTTATCTTGTCTAGATTTGTTAAAGAAACAAATTCCAGGAGCTTTCCTTATTAGCCAGTTGCACTTTTTTTTTAAAGATTGTATTATAAAAAATATAATCTTTTATAATAAGATTATTAAAAAATCATTGGCTAACAGTGATGCAAAGAAAAAACTCTCAGCTGGAAAACAGGGAAGCTTACTTAGTTTGTATTCCAGTCACTTTATGCTCTGTTGCCTCAACTCTGAGGGGGAACAAGTGGACTAGATGTGCGCCAACATGCCATTCTATATGTTTTCTAGACAATTCGTCTTCATCTCAGGTAGAGTGCCAAAGAATCCGATCGGCATTCTTCGTTAAGTAAACTTTCATAGAGTCACCTCTAAAGTAAGGGTATTCCTAAACCCCATTCTTTCTAATCTTAGTAAAATCACCTTGCATCCCTTTACAGATACTATTTGTCTATCAGTTGAGTGGTAATTTTTTGCTTCCAAGATACATTTTAAATAGCGATGCCTTTTTTTTAAAAGGAGATGTTGGCCAGAGTAGCTGACACTACGATAGTTTAATTAGTTACACATTTGCCTCCTATCCAGGTCCAATAAATATGCATTCATCAGCACAGCTGCATCTCAGCATGCACATTTAAATTAAAGAGGCTTCCTCAGAGGCTGGGGCAATCCTGGCATCTTCTCACTTTGCCAGAAGCCACATCAAATCCTGAATCAGTTCTCTCTTTAGAATTTCTTCATAGATGTCTTCTTGTAACAATCACAAACATGCTGCCAGATTAGATTTTCATATTTTTGCCTAATAGCCTAGGGAATATTTATAAATGAAATAATAGTATTTTTTCTTTCGTGAAATGAAACATTTTTTTTCCTTTTCTCTCTTAAGTGGATGTACATCAATGACATTTGATATAAGAGACTCAAGACTATTACCCCATGTTTTCCTTTTATTTTCACTATTGCTTTTCTAAAATAAAACGTTAATTGAAAGTGAAATTAGACCTCACAGATTTGTTTTTGTCCATGAGGATCCAAATGTAAGTTATCCCAGCTAGTAGACATCAGATTCATGGATACTCAAAATAAAATGCTATTTCTTGAATGTGAACACTTTAAAATGACGTAAATATTCTTTTCTTTTCTTCCCAATCAGAAATCCCTAGCTAATAGGAAAGGGGGCACGGTTATGTAGGTTCTGACCAGTGCTGTGTCAGTCTCTGAACATTCATCTACAGCTTGCATCTGACATTAGCAATGATGGATGAGCCAACTTGCTGTTTGCTCTCCCCTGCAGAGAAAATGGGTTTCCTTCTTTTCCAGAGAGCCACCGGGGAAAGGATGAGAAGGAGACGGATGGGCATTTAAGCAGCACCTGCAGGGGCCCTGTAGATGTGACAGGCATCAGTGGTACCTGTCACCACATTGCACCATGCCAGGAGGCTTCAGGACCTGCACCACGTCACCCCAAGACTGGTCCTCAGACTGTATCCAGAGAAGAGACCTCACTTCACCATGTGTAAGGGCTCTCCTGAAAGCTACCCACAGTAAAACTTTACAGACTGATACAAAGGAGCAACTGCCATTATCACCACAGGAAGAGAACTTTAAACATCTCAGAGACAGCCATAGGATGGATGAAACAGAGGGGAATGGTGGGGTGCTTTGGGGGAAGGAAGTGATGAAGGCAGGGGAAGTGAAGGAGAAAGAGGGTGAAGGAGATCTCAGATTTTCCTCCTACTGTTCACTTCTTTAAATAACGGGAAGGTTAATGCTTTCGGCAGACCTAAAATACACCTATGCCTGCCAGGTTCCTGAAGGTTAATTGCTGCTGCTGGGGGAGCTGCCCTGATTTGTTATGCCTTTTAACGACCTTCCTGTAGGCAAACACCAGAAGAGGACTGCCTGTAGGTATGCTGCGCACTCACAGGGCAATGGCCCCTCCCTGGGAAATGTGCAACATGAGGTGGAGTCCTGGAGAAGTTTAGCAGTGATTGGCAGTGATTGATATTCAGGGGCAACTGTTGCTAGAGAATTTCACATTTTCATCTTTTAGGTGTTTTCAGTGGAGTTTTCAATTATACGTCAACTGTTCTTTTCCTGTCACCTTCAAATTCCTGTACTATCCACAAAATGCTCTTATAATATAATTCATGCCTCTGAGAGGTTGACAAGAGAAGTGAATGGCATGACACAACCTAGTCCACAGCCACGCTGTTTTCCCCTTCCCCTGGGAACAACGAATATTTCAAATCCAAAAATGGAGACACAGAGACACGTGTCTAAAACAGGAAATTCCAAGGAATGACCGTAACTTTTTGCAACAAACTAGTTCCTAGTGACTCAGTGATTAAACTGGGCTACATTAGGTCAATTTCTTAACCTGAAACATGGGTGTTAAAAAAAATGCATATATTGCTATTCTTTTGATATAAAGTTAGAAACTGTTACCAACCCGGAGGGTTAGTTCAGCCACTCATTTTTACTAGCAACATCAGAAGGATTCTTTGTTTTCCTTTAAAGCAGCTCACACCGACATGGCCCTCTCCCATCTTCATCATCTGGCGAGGAGACACACACTCATTCATGCCTGCTCCCCTACCTCATGCCATTTGTAGGAGTAGATAGAGAAGCAGGCAGCCACCTGTGTGAAGTATAAAAGGATAGGGAATGAAGCCTCCTTCAGGTAGTCATAATATGCTAGAGGCTTTGCCCTATTATTATAGTTTCACTTTTTCAGTTCTGGAAGGAATTTCTATCTTCTTGGGGTCCTCTTTTATATGGTAATAAAGCTTGCAGGGGCCATACGCCTTACTTGTTCAGTGTTAAGTGTGGTGTGGAAAAGAAAAGACATGGCAGTGGATTTGGTGTGGAAAGATAGGATGGTTAAGTCCTAGTTCTATCACTGTGCATTTGGGTTGGGCCCTTTGCTTCCTTAAGCTCCAATTTAGTCATCTGTGTAAAATGGAATTAATACTCTCTGTGCCACATATGTCCCTGGGTGATCGTGAAGGTCAAAGGAAATAATTTATATAGAAATGCCATGTAAACTGTAAAGGTCCTATCAATTCAATATTTTATCATTGCCGATTAATGCCTTTGTTGACATCAAGTAATAGCTCAGTTAAACAAACTGTTAAATCTATTTAAAAAAAAAAAAAGTGCCTGGACTGAGTTGGAGAGTTCTAAACTGATGATTGTTGAGCATACTGAGGAAAAGACAAGTACAGATAAAGAGTAAGGCATCTAGGGTAATCATTAGTAGTATTTGCCAAATATTTATGCCTTTTCCATGCACCTGGATGCCTTTTTATTTCCCTACCCAACTAAAGATAGTATAGCTGTTTCCCCTTTGCAAAGAAATATGAGCAAAAGAAAGAAATATATTCATCAACAGGATGGCTTCACCTGCTTGATCCTTGAGGAACAATGATAATACAGAAATCTCCAGTAACCCACGTTAGTAACTCATGGCATATGAGCAAGAAATAAACTCTTGTTGTATTCAGCTACTGAAATCTCAGGATCGTTTGCTATAGCCTATTCTGCTGGTGTCGGTCAAACACGAATTTGGTTCAGGACCCATCTCCCCAGATTTGACCCTCTCTCACCTGTACTTTAATCTTCTGCTCTTTGAGGAAAGGACACTCTGATAATGGTTTTCCTATGGATAATTTACATTTGTTAATAGTGTTTCAGGATTGGTCGAACCAGTAAGTTGGCTTCGGTTTCCTTTACTGAAAATTGCAGGAATGCATACACTGTGGCTCAATTCTTATTAGTCCAACCTTTGGCAGCTTAACCTTACATAAAAGCTGAGAGATCTTCTCTGTGAAGGAAGAGCCACCTTTGGGCTCTGGCGGATAGCACATGAATGCTAAGTCAATTCTGGAAGGAAGTTAATATAGATCATTCAATAGAGTTCATTGCCATGAAAAAATAAGGTTTGAAGAAATATTATAAAGGATAAAAAGGGTATGGTTTATCAACAAAAAGAAAAACAAATAGGAAGATGAGAGAGCAACTTTATAGACCCACCCCCAAAGCCTGTCCTACTCTTGACCAGAGGTGGGAAAACTAACTGGTCTGGAGGATATTTAAGGAGAATTCCATTATGTCTCGACTGGAAGTTTCTGGTTGGTAATCAACAAAAACCAACTGTAATAATCAACAAAACCTAAATCTAATTAAAGCAGAAAAGCAAAATTGACTCAAAAGATGCTGGGTAGGTCACACATTGTGAAGAAGGCTGAAGAAACAGACTCAGCAAGGATTAAAGATGATTGGGGGTCCAGGAAGCAGGGGCAAATGAACAGTCTTGGAAATGAATGAGTTCTTGCCATTTTGAGGGGTTTTTTGGTCACTCTGCTCATGTTAAACTGTGGGTTAAAGTTTTGGATCACGGACTTTTGCCTAGGCCAGAGTGGGGCAGGACACCTGGGTTGACAGTCCTAGTTGATTCTATACAATAGAGCAAAATTGAATGATGTTACCAGGAAAAAAAAAAAAAAATGTTGAGTGGCAAAACAAATTCCACCAAAATCAGCAATAGAAATGTAACTTTGGAGAAGTAAGACTGAGTTTAAAATTGACTTAAGAAATAACTAGAAACTATAGCAGATAGAGTGAACATGGAAATGGAATTCCCTAAATAATACTTAGAGAAAAGATCTTTACTTTTATGTACACAAACACACGCGCACGCGTGCATGCGCGTGCACCCAGAGAAGATGAAAGCTGTAGTGAGGTAACAGATCACTGGAATAGTGTGAATTCATGTGAGACAGACACTTCCTGTGAGGTGCCAACTTTTGAAAGAAGAGGAATAAACCTGACCCTCCAGAAAATTGTTACGGGTAGCAATGGACTTGGTTTGGGATTGAAACAGAGAAGAATTAAAGACAACTCATGCTATAGTAAGATAACCAAATCATGTAGGAAAGTTTCATACCGAGCAGACAGTGGTAATTAAAAATGATTCTCATTTAACAACTCTGAATGCAGCACACCGATTTCAAGATTTCTGAGAGTGATTAATCTTTTCTCTTCATGATAAATTGAATTGATTTCTAGGTTTGGACTCAGTGAATGCTGATGGGTCCAAAATCTCCTTTTAAAATCCATTTTTAAAAAATCTTTTTCCTCTCTTCCTTCGATTCATCACCTTAAGAAATGTTCTTCAGATTGTGTTGAGTTCTAAATGGATTGATTGCTTGTTTTAAATAGCACTCTCATTTCCTCCGGGGGAAGGAACTGTACTTTTACGAAGGCCTGCTCTGAGGCATAATGCGAGATCACAATTCAGGGCCCCTCTCATATTTTCAAGCAAGAATATGAAATGAGACACCTACAGTACCTGAGGAGAGTTAGAATTTTTCTCAGAAGACAGGAGATTTTGTTCTTTTATCTGCACCATGCATGCAAATATAGGGTACGCGTGTGCACATTCACAAGCTTTCAAAGATAGGCAGAGAAAGGGCAATAATGTTGAGCAGCAGCATGAGAAATGAAGAACAAAAGGAACAGAATATACCCTTATAGGGAGAGAGATGGTGATGAGGAGGAGGGGAGATCTTAGGCTGACAGACAATGAAGTGGGAGGATGGATGCCTTTAAAAGTTAATAACTTAATGAACTTTAAATTTCCAAAAATAGGGGGGGAAAGAAGATATATGTTCCTATTTAAGAACTCTATACTTGGAGTTAAGACTGTTATTTTACTTAAGCATTATAACTCCTACAGAGAAAAGAGTTTGGAATCTAAGTATTAAGTTTGAAATATACCTTCCTCTAGGAATAATGAGTGCCAAGTTCAGCTGACTTTGCACATCTCCCCGTAGCCATATAGGGGGACCAACTGATGAATGGACTGTGAGGAGAAATCTTTATTGGGGTCTTTCAGAAGAAGATCTTCAGAACCAAAGTATTTTGTAGTTTGAATGGACTAAAACGAGTCCCTGGGGCTTAAGACTCTAAAAGAAATCCTAACTCTTTGGGGCAGGTTTGGAAGGCTTTTTATTTATAATGTTCACATATAAAAAATGGTGACCAGCTGTTCTCCTGGTCTGGTCCTTGCCAAGGCCAGAACAAGAAGGAAGGATCTAAATCACAAAAAGAGGGTTGTTTAAACATAAAGAAAGACTTCCTGCTTCAATGCAGTGGGGAAAAAAAAATTATACTACAGTCCAAAGAATACAGATTTAGGCAGAGCTTTGTCACTAATTATCAGATTGAAGAGGAAAGGTTATGTGAAGTGTGTGAGCCCCAGTTTCCTCTTCTTTATAAAAGTGGTGCTGAACTAGATTCTCACTCATGTCACTTCTGTAGTTGGTGGCAGAGCTGTGTCCAGAATCCGTGCTTCTGGATGCCATCCACTTCTTTAACCCACCATCCATCTCCAATCTGTGTAATAAAAGGCTCATACAGACTGGGGAGGAGAGAGGTGAGGATCTGTTTGGAAAGAGTTGATTAGAGCTGTGCATTTGAAAGGACAAGGTGCTTTGTAACTATGAAGGCAAGGTGAGGAGAGAAGGCTTTCACCTGTAAAATTTAATGATGAGTGGCTACCTCTATGAACAGAGAAGAAGGACTACCCTGGGTGCAAGCTACATTTTAATCAACAGCAGGTATAGGTGCTTATTTCTCATAGGTAGCAGGACTTGAGTGCTTGAAAGAATCCCACCTAATAGATCTAACAGAATGGAAACTTCTGTGAATGGTCATTCAGAGATGCAGCAGCTGTATGAAGGGATGGTCAAGCAGAAAGCCCCTGCCAAAAAATCTCAAAGAACCAACCAGCTCTTTCATGAAACAATGAACCAATATCATGCCATGAGCCATGCATAGGACACCAATATATAGTACAGAAGACCAGCCGTAGCAGAACTTGATCTTTGGGGGCACCTGGGTGGCTAAGTTAGTTAAGTGTTGGACTCTTGATCTCAGCTCTGATCTTGATCTCAGGGTCATGAGTTCAAGCTCCACACTGGGCTCCACTCTGGGTGTGGCATCTACTTAAAAAAAAAAAAAAAGAACTTGATCCTTCCATCTAATCATCCTTCTTTCTTGAACCTAACTTTGGAGAAGCCAGATATAGCATATAAAAATTAAAAGCAGATAAAGTGAAGAAAGGAGAAGAAAAAGGAAAGAAAAGAAGGAAAGGGAGGAGGAGAAGGAGAGAAGAGGGAAAAGAGAAAAGAAAAGAAAACAAAAGAAAAGAAACTGGCCTTGATCCCCTTCCTCACTATAGACTTCTAAATATGGGTCAAGCTTGAGCTACAGAGGGAAAAGGAGATATAGGGGGTTGAATGAGAGATTAAAATTTTTATATTAGACTTAAAATGACCTAATTTTTTAAATAGTGGGGTCGATTATTGTGCAGCAATGATACCTCCTGGAGGAGTATGCCTCCCTGCTTATTTAAGCATGTGAGTCAGAAGTGACTGTGTGGACGTTTCAAACCTACACGTTTAATTAGCATGAATGTCTTCTGTCACTACTCTGGAAACTCCTGACTTCACTATGAAAAGAACATGCCCCAGAAAGTCTCTGCTCCTTTTAGCTGGGGGTCCCAAAATGAGACAAATGATGTAGGGCCACAATGGGCAAACAGCTGCAGATATTTTTTTTTAATTTTTAATTTTTGGGGGGATTCGTTTCATATTTAATACTTAAGTGCTGAAAATGATAGAAATTCTTTTTCTTTCTTATTGCAAAGAAATAGGTATCTTTGTACAAGTCAGAAAATGCCAATGTCCCTTTTATCCCATCCTAGATGTTTCGGCTGTCAGCTGGATGCAGCATGAACAGCACTTCTGAACTCCAGGTATTTGAAAGTAGAAGACGCGATCGCATATATAATCATTAACATCACAATCTAATGGCTTTTATCTCACTCTGAACACAGCTGTTTCCTCCTGACCCGGGGCCAATATTAAGAGAAAGTCAACATATTTACAAATGAGATTTAATAATGCTCACAAGAATAGAGTTCGCCCACAAATAAGGCACTCAGCTAAACCACTTGCCCGTGAGCATGAGTATCAATGCTTATGGCCACAAGTTTGGGGGTGATTATTATGCATCATTATTGTGGCAATATCTGACAAAGCTCAATTTTAATACATTCAAAAAGAGTAAAATTTAAAGAGAATAAAAAGAAATTCAACGGAAAGTTTCCCTCCCTCTACAGTTACCCTAGCCAACAATTTCCCCTCCAATGGGCACATACTGATATCCCAAAGGGTATTTAATCCGACATAATTAAATGCAAATATGTATGCTTTCTAGCTTTTTTTCCCACTTGACAGTTTGCTTCGGTACATAAAGAACATCTTCATTCTTTCTTGGCACCACAGAGTATGCATTATATTAATGTATGGATCGTAGTTCCTAATACAGTACTTGAGAAGTGATCAAGAAAAATTATAGGATCTGCTCAATACATGGTCTAGGGGTAGTGATGGAGCACTGACTGGTAGTCATGGAGCACTGAGTGTACTATATATTGGAGCACTGAGTGTAGTAGGGAAGAATAAAATTGTTTACTGCCTTGAACCCTACTGAGACCGCCCTTTCAGTAAGCCAGTTGTTTAAGGATTAAATGAATTAATATATGTAAATCACTTAGAAAAGTATTAGTAAGTGTTCATTGTATGTACAGCTGACCCTTGAACATGGGTTAGAGCTATGTGGGTCCACTTATATACAGATTCTTTTCGATAAATACTGTACAGTACCGTAAATGTATTTTCCTTAACAATTTTCTTAATACTTTCTTTTCTCTAGCTTACTTTATTGTAAAAATACAGTGTATAATACATACATGAAATATGTGTTAATTGACTGTTTATATTATTAGTGAAGCTGTTAGTCAACATCAAGCTATTAGTAGTTAAATTTTTGGAAAATCACAAGTTATATGCAGATTTTTTACTGCATGTGGGTTAGTGCCCCTAAACGCCACACAGATCAAAGGTAAACTGTACTTGTCCCTCCCTTTTCGTCCCCCTACTTTGGCTTCACTCACCTCACAGGATCAGAGGTTCTCCCTGCACATCTCGGAGGACTCTGATACAGTATCTTCATTTCTTTCCCTCATAGTCTATGTTTCACATGTCTCTGTCCTCATGGGGCTGGAATAACATAGATTTAAAAGTCAGACAGGTAGGTTCAACTCTAGCTATGTATTTATTCCTTCTTGGGTGATCTTGGGCCATGCCAAACATTCATTTTTCTATTCTGTAAAATGGGGCAAATTACACATACCTCATAAGACTTTTGTATAGTTTAAAGGGACAATGTAAATAACATGTCTGATACATAGGAGCCCTGAATAGTTGTTAACTCCTTTGACTCCAATTTTCTCTCCTCATCTATCTCTATGTAAGTGATCCCCAAATCTCTATAGATCACCTAATTTCTACTTTATAAATTAACAAATCAATTCTCAGTCTTTCTTACATGTCCAAGGACCTATCAGACAAAGAGATGTCATTGGCATCTCCACTTCAATAGATCCAAACCAATCTTTCCTTGCCCACTGATTCCAAATTATCCTCCCCACTTGACTCTTTTGCCTGTGAATGACCCTTCTCACCCATTCTTAAATCTCATTGCCATCGTCAACTCTTTCTTTTCCCATTCCTCATATATCCATTCATTTGCTGAGCCCATACACTCCTGATGATTATGTAATTAAAGGTCTTCAAAGCTGGAAGGAATTTTAGTGTCCTCATTGAAAAGCATCCCTATGCCACAGATGAGGATAACTAAGGCCTAGAGAAGTAAGGAGAGGTCTACTTAGAGGAGAGGTAGGACTAATATCTGAGGCCTTGGAGATGCAGGATGTTCTTTCCATAACACTCCACTAATAGACTTCTTTCTTGACATTCCTGCTGTTCTCACAATGGATTAGGCCACTGTATATCTGTCTCATTATTCCAGCAGCCTTCTACCTCTTCTCTCTGCCCCAATTTATCTATATACACCTTCCTGACTAATCTCATGACAGTGCAGTCTTCCATGATACAGGATTATGGCATCTGTTCTGGTTCCCACAGTAGACCTAGGGTATAGTTTTTCATACTTAGTCATTTTGTAATCACCTTCATAACTTTGGTCATATTCATCTTCACATACACTTAATATTTACCTAAGAGTTTCTTAACTCCACCTATGTGAACTCATTTTTTTTCTCTCTTAACTTCATTGTAAGCAATAATAATCTGTGAAATCAATAGTGTATTTTTAAATGTATGTTGAAATATATTAAATATATTAAATTAAAATTATTTAAATTATTTAAAATTAATATTCTTTCCTGTCACCTAAAACCATGTTGAATACCATATTTTAGAAGATGCTAACCCAGCAAATGAGTGAAAATTCGAAGAAAATTCAACTGGTTTGAAAAAGAATGTACAAACAATTAGAATGTTCTGAAAATAAGGTAGTAAGTTTCCTATCACTAGAGCCATGCAAGCCAAGATTGGCCAATCACTTTTAAGGGATCACAAGCATTAAAAACATAGAATAGATTATTTTCAAGGTTTTTTTTCTCAGCTCTGACATTCCATGATTTTAAGGCCTAACCTAGTACTTTTTAATTAGTTGCTACTGAATGGATCTTTTGTAGAATAAATTTTAACTCACACTTCCACCACGAGAAAGCTGTGGTTGTTCTCTGTTGCTTTCCAAATGAAATACTTTGTGAAATGAGAGGATTACATCTTCCTTTTAACTTGGTTAAGTTCCTAATGAAGTTTCTACCTGTTTACTCAATGAAACAATTTCTTCTCATTTTAACTTTTTCATTTTAACTCTTCTCCAAAAAAGTAGACAAGGAGACACTTCAATCCCAAGTCTGAGGTCATTTCCTAAGTAGAAACTCCACTGAAATCAACAGAAGCCAGGAGTGTCTTAATTCCTTTGGCGTAAGGAACATTCTCCCTCACACTCAATCACAGAATTAAACCTGGGCTACTCTCATTTCTGAATTTCTATTTTGTCTTCACTTCCCATTTCTTAAAAAAATAACAACTGCAACATTCCTCAAAAAGGTAAGAAGGGTCCAGTCTACTAATCTCTCTCTCTCTCTGAAGAAAAGAAAGAGAATTTATAGCTTTTACTGGTTGTGAAAACCAGGAAATAATAGAGAAATCATGCATTCTGCTGGAATTCTCCTGAGTGTATTAAATTAAACTGACAGCGTTGATATCGCTATTCATGTTGAAATAATTAACAATTCTAAGGCTATTAATGGTGTATTGTATCACTGTTTTAGAATGGGTAGGATGAATGCAAAAAACCTTTTGGTGACTTTTGCTCCTACTAAAATTTAATTAGCCTTAGTTACTGACCTCATGTTTTATGTAACAGTACACTCCAAAATGATCTCATAAAGAATTGAAGTTTTAGAAGAAAGTCATTCTTGCTTTAAAAACTAGCATCACATAAAAGTTCTCTGAGTGTTTTTTAACTACTTTTGCAAAGTATTCTTATAATTGCTAACATTACCTATGGGACTGACTGACTTTGAATTTAATTGAAGTAAAAATGCATCTCTTTGACAAGGTCACTCTTTAAAGTGGAACTGTACTACTTTGCATTACAGTTCTGATTTTTTTTCTTTTTAAATTAACTATGATCTATAAAATTATCAATAAAGAATAATACCTTGGCCATCAAATATTAATAATGATTACAAGAGAGGGAAACTACCTTTAATGCACATAAAATTTATGGGTGGTAATGATCTCTACTAAATTGGAAAGACTGTGTCTGTGCAGCTAGGGTTGGGCAATACAGTGGGGTTCAATGGAATGCTCTGAGCCAGAATAGCTACGCTTCATAAGAGACTGGAGACTATGACATCTAAATGAACTGAAATCAAGCAAAGACTTAAAAACAAAACAAAACAGGAAGTACTACACATGGTACAGTGTTGTGGTTTGAGGACAAGTGGGAAGGAGTTAATCCACCAATATTTCCATGTTATTTAGTGGGAGTTTTATGAATGCTCTGTGATTCCACCTTGTTCTGAAAGCACATTATAGAAATGATGATTTTGTATTAATTATTTTTGACAATTGCAGACATATTGGACTTTCTGCTCCTTCAGAAAGTTGTTACTAAATGTCTCTTCTCAGCTTTGAAGAAACAGGAGAAGGATGTTCTAATCTTCCTTCTAGTGGATGAACTGACCTGGAAGCTTACACTAAACTACCTTCTGAGCTAAAGCCAGAATCATGCTGGTCAAATGAAGCACAAGAGCTCAATATGCTCCAAGTGCAATGTCTGAGTGACTTGAGACTTTTTTCCATGCAATCTTCAGTTTTTCAAGAACTCTTATTTCCAAAAAAAAAAAAAAAAAGCCATCTTATTTTAATATTACAATTGTATTATGCTAGAAGCCCCAGGACATATAGTAGTCATGGAACTCCCTTGGTTAATAGTATTTGCAAATATCACTTGAGGCAGCGTTCTTCCTCCAGAATGAGTCACCAACTGTGACCATTGCCGTGATGGCTTTATGGAACGAGAGAAGCAGCATGGAAGGGCATGAACCCTAGAGGTCAAAGGAAACAAAATAAGACAAAACACTAGGTTCAAGGTTCAACTACTTGCAAGATATAAATATGGATAAATCACTAAATTCCTGTGAGCTTAGCTTCTTCAGCCATAAACAGAGTCAATACAGACTGACTTCCAGTTTCCTATGAGAATCAAATGAGATCATATATATCACAGATATTTGAATTCCCAAGGAGCTATATATATATATGTAAGTTGTAGTTATTAATAAAATTTTTGTCGTTTTTAATTCAATTTTTGCCATGTCAGACCTCTTCCACATTTGGAGCTCTCTGCAGAGGATACATGGGCTACAAAATTACACTCCTGATTTTATCTCATCTCCACACAAAAGAGAGGTTTATACTCATCCTATATGTGGCCAAGTAATTCACTGTACATATGTTCTGTGTCATTATAACCAGTCAACAAACTTATTGACTGCTCTGTGTAGAGCAACACGTTAGGCCCTTTGGAATTAAAAAAAAAAAGTAATGAAAAAAGGAGTGTGTGATTTAATTAAAAAGACTGAGCAGACATGTGAAAGAGCTGAAGAATGTTGATGAAAAAATATATGAACTCAAATGATTTTACTTAGGTATTCATAGACGACTGAACTGTGTCAGTAAGGAGGCTGTATTAAAGAGGCAACTTTTATAAAGGTTCTGGGCCTGGAATGGCAGAGTTCAAGGGGAAGTGGTATGTTCAAGAGAAAGAAGAGTGTGGCACAGTGAGGACCTATTCCATGGCCTCCTGCAGGTGCTTATTCAACCTAGTAATCCTATATTCTCCCTTTACTTCCCCTCCTGACATTTGTCTGTGAAGTAACTATAGCTTGAGTGCTGCAGAACCAGATATCTGCCTTCTAGAATCCTCAGTCCTAAAATTAAACTGAAGCAAAAAATGTACTCTATTAGGAAGATTTTAGAATATTGAACATATGCCCACCCAAAAAAAAGAGGGTTTTGTGGGAAAGATTAATTTTTCACAGAGGGAGAGCTTGAAAGGACATGCATAGGCATTCCTAGCTTTTTCTCTACTTTTTTGACAGAGAGCAGGTTTGGTTTTCAATTTTCTTTTTACTTATAGATATGATACAGTACTAGAGGTTGAGAACTTGAGTTTTATATACAATGGGACTTGATAACTTTGGGCAAATGACTTGCCCTCTTGAGTCTCAGTTTTTCCATTTCAAAATAAGAATTCTGTGTATTCTCCAGAATTTTTAGAACAGAATATATTGAATTTCTTAGGAGGGGAAAAAAACACTATAAAGATTAAATATTGACTTCTGTTAATATTCTTTTAAAAACAAAATCCAAAATACCTGTAAGAAAACTTATCAGCGTTCTTCAGCCCAACATTTTTATAACAGTTACTCTTATATCAACTGAAACTGAGCCATGAGAAAGTCTACAATGGATTAGAAAAGCTTAAAATGAAACTCAGCCCTTGTTGAACAGAAATCTATGACCCTGAGACATGCAAAGAGATACCCAACCAAAAAGGAAAAAATTATTCTACCTTATCCTAGATGACTGCTCTTCTGCTTTCACTGAAATTTTTCTAAATCCTCCACTAATTACTCCTAAATGTGTACATAAATTAGCCACTCAACCAGAATATTTTAAATTACCGTCCAATTATATTTTTGGACTTTAGCCTCTTAAACTGCTCAAAGACAACAAAGAATTCCATTAAAGAAAAACGAACTTATCTGAGATCTTTCCCACTGAATGACCAGGAAAGGTGTCTTCCTTAATGAAAGTATGATGGGAAACAACATAATCAAGAAAATATGGGAGAGGGTATCTGATGTATGGTCCTACTGTTACAAAAGTGACAAATGAGTAAAAAATTTAAAAAATGAAGCCTCGGTATCTTCAACAATTCTACAGGGTGTTCAAAAACAAGAACTTACCTGTCATTGGTGCAAGAGAATGCAAGAGATTTTATGTTTTATTTTCTCACATAAATTTTAGATGAAGACGTGAAAATGGGTTCTTTGAGTTGACAGCAGCAGTAGTCAAATCCCATTCTAACCCCATCCCCAGATGAGGTCAGGAAAAGCTCTTGAAAGTGGCTTATTTTACATCATAGCCCCAGGTTAAGCCAAAATAATCCAGGAGGAGGAAAACAACAATCATAACAACAAAAAAATTCCCACAGTGAGCTACACACCCCAGATGCCCAGACTTTCCATGGGATCTTAATGAGGGTCAGAGGTCAGTGCTAAGGAGCCTGGTGAAACAGTGAGAACCAAGATCCTGTTTCCATTTTAATGCCCTTATGTTTATGTTTTGCGTTCTGCAGGGGAAAGGCCGAGACAATTCAACTTCCAGGGAGGCCAGAGAAAAATGCCCTGGATGTAGTAGTTTGACAGAAAAATAGGGGTGTTCCATAGGGCCAAAGGTAGCCTCAGTTCAGAAAAATACAGAACTGCCAAAAAATATACTGTTACCTCAAAGTTCTCATTCAACCCTGGCCAAAAATTAAAGTACATTATTAAAATAAAGACCATTGTTTTCAATCTGCCCCTTCACCTCTCCACCCACACACCTCAAGAGAAGGTTGCTCCTGTTTAAATTTAGCAAAAATGTTAGTTATATAATAGTCATGAGCCAGCTCAACATCCCAGTTTCCCAATTTTGTCACGCCTGACCTTCCTATCGCACTCTGATAAACCTCATTCTATTACAGCTGCTTATTTTGTTTATCTTAGAGACTCAGATTATAGTTTATCATTAATTTAAACTTACCTGTTTGCTTGGCCATTTCAGTCAAAACTGGTTTTTCTCTCTACAGCACAATTTTCCCCAATTTCCACAATTTACCTATAGTAAAATGCTAGACCCCCTCCCAGCAACCTATAAACTGCCATTCCTTTCTCAGCTTTTAAACCTTTGATAACCTTTGAAACTAGATCCAAATCAACATTTCATGTAGTTCCTGAGCTTATCACTTTGGGATAACTTTAGCTTCTGGTTTCCAGGCCGGGACTTGCTGGAAATCCTGAAACAACATAAGTACGTTCATCCTAGAGGGAAGTCCAAAGGGGATCGGAAATGCCACAGTCTATTCTGACCTTACCAAATGTCTAGCTGGTCCTGGCTGTGACTCAGGAGGAGCAAGCTTCTCAGACATTCTGTGGTTAAACAGATGAGAGAAAATGTCATGACAGCCTCACCCAAGAGAACAGGGAATGTGATTCTTCTGCCTAGGTCTAGTACTGAAAATGAAATAAGCCACAGGGCCCTGGTGGTGAACAATTACAAACAAAGTTTATTGAGTGCCTACTCTGTGCCAGGCTCTGAGATATGCATTCTACTTGGCTTAACTCCTTGAATCCATCCAATAGTCTTCTGAGGATAGTTACTATTATTCTCCCCATTTATAGATGGGAAAACTGAGGCTCAGAGAAGTTAATCTTCAAGTTAAAAAGCTAGAAAAGGCTAGATCCAGTTTTAAACTCAGTCTGGATCAGAACCAGCAGCCTGTCCTCTTTGCTATGGCACCTTCTGTCAGCATTTTGTGCCAGAAATCACCTGGTGAATGCTGACACCTGCTTCCTTCACCATCTCTACCACTTCCTAACAAGATTCCATTCCCTGTATCAGGTTGAGTTATAAAACCTACACACACACACACACACACACACACACAAAAAAAAAAATCATAAAAATTTTTTATATTAAAAAAGAAGGTGACTCTGATACAAACCAGAGTTGGAACCACTGACTACTACAGATAATAATGTTGATCAATAGATTTTATCAACTGTAAAGCAGTTTGTGAATGCTGTTTTTTTTTAAAGATTTTATTTAGTTACTTGACAGAGATCACAAGTAGGCAGAGAGGCAGACAGAGAGATGGGGAGGAGGCAGGCTCCCTGCTGAGCAGAGAGCCCAATGTGGGGCTCGATCCCAGGACCCTGAGATCATGACCTGAGCCAAAGGCAGAGGCTTAACCCACTGAGCCACCCAGGCACCCCGTGAATGCTTTAATAATCAATATCCTCCTTGTGGGTAGAGACATCATCTTATAGACCTTTGCATTATTTTTTCTACTCACTTGTTGAACAAATGGATACTAAGTGCCTACTGTATTCTAGGAACAGCAAGGACCTTCCATAAACATCAGAGAAAATCTCTGATCTCCTAGAACTTAAAGATCAGCTCTGTAATACCCTGAGATGAAGCAGGGTCACAATGGCCATTCAAGAGGCAACTATTCAATTGTTAAAGTATTTCTATGTATTACTTTGCTTTAACCTTTTAACTATAGTTTGGGGCAGATATGATCTCTAGGAATCACCCTTTCAGTATCTACTGTACAAAAAGACTATACATTCTGTTATCAGCACTCTTCCAGAAACATCGCCCCCACTTTCTTCTCAATATTAAACCCCTATTTCTTTGTGGTTTAGAACAAAACATGATGCTCCACTGATAGAAAGATACTTCCCCAGTGGGGACAATACTTTCAATTTTCTTTTTTAGAACTGAGTCTATGTTCTCAACTCATCCTTTTTGGGCACCACTGAAATCCATTGAAAAGTGGTAATTCAGAATGACTATGTTCCTAAGTTCTCCAACTCCAGCTTGGTTTGCAACAAGTTTCTCCTTGGCCATAAATCAAAATTTTTATCAAAACCAAAAAAAAAAAAAACAAGCAAGATTTGGTGTTTGAAATCCTAAAGACATGGTTTGCACACTTAATTTTGTTGTTGTTATTGTTATAAATTTTCATGAAATTCATCTGGTCTAGGTTTCTAGACCTCCTGGTAGACAGGAAATACCTCAATAGTAGTCATGAATTAATTCAAAATTTGGGGCATATAAACTATTGATCTAAAGAAAAAAATTGTACCTCTCAGAGTATATAACTGAGAAGACTAAAAATATATTCTTTCACTAAATTCCACTTCTTTGGTCAACTCATTTTCATACAATCCCAGATGTTTTTCTTAAAATAGTGATTTAAAAATGTATACATCTAATAACTTCCTCCTTAACATAAGACAAACCTTCAGTCTCTTTTGGTTCCTACTATAAATGGCTTCCCTTTTAAAATACACCTGATTTCAGGAAATTGCTGTGATTTTATTTTAAATTAGTATATCTGACAGTAATAATTCAAAAATAGCATATATATTTGATATTTAACATTCCTTAAAAAGCCAACTCCTTTGAGCGCCTAAATAGGTGACATCCATTAGAATCTAATCTAAAAACTTTTGTTTAATGGGGAGCATGGCCATGAACTTGGGAAAAGAGATTAGGCCAAAATCTTGACTTTTCTTTGAAACACTCTTTTAAGAGTGAAAATAAAAGATACATTCATACAGAGGTCTCACAGGCAACTGAACATGGGAAAAGCATTATTGTTAAAGGGAATGAAGAGGAAGGCAAGGCGGAATCATCTGGATAGTGACCCTAACCTCAAAAGCCTAAGCTCACCTCTCGAGGGGCAACCTGGAAACTGAGTGAGACCCAACACTGTCTGAGTGATCTGTCTGGACCACAGAACTGAAAATTGGGCCTGAGAATTTTCCCACTTTGTTTTTCAGTCAGACTATAAACAGAGATATTTTTATTACCTTCTGAACAATTTCCCTTTCCAAACACCGTTTGTCAATCAAGTTGGGCACACAGAGCATACTCAAAAGTCTATGAAAGAAAACTTCCCTTTAGAGTAGTACCCAATCCAATACCCAATGCCTTTTTTTTTTTTTTTTTTTTTTTTGAGTCTCTTCTGCTCACCAAACAATGGAAATTCAATGGAAAAGAAGACCAGCAGGGTGAAGAAGACTATCAAGAACCTGGGGATGAGGCTGGGAGCTATGTCTTAAATAATAGAGTAACATTTGCTCAACCAACCTGCTTCATAACCTGCAATTATACCAAGGGTTTTTTTTTTGTCGTTGTTGTTTGTTTGTTTTCTTCCTGGGCTCACTATATCTTAAGGTTAAACTGTAACAAAATAAAAAGTAACAGAAAACCTACAAATTATTTTGAAATTCAGTTTTATTTTATATTTTTGTAGTTTTGTTGTTGTTTTTGTAAAAGGTCAGAATGCATAGCATTTAGGGGAAGTAGCCACTGAAATCAAATTTTCATTACACTTATCCATGGCCCCACTATAGCCAGATGCCTTGGAGTTGCTTTACAACCCACAGACGGGCACTTTATTGTAAGATAAGTTTGTAAAGAATAAAGTCTGGGGAATGGGGTAAATCCTTTAAAAACAAGCCAGTTCCACCTTAATAAGTTAAAATGTTTGAGTAAGTTAAACACTGTTCTCTGCAGCTATGAGGAGCCTTTACACCTTAGTCATTTAGTGTTTTGGGCAGCATTTCTTTCATTGTCAAAGTGATCCAAATGAACTTCTCCTGAAAGCCTCTCTTTTTCAATTTAGTCTAAAAATAATGGACTTTCTTTCTTTTTAAAAAGTATCTTAATGAAGAGACAATAATTAAATGACTCCTCTCTAAAAAATACATTTTCTATACTCTTAGCCCATTTTTAAAAGTTACCAGGTCTTTACCGAAAGAGATAGAAAAAAAAAAGCTATTGAATCTGTGGTGTCAAGGGAGCTGACGAGATATAAATAGGGAAAATAAGAATTGACTCTTTTGGGGATGGTTTTATACCAAATGTTCCCATTTGTGTTTGATTAATTGTTCTTTAAGCTGATCTCAACACTAGAAAATACAGGCTTTATGAACTCCTTCCCTAAGGATGCAAAGTTACTTTTTCACAAGTATATGCTAAGATTCACCTTAACATTATATAGAATTGGGTCAAATTACAGCATTTCAGAAAATGTGTGTGTGTGCCTTTCAAAGACGGTAAGGAAAGTGGGCTCCTGAAAGTCGCTCAGATAGATAGCACAGTGGGAGGGAAACAAAACGCCCTTCTGTTTTCCATTAAAGTTATGTTCTGCACGAAGTTTGATTGCTAAACATCTGGCAGTCTTTTCTCTGATAACGTAGTTCAGTGGAGTGGACAATACTAAGCCTTTGAAGCTCTCCCTGTAATTCTTAAGTGGTAGGTGAAAAAGAGAAGAAGATAACTCTAGAATTTTTCCCTTCTATCAAAAGTGGCAAAGAGGTTTACAGTCGTTTTTTTTCTTTATTCTTTGTGGTCCCATTGTCCCCATTCCCTTGTATAGGATATAGAAGAAATTATGGGGGAAATCACAGAAATCCTGTGCCCACTTCCACTACCAGAAACAAAGCCTTCTGCCTTTTCCTTCATTGTGGGGAAAGGAACCAAGAATTGACCGAAATACTCATGATCATGTCTTTAAATGCTTCGGGTAATTTATAGTGAGAGAAAAAGCAGAAATATCCACAGTAAGAAGATCTGAAAGATTGTTCTACATTGTTTGGCTCTGATACTATGCACCACTTGTTTTCTAAAGAGTCTTCCCTTCATTTATTCAAGCTATCATTTCCAACAACAGCAAAAAGAACTCATTAATGCTTAATGCTAATTACGAATCAGCATTTTGAAGCTGGGGGAAAAATAACATAAAAGTCACCCAACCCAACTTTACATTTTAAAGACAAAGGAACTTTCTCAAAGAAGCATAGTGACTTGTATAATGGAACACAACTATGTGAGAATAATTGAGGTCATTTATAAGATGCACATAGCAAAATATTTTTTTCACAAATAAGGATACGGATAGTTATGAAACTAAAAGAGGGAAAAACAAAAGCTTGTGATGCAGGAGAGTCCTGTATAGAAAACTAGAAACTTGTTGGTTACAAATTTGCCTATGTGACTCCTAGCCACCAATGCAAAGAAAGAAAAATGATTTGTTACATATTCACTGTTCATAGATAAAAACATCTGTTTTTACTTGGACTCTCATTAAGAAGTCCCTACACTGAAGTGCGAAGCACCCCTGAAGTAAATGCATGTCTGCAACAGTAAGTTTCATGGGGATCATGTTCCTCAAAGAAATCTTAGAGCATAATGCTGAAAACAGAGTAAGCTCATTCCTACTAGAGACCACTGTGATTCCATTTAGGTGCATTCCTTTGAGTTTTGGCTTTGCCTGGACAGAAAATCCACATGAGGAGTGGAAGGAACAAAGGTCTTTCAACACACATTTACTGGTTGAGAACTTACACTTTGCCAGGCTATATTCTAGGTGCATCGTTTACGTGAACCAATTTCATCTTCAGCAACCTCTGAGATATATACTGTGTCTTCCCATTTGACAACTGGGAAAAACAGGTGCATGACTTGACCAAGTACATGTAGCTAGTGAGGGCTAGAGGCCCACACTCAGGATATAGAGCCTAGGCTCTAAGCAACTCTCTGCTACTTACTAGGACTGCTGCTGCTTGACTCTCTCGTAGGTCACCACTCTCCCCTGTGTGCTGTGCTCTTTCAACAGTTCTCAACCTTAAGATCCACTAAAGGGCAAATATTGACACTGAAAATTATCTTTCCGGTAAATATAGTGCTGTTTTTCCAAACTGTACAACAAAAGCAGCTGAAAGTTGATATTTTTAAGCCCTGGACCCATGCTGAAGAGAAACTATTTCCCAAATTGATTTTTACCAAAACCAACCAACCCTAATAAATGCTGAAAAGGACAGTTTCCTTCTGATCTCCATAGGAAAATAGAACAAGAAATGCAAGTCAAGTTCCAGGGCTCACAGTGAAATAATTCACTATAGAAAAGGCTCCTGACACCGCAGGGAAAAGGCACTTCTGCTAACACTTCTAAATGTCCCTTAACCATGCTCTCCTACTTACTTTGTAATGATTGCTTGTTTTCCCTTTGGGCCTACTAAAGTATTTAATTGCAATTACACTCATTTACATAGCAGATGAGGCTAATTGCTGGTATTAGTTACCAAATGTATGCTTGTATTGTGAGGGTGAAAAAAATGCCCTACAGAAAAGAAAACGACTGTGCCTCTAATTAAGGAGTTATGAAGTCAGAATGAGCTGGTTCCAAGATGTAAATATGAAATTGAGGGCTTTCAGAACTCTATAATAGTTTTTTATTACTCCATCTCACTTCCTTGATTACACACAATGTTTAGGGACTAAAGATAAATACAGTGCAATGTTCATAGTGCTGACCTGATTGCTAGGCACATTCTCTCACACATAGATTGAAACAAATGCAGTTGTCTTGCAAACCCATGATAAATGGTGGGTTATGAATACCTGGTCTTCATTTATTTGGCTATTCAATTGCTAATCCTGTCTCCACTTGTGGCAAGAGCAGTCTTGGCATCATCAAATATACACAAATTGGTATTTGAGGCTTGTTATGCATACTTGATATAGAATAAACAAAGAAATCATAAAATATGGTGCGAATTCTTTGAGAAAGACCAAAAGTTGGAGACCTCTAGGTTGTTCCGTTCTTCCCTGATTAATTAATGTGTTGGCACAATGTCTAAACATGGCACTCTGTGGTGACTCACCTTGATGAAGCTTACAATCTCATTGGGAAGACAAAATTCATACCCCTGAAACCATTCCATATATATTTTTTTCCCACCCACTTCATGCCAGAAAGACTTTAAGGCAGAATGGTAGCCAACGTAAGAGATGACAGCATTTAGTACTAACTATAAACCAAAGGGTCAGAAAGTCAAGCTGTCAGAAATGACAGGAGCCCTTTGAGAACATATCCTAAATATATATACATATATTTTTTTTCTTAAAAAAGATTTGCAATGGACAAATAAACAACTTTCACAGTCACAGTGCTCAAACTGCCAGGACTAACAAACTTCATTAACAGTTTCTGTCTTTATAATGATTTTTCGCCAGTAACATTTTTGTTCTAATTTCTCATTCTTCTTTTTAGTCTGGATCCCTACCATAACCTCCCACACATTATCTCAAAGATAGATTGTTTCTTTAAAAAAGAGAAAGAGATGAACAACAGACTGAGGAAAGGAGAAAGGGAGGGAGGGAAGGAAGGAAGGAAGGAAGGGAGGGAGAGAGAAAGAAAGGGGAAGAGGGAAGGAAGGAAAAACTATTTGCTTTGTTGATTTTCTCATTACTGAATGCTTAACTATGGTAATATTATACTATACAGTATTCAGTTACCAACATGGGTCATTTCATGAATTGAGTCTGGCCATCAGCTAAGCTTCTGACTCTCCTTTTTCTCATAGAAAGAAAAAAAGAAAGAAAGAGAGAGAGAAAGGAAGGAAGGAAGGGAAAGTATTGGGGGAGAAAAAAGAAGGGGAAGGGAAGAGAAAGAGAAAGGATAAAGAAAATCCTCCATGGCCACCAAAAACAGCATTCCATGGATACCATGGCCTCACTCTTCTTAGTAAGCATTCTTTTTAAATATAGGCCTTTGGTAAACCAATCCCAGGTGGTACGATGACAGGGTCAGCTGAGTGTTATTTTTTAAACTTGTGTGAAAAATCCATTTTGAGTTTCATCTCTTCTCGGGGGTACTCAGGCAGTGCAATCACTAGGCTCTGGTGCCAAATGTAAACAGGACATCCTTTCAGATATCCAGGTCCAGCTGGAGAGAACACACACCCTCTGGTTCTTGCCCTGTTCGGGAAACCGATCCCAGTCCTTTCATAGAGAGATGCTAGAACAGAGAAACCTACTCCTGCACGCCGATTGTAAACAGAACCCTTAAAAACATCTTTTTCTCACTATTGTTTGATGTGTCCCTCCCCATCCCTTAATTCTTCTTACACCACAGCAGCACCTGCAGGCTAAAATTGTCAGAGGCACCCCACGGCTGTGATTTGTCACAAAATTTTCCATTCATTGGGGAGACTTTATATCTTAGACCCTGAAATGTTAGGGGTAGAAAGCATGTGAGAGCTCAGCCAATATAATTTTTCTGGTTCTGCAGTTAATAATTAGACACTGAGGAGTAAAGAAAAGGCACAGTCTTTGAATAGCCTAATCTCTAGGTGAATTAATTACTGCTTTAGGTGCTCTTAGAAGCATGTGGGTCATAAAGAAACAAAAACATGAATTCTAGTCTGAAGAAGTTATATATGTATATTCTTATCATTTCTCTGCATAACACAGCACTAAAAAACCCCCCATAAGATATTATATTAGCAAGAGCTCTGTAGCAAAAGAACTGTAGAACTTCAGAGGTTAAAAGCATCAGTGAGAAAGGACTAGTCAGGAAATACTTTTGGTAGGAGGCAAAATCTCAAAGTGTTCTCTACTTCCACACTGGCAAAGGAGAGGAAATATTCTTACTCAGAAGTTTAAGAACAGCTGACTCTAATCCTAGTTGATAAAAAGTTACTTTTATCTCTACTGCCATATTTTTTCTTTTACTTCATTCTCTCATTTTTCCCTACCCTGTTTCATCAACTCACTGAACCCCACTTCAAACTCTACACACCACTCTTGGGTATCTGCCCAACCCAACTGGCTTACTCCTCTCTGAAAATTGCTCACCAAAGTAGGTCCCCAGTTGACTGGTCTTCATTAGGTCAGTTCTCCTCTCACCCCACCCATCTGCACCAGAAAAAGGTCGTTAGACCAAGGTTGAATGGCCAATCCAAGTTGGATCAATCCACTTCTTCCAGGAATTTGGAATTAGATTATCACTGTTCAGTTAGTCTCAACATGTAATTAGAAATATAACAAATACCTCTGAGACCTGTGTACTGGCCATGTGTATCTAAAGCAGAAAAAGACAGTAAAAGAGTACTTTCTGACTTTCACAGGAACTACCTCAATCCCTTTACAAGGATTGGCTGCACTTGTCCTGAGGCATGAGCGATGCAACCAAAGAATCTTAATTAAAACTCAAGTCCTGGAATTAAGTATTTTCCCAGTAATTTCATCTTAAAAGATGTCTCCTCTTCCTAACCATCTACCTAATTCTAGGAACAACCCATCCCTGTGCGCTAAGTGTGAATCCAAACTTGTCCATTTTTCTTCTTACCCTCCAGATCTGTCAAAGGAGTAGCATGGTCAAGTTCAAACAAGATTTAAGACCAGTTAGCTAAAATCAGATTCCTCTGAACAACTTTTAAAATGGTAATTGAATTTAAGGAATTACCCACCGGGGTCCCCAGTGCAGTCTAACCCTTAGTGTATTGACTTCTCAGAGTAGTCCGACTTTAAAATAAAACTTGAAATAATGTTGTTACTTCATGTTTTTACATGCTAATGCTAATATAGTAAGGTTTTTAAAATAAAATTAGTTAAGCAAATATATGTTTATACAATTGCATGGGACAATGATTTAAAATATTTGTAAAAGAAGTTTGGGTTTATAATAAGAATTCCTAAGTAAATGAGCAGAGAAAGGACTGACTACAGCTAGAATTGATATCACTAATTTCATGCAGAGGTCTGGAAAGAAAAAAAAAATATCTATGAGAAGACTGAATATTTTCACTAGACTATCACCATACATTGCCATCCTCAGGTAAATACATCAGGAACAACACTTTCAGAGACTTTTGTCTTTGTAACCAAAGCGATATTTTCTGAAGAATCACTAATTTCAGGTTCCTTCAGGAAGGTCACAAAGACCCTACAGTATCATATCCCCCTCTCATGTTTTCTTACCAATCCCCCACAACCCCCCATCAACACCATAGAAGTTATCAGAACCAGGTCTAAGCCAGGTTGTGAAGCAGAGCTCTGTTGTAGTATTGTTTCCCCAGATAGGTTCTCAGAATCCTCACACTGCCTCTTTAGACTGGGGATCCTCCCCATGATTCTCCCCACTTCCATACTAGCACATTTTTCCTGGACTACGCCCAGTGCACTTGATTTCACCATTCTCCACCATTATTACCATCTTTCCAAGTCCTTTTATCTTAGGACACTTAGATAAATGATAACAATGATGCTGATAAAATGACAAGTATTTAGGAGTGCTAATAGATTAATTCATTACTTCATCCAGCTAATTAGGTTTGCATTTTAAGAGAGCTTCTGGGGACAATGTCCATATTCAGGAATATGTCTTAAACCTCTTCTACATATACTATAAAATGTAACATAGCGCAGTTCTAGTAATAGGTGCCAAATATAAACTTGGATTGAATTTCTGAAAAGAATTAAGCCATATGAATCATTCTAGGTTTTCCCCAATGTCTTTCCATCCATCTCCCCTTTCCTCCCCCACATATCCGTATGTTCATGCCAGAAGAGGTTACATTAGTCAAACTGTATGTGGCTCTAGGTAAAAACCACAAAATAAATCTAGAATTTATTAGCTTTGTTTCTACATTATAGCCCCATTGAAGTCATTTGGACATACTTCATCTCAATTTCCTCTTCAATGAAATGGGGTTATTATTGATCTATCACTCCTAGAGCTTTTGGTACATTCTGTTTTGGTGAAGCAATTTGGAAGCCTTCCAGGAAAACTGTCAGAGAAAACTAAATATGGACTATTAATTTAAATATATATATATTTTTTACATATATATATTTATATATATTTTTATATGTTATATATTAATATATATATATTTTATATATATTTATTTACATATATATATATATCAGGCACCTATGATGCATAAAGCACTGTTTCAGCTCTTAGAGGAGACACAAATACGGTTAATATTTTCTGTCTTTAAAAAATTTACTATGGAAAAGATTAATATGGAACTTTATAATCCAGGTTATTTTAGTTATGATAAAATCACAGTATAAGCAACAACATTTTCTATAATTGTTGTGCAAAAAGGGAAGACATACTTTTTCCTTATCTTTCAGAAATTTCCCCATAAATAAATAAGGAAAAAATGGTGAAGCACCTCACATGCTATGGAAGGTATAGCCCAAAGAACATAGGCAAGTTCTATAATTTTCTATGCTAGATTTGGTAGCTCACCAGAAACTGACCTTATATCTTCAGAACTGTCCTTTCAATACCATTCATCTCTGTGGACTCTAGGAATTTACTGTATGGTGCCTTGTAACAGTGTTCACTTTGTTAACGTTAACTGTGAACTGCAGGTCCTGCTGGAGGTACTCAAGGGTAATATAACACAGAACTTCAAAGCCCAGGAGACAGCTAAAGAGAAATGAAGATAACAGTCAAGCTAGGAAAAGCTGGAAAACTGTGAGTGGCTCTAAATAGAGTCTACCCACTCACCCCCACCCCACCCACTCACCCCACATACACACACGAGCCAATAGAAGGCACATCAAGTCAGTTGTTAAACTGTACATTGACTGTGTCACAGCTTGGTTGCTGGGATGAATTTATATTATTCCAGGAATTACCAACTTTAGAGAGCAGATTCATTTGAAAATGCTGTCATGTTACAGGGAAATGCTGAAATATTAACACTGAGGCCCCTTCTGTCACCATTATTTTATAGAAAATCCCAGAAATTATAAGGTCAAATATGTCTGGGAAGTTCTGAACATTCATCAAAGATGCTGCTGTCTCTAGGATTAAGGTAAAGCATTATTTTTCTTCCTAATTTCTGTTCATATGAAATGAACACATTTTTGTGGGGAAAAAATGGTCTTTGAATGTTCACTCCAAAAACAACCAAGGAAATCTAAGAGTGAATCATATTTGCCCATTTTGAACTTGAAGGCTGATCTGCCAGCTTCTTACCCAGTACTCCAAGGAAAAAAGATTTTCTTCCTATCGTGCAAATAAAAGCATATCTCACTTCAAAACTTTCCTCTCTTTGGAAGTCATAGTTTTTGAACTTAGCATTAAAAGCAGCTGTCCAAGAAGTAGGTGGGTACAGGAAATGGGAGGGTGACAGACAGGGAACAGTGAAAGGGCGTTTTTATCTGGTCTCCGAGAAAGCTTGTGGAAAAGTTTTCCAAATACTTTATGGAATGGCAAGAAGAGACAAATGTTTGGAATTCAGGTAAATTCCATTCTATCAATGGAGAGAAACATGGCAGAAGTATTAAGGCACAAAATTTTCCAACTTTAGGCTTAGGGAAGTTAATACTCTGTGTGTGTGTGTGTGTGTGTGTGTGTGTGTGTGTGTGTGTGTTGCATGTGCACATGTTTTAATTAGGAAGTGCTATAAATAATTCAAATCTTGAACAAATCACAATTTCCCTCCCTACCCTCAAATTTCCACCCATATTAATTATGTGTCTAGTTAACTTTGTCCCTTATTTGGGTATGACACAACTACAGAAGTTAGGATCCAGGAAGGCAGGAAGGGAGGAAGGAAGGAATGGAAGAAGGGAGGAAGGGAAAAAGAGAGAAAGGGAGGAAGGAAGGGGGAAAAAAAGGTTTTTCTTTACCTTTCTTCTTCTGTACATTTTCTATAATAAAAATCCTTCCTGATAGCTACTCCCTACATTTTTCCTTATGTCCACTTTGTGAATTCAGCACACCAAGTCACATATTGGGTTCTGAATATCAAATAAGTTTTGTTACACGCTTGCAAAGAAAGTGAATATGATCTATTTAAAAATAAATTCACTTCAAGAAACATAACTAAGAACTTGGAGCAGAAAGATGGATCTTAGCCATCGCTGCATCTCTGCAGGCTATCCTTTTTCATATTCATCTTTGACCTGATCTGGTAACAAATTTACAGTTTCAGAGAAACCTGGAGTTTAACAAAAAAGCTAATATTTTCTCCATGTATCTGGTCCTTATCCCTTTGTATCATTTTGTGTTAAAATATCCAGCTTGTCAAGTGCTTCGGCCTTTCAGAGATGAGCACTAGAAATACATAAATACATAGATGTCTTTTTATATAGGCTTTTTCTAACTAAATTTAGCTGCAGGGGGATATAAAAGACAAACGTGTTGACAAATGACAAGATGTTACTCACTGTAAAAATATTATTGCATGCACACAATTTCCTGTTATGGTGCATATATTGAATGCAACTTTGTTCAAAATGAACTGCATATTAAGCCTTCTGATGCCTTCTGATGTGTTCTAGCTTGATTTTGGATGCTATGGAAGTAGCTATTTAAAAAATCTTGCCCTGAATCTAATATTCACAAGTAGAAGTGCATTTGCCCGTGAGATGCCACAAATTAAAAAATGTATTTTATTTGGATTAAAAGTGGCTTTGGCCAGAAATTCATACAAAATATTTCAGATTAAGTACATGAAGGATGTGGCTCTGGAGACGCATTAAGGAGGGTTACTGCCAACCTCTGCTAAAATGAGTGTTTTCCAATAATGATGTACAGATAGGCGTGGGCCTATTTAAATTTATTATCTATATTTCAAATAATTCAAAGTCCTTAAAGACAAATTTGGCATCAGAAGTATTCGTGTTTATGAGGGCCTTAGAAACTCTGACGTCACAAGTATTAATGTATAATTGGTTCTAATATATTGACCACCTAAAGAATATATATTATATATTATAGTGCCAATATCTCTTAGCAATAATAACAGAAACATGTAGTCCAATTTATTTGACTGAGTTGAACTATCTTTTAATATAAGATATCAAAACATTTAAAAAAGTATCAAGAATTCATGTATTCTCATTCTCCCTCAAGCCTTGGCATACTTAAATCTAGGTTAATATTACAACACAAAACAACTGGAACAAGTCACACATAAAAAGAACAAATCCGAACGCACTCATCTTGAGCAACTCAGGACTCTTGGACATAGAACTCATTTGGCTTGAAGAAACAACATCACAGAGGGCATCAGACCTTGGCTGGGGTTATGAACCTAGATGATTTATTCCACTGGATTCAACTGTTGGGCCAAAGTAGCTCTAGCCAAAGGTTATTCAGTATTCTCAGTGTTAATTACAGTTGTCCTGGTGGTTTATGTTATGTCTGGAGAGAGCACGACTAACAAGCCCGTTCTGGATTAGACAAGGCACATGGTAGACACAACACGGAACTCAAGGTCTATATTTGGGCATCAGCACGGGCAAATCCTAACTGTGTTTGGCACAAATACAGGTCTAATGAGCCTTCCAAGACTAATCCAAACACAAGCAAATGGCTGGATTTAGTAAAATTTTGAACATACTGCATTACAAATAAGAAATAGGTCCACTGCATTGTCCAATCTTTTATTTGAAGTCAATATTTAATTCTAAATTTTTCCGATTGCCTTCTCTAGCCTGCATATCTTACGGAGCCATCACACACCATGAGGCAAATATTTTTCCATTAGGTCTTCAGGGTGGGGATTCTAGTGAGGTCAGTGTTTCAGAGCTTGGTACAGGATGTTCCTTCAGCTTTCTGAATCCTGGCTCCGTGAAATCACTGATAAGCTGAGCCTCTGCTCTTGGTTTCCCACAGAACGGAAAAAAAGGATACATGAAGTAACTCGGGAGAAATGGGTAAAATGTATTTTCCCAGCCCAGCAAGCTCACTCGGCCCCGCCACCCCCCACAACATACTCCCACACACCATCTCTGTCTCTCTCTCTCTCTCTCTTTTTTTTCTTCCTTTCTGGCTTATGCTGTTCTTTTTTGGTCTCTGGCCCTAGTTATGACAGCTGATTGACATAGCTGGCAGTTCCCTTGGTGTCTGGTTAAGCAGAATTCCCCCTGCAAAACTAGGATGCAAAACAAAGAACAGACATCAGTGGAGAAAGGAAGACAGAACAAAACAAAACCAAGAGAGAAGCAATGTTGTTTGCTGAAAATATTTTTAAATTTTTCAAAAAGAGAGAGCAAACCTTTAAAAGATTGTTTTAATCTTCTGTGTTCTTTTTTTCTTCCCTCTTCTCTTTCTAGCCATCCCTTCCTCCCCCACCCGCCCCATCCCATACACACTGCTTTTTGGCTTTCATTTCTCCATCTGCCTTCTTCCTTGTATTTTTTCCCTGAGTCATAAACATTTTATCAGTAAGAAGTCTTCCTATTTCTGACCTTCCTCAGAGCCAAGCATTTGTTTTATCTTATTTATTTTTCCACCTGGAGGGCAAAATCATGATAGCATCAAGTGAAATTGCGAGCAATTATTGCTCTGCCTCCTTCCATTTAAGACCTGTCTTCCATGCTTCTACAGAAAACTAGATTTCATGCTGCCCCCAATTCTACCACATGCAGGGTTCAACACCCCCAGCCTAAGATAATTTTCACTAAAATTTTGTCACATGATACACGGCTCTCTCTATTTTCCCTTTATTTGAATGTCTACTGGGTGGGTCATTTGCCTAAGAAGTTTCTCTTAGTTTTCTATCACATTGCAAAAGATCCCATAAAATTATGTTCATGGAAGTGTTGGTAACTTAATATATCATCCCTTTGGTGGTATGCTCCTTTTAATATTATTAAGGCAAGTAAAAAATATACAATGATGAAAATTTTGGCTTTGGCAACAGGTCTTCTGAGTTATTTCTGATTTTATAATGCAATCCTCTATACTGGTTAGGACAGAGGTTTGTCCTATGTCTTAGGCAGGGTCCTAAAACTACTTAGTCTTGTTTTTCTTATAGAATTTTTACATAAAATTTGAACTCAATACTTTTGTGTTGTTCATTTTTATGTGTTTAGTTTTCTTAAACTTTTAGAAGAAGACTGAGCTCACGTAGCTTTTTTCACCTTCACAGATAATTCTCTTATATTATTTTGTATAAGATGAAAAAAAGATATAGATAACTGATAAAGGCCTTGCATCCAGAATATATAAAGAATTCTTAAAATTATGAAAACAAACAACCCAATTAAAAAAGGGCAGAAGATTTAACAGACATTTCATTCCACCAAGAAGATACATAGATGGCAAATTCCATGTATACAGAGTTAAGACACAAAGATGCTCCATGTCATTAGTGATTAGGGAAATACACAGTTGAAGCCTAGTAGATATGACTACACACCTATCAGAATGACTAAAGTAAAAAACACCACACCAAATGTTGCTAGAGATGTGAAGGAAATGGAAATCTTCATACTTTGCTGGTGGAAATGTAAAATGGTGAAACCTCTTTGGAATATAGTTTTGGTGTTTCTGAAACACTTAAATGTACACATACCCTGTGATCTAACCATTCTACCCCTTAGTATTTACTCAAAAGACATGCGAGCATATGTCCATTCAAAGACTTATACAGACCTTAACTTCATTTATAATTGTCCCAAACTGAAAACAACCTAAATATCTATCAACAGATGAGTGGATAAAAAAATTGTGGCATAGCCACACCACAGAATACTACTTAGCATTAAAAAAGAATGAACGAATGTTATATACATGCAACAACATGGGTGGATCTCAAAATAATTACACTGAGTTTAAAAAAAAAAAGCCAGGAAAAAAGAGTACAAACATTATGATGCAGCTTATGTAAAACTCCAGGAAAATGCAAACCAATCTACAGTAACAGAAAGCAGATCAGTGATTGCCTGGAGGGAAGCAGAGTTGGGCGGGAAAGATGGATCACAAAGAGGCACGAAGAAATTTGGGGGATGATGGAAATGTTCACTATCTTGAGTGTGGTGATGATTTCACATATCAAAACTTGTCAAACTACACACTTTAAATATGTGCAATTTGTTGTATGCCAATTATACCTCAATAAGAATAAATATGGTGGCTTGCCTTCTGAGATTTCTTTGCTCTATTGACCATCTCCTGCATTTAACTGACTTTCTCTTTCCTTATTCTATTAAATTTTTATCCTACTTTCAGAAGTTTCTCCTTACTGTGGGACCCTGTCCTGAAAGCGAGCTCTGACATCAGTTTCGAAAAGTATGTGGGAGCTGGGCAAGGGCCATGGAACCTTTGAACTTTTCAACTCCTGGGGTAAGCAAAACTTGTCCCAGTTTCAGCTGCTGCCCTTAAAAGGGCCTGCCACACTGCCAAGCAGCACCTTTTGCCCATTTTGGGGCTCTCTTCTTCTCATCCCATTGCTTCTCTCCACTTCCTTTCTCACTAACATCAATAGCACGCAGCTACTATGGCTGTACATGGTTTGTCCCTGTCCACTTGTCTTTTGGGGTTCGTGGGAATGCCTTATCACCTAGTTTGATCTTAAGGCCTATCTGTGAGTTTTTTATTTTGCTATCTTTTTTTTTTTTTTTTCTGTTTTTATACAGATTGGGAACTTCCAAAACTATACTGGCCAAGGCTAGCTTCAACTTCTTAGAATCCCTGATTAATGGACTTTTGACTTTTTCAGATTTTTTTAATTACTTTTTTGCTCTGTTGACAAAAATCAAACATGGCACTTTTATGAGGCATCACATACTGAAATTCATTGTTTATTCAAGTAATATTTGTTGAGTACCTACTGCATGAGGGGTACTATTCCAGGCTTTGGAGATAGAGTAGTGAACAAGGCAGATAATATCCCTGCTTGCATGGGGTTTTAATTCAATAGGGGAGACAAACTAACACATAAAATAAGTAAAATACATGGATATGGTCCATGTATTTGCATGAATATTTGCATCCTGCCCCCAAATTCACATGTTGAAATCCAAACCCCCAAGATGATGGTATTAGGAGGTGCCTTTCCCAAAAGCCTTTGAGAAAGGCTTTTGGGAAGTGATTGGGTCATGAGGGTTCTGTTCTCAATATTGGGCTTAGTACTCTCCTGAAAAGGCCCCAGAGAACTCTCTCACCTCTTCCACCATGTGAGGACACGGCAAGGAAGTGCTGTCTATGAAATAGGGATCAGGCCTTCACCAGCCACCAAATCTGCTAGCACGTGATCTTGGATTTCCCAGCCTCCAGAACTACCAGAAATAAATGTTCATTGTCTCTAAGCTACCCAGTGTATGGTATTTTTGTTACAGCAGCCTTCACAGACTAAGACATCTATGTATAATAATATATTATTTCAGTTTTTTAAATTGTCAGCATGCAGGTGATTAAAGCCTTGGTAGTAGATGATGTGACCTGGGAAGGGCTTGTAGAATTAGGAGAAACAGAAAGCTCAATCAGATTAAAATTTAGGTGCAGAATTAAAAGATAAGCCATGAAACAGACTGAGAAGTAAAAATCACAGACATGGAAATAGGCAAGGCAAGATTAGGATTACAAATGAAAATGAAGAAGAGTTTATAAAAGGAGGGAGGTATGAAATAACTACTACATAGAGCTTCACCATGAAAAAAGGAGAGAGAGAGGGCAATAGCAGAAAAAGGATGCAAACTCTCAGCAGTGTTTATTGCTAAGAAAGACAGTTGGTGTTTTGGATTGCAGTGAGGAAGCAAGAGGAAGGGTGAAACTAGAAAGAAATGGTGATTTATGTACCACTAGAAACCCCGTTTGGAGCTCATCCAAAAATTTTCCAGCAAATTTCAGTGGAAGTAGAACCAGGCACTGTCCTGGGCACTGGGTATAGAGAAATATAAACTCCATCCTCTTCTGCCCCATGAGATCATCACAGTCTAGTAAGAAGGAGAGGAAAATAGACTTAATTTATTAGTTACATTAACTATCTTAAGTTGGCTGCATTAGCATTGTGTACTAGATTGTAAACCAGTTGGTGGAATTTTATTACTGCAAAGGGCTTAGCAAATATCTATTCTCCTTTTTACATGATAAAAATGAATCATAAAAAGTTTAAATAGCTTGTCTAAGGCTACAACAGCTCATTAATGGAAGTTTCCCAATTAGGATAGAGTCCAGACTCCTAGGAATCTTTTTACTTGCGCACACAACGCCTTACTAAAAGCATGCCTATTTATCTTATTTTTAAATATTCCATGCATGTTTTAAATATTTAAAATCCAAATGGTCAATTCCAGCCAAAAAAAAAAAAGCAAACTGGGATAAATCTGAAACTACCCTGCTATCAACATCTAGAAATAATGGAAAAACACAACAAAATTTTTAATGGATATCTAAGTTTGAAAGAAAAAAAGGAAAATCCGAGGTGGCAAGAACCAGGAAACCAAAAGCCCTAATTGTACGCAGGAGCTGATTTTGCAGCTGCGCTGGGGTAGGGTCCTCTAGTTTGGCAACAGCTAGGGACTTTGTGATGCAAAGTACAGGAGACCAGATCCTGGGCCTATATGATGCAAGGTGTTAGAACTGAAACTGAGCGTTAAGTCAGGGCTTTCAAAGCCACACCCTCAGAGGAAAGGATAAGAGAAAGAAAATAGACCACCACCCAAGGGCGATGATAAGGAAGATTATCCATGAGCTCTGGGGAAAAGAAAATGAAAACAATCCCAAGCCTGCAATATATACAGATTTAAAGACTGAATTTATACCACCTTCTTATTTTCCCTTAAAATAAGAAATTAACAAAAAATTTAATCTTTCTATAGGGACACAAAGCAGAATAAAATAAAACCACTGGGAAGGAATACTTCAGTCTAGAAGGCAGAGAATACATAATCACATACACACAGAGAGAGCACCACTAAAGATGGTTAAAACTTACAAAGCACATATAACTAAAAGTCAGCAACAAAACTAATGGGAGGATTAACTTCTTGTAGCAAATCTTGATTGCCCAACCAGTATGCTTTGGGCCTTGGACTTTACCACTTCATGTTCATTAACTCCCAACTGTAGTTACCTACATGTATGCCTGAGGGTTGTCTCTAAAGAGCAGTGTGTAAGTTACTCTGTCCTTACACATAGCAGGCTATGTGTTCCAAGGAGGTAACACGCACAGAGTAGCCCTCAACCAATGACTAATATGTAAATATTCCAGCTCCTTTGCTCTTGGGCAAGAGAGGGAGGTGTGATAACTCTGAGACATATGTTCTAGCTGTTTCCCACACATTTCCTTCACCTCCCAAATAAGCCACTTGCTCTCGCATCTTCTCAAGGTCAACTTCTGGAGAAACCAGAACTAATAAAATAATGGGACAACAATTTGAATGAGAATATAAAACAAATATATTTAAAAGTGTTAAGACATAATAGAATGAATAGAAACTATAAGTCCAGAACTAAACCTACAGACAAAAGAAGAGGCGGATTTGGAAAAGAAATTAATAGAAGTTACAGAATAAAATTTGCAATTAATAAAACTTCAGTGGATGAGTTAAACAAAAGGTTAGACATAAATATGAGTTAATTAGTAACCAAAAGCTTAAATCTTAGGCAACTACCAAGAATATAGCACAGAGAGTAAAAGGAAAAAACAGGTAAGGTACATAAAAAAATTAACAGAAGCTTGGGGGATAGACCAAAAAGTACCAATATGCCTCCAAAATAGGTATAAGCTAAATGGAACAGAGATAGTACTCAAAGATAGAATAGCTTAGAGTTTTTCTAAAATTAAAGAAAGATATGAAAACCCAGATTCAAGAAACACTAGTCCTAAGCAGGATATATGAAAATAAATTTACACTTAGGCACATTCCTAGTGAAACTGCAAAATTATCAAAAAGTCTGAAAAGCAACCAAAGAACAGAGTGTGTATATGGAACTATGCATTACAAGCAAAGCAAGTTTCTCTCAATAGCAACTATAGTCATTAAATAATATCTTCAAAGTGTTAGGAGAAAATAACTACCTACTCCAAATTCATGCCCAGCTGAACTCCTACTCAAGAGCAAGGGCAAAACAAAAATATTCCTGAGATAAACAAAAACTGTAATGGTCTGCCATTCACAGATCCTTTTTTAAAAAGCTAGCAAAAATTAGACTTAAGAAAAAAGGAAATTACAGAATGAAAAAATGGGATGAAGGAAGCAACAGTGATCAAGTTAATAGATAAATATTTAGGAAAACCTGAATAAACATGGACTGTCAGAAGTAACAAGCACTTATTTAAAGGAGGAACTAAGACCAAGTCTGTACCAAAATGCTAGATAATAGTAGCATGTTAGACGGGGATGGTAATAGCAATTAAATATTCCAATGATCTTGCATTGCTTGAAAGAAAGACTTACTGATCATCTATAGAGTTTCTTAAGTCAAACATGCATATTAAAAATGTCAGGATAACTACTAAGAGGAATGGAAAGTATTTCTAACAAATGAGTAGAGGAGAAAATAGGAAAAATAAACTTTGTCAATCCAATATAAAGCAAGGAAGGTGAAAGAATGAAAAAAAATGCCCAGAGAAATCACCAAAGATGGTGTAAACATACATACACAACAGTATTCTCAAAGAAAGTAAATGGACTAAAAACATGCTCAGACTGTGGGGCACCTGGTTAAGCATCTGCATGCAGCTCAGGTCATGACCCCAGGGTCCTGGAATTGAGTCTTGCATTGGGCTCCCTTTTCAGCCGAGAATCTGCTTCTCCCTCTCCCTCGGCTCCTCCCTCGGGTCCTCCCTCGGCTCCTCCCCCTGCTCCTCCCCCTGCTCGTGCTCATTCTGTCAAAAAAATTAATACAATTAAAAAAAAAAAACTTCCGAAAAAAAAAAAGATGCTCAGATTGGACTTTTAAAATCTAGTTGGGTGATATTTTAAAGCAACTCAAAAATATTGCAGAGGTGAAATAAATAGAAAATAGTAAAATAGCATATTTTTTAAAAAGAATATTACTAGTAATTAAAAAAACTAAACAGGCCATGGAAAATTCAGAAGAATTATATTGTTCCCATCAGTGAGTTATTGCTCTATTACAAACCATCCCAAAATTCAGTGAGTTAAAACATAAATATTTATAATGGCTCATGAGTCTCAGATCACCTGGGAACTTGTGCTGATATGGGCCAGGATCAGCTGACCTTGACTGGGCACACTCATGCATCTATAGTCAGTGAATGCATTGCCCAGCAGTTGCTGGTCTAGGATAGCTTCATTTGCGTGTCAGCTCTTGGCTGAGGCGAGGGAGAGATTGGTGAATGGGTCATATCTCATTATCTAACAGGGTATGTCCAGCAGTTGGAAGATTCTAAGGAAGACAAAATGCACAAAGACCTCTCAAGGCCTAGGATTAGAAGGGCACACCATCATCTCTGATTCATTATATTAGCTGAAGCCAATATTATAATGAATAAGATCATAGGAATTTCCCTAAAGAAAATTGAGTTCAGTGGAACTTGATGGATCTCTGTATTCTATATTCAATACTATATGTCAGGATGACAGTAGCTAATACATAGGATATCTGGAGAAAAGAGAAATCAGACTGATTTAAAAATGCAAAGGGGCACATGAATGGTTCAGTAAGTTAAGCCTCGGACTTCAGCTCAGATCACGATCTCAGGATCCTGGGATCAAGCCCATCCTGGGGTCCCTGCTCCATGCTTAGCAGGGAGTCTGCTTGTCCTTCTGTCCCTCCCCACCACTCATGCATACTCTATCAATTTTTCTCTCAAATAAATAAGTAAAGTCTTTAAAAAATAAAAATAAATAAAAATCCAAAATGTCAGTAGGTATCTGAAGATTTAAAGAAAAATTAGTGAAGATAAAAACAGATGTAAGTAACAGCGGAGGTGGGATGTGTAGAGACTTTTTTTTCCTGAAATCACCTGCATGCATTGATTTTGAGACAATGAAACCATCCTTTTTCCACTGCCACCAAACAATCACCGCGATCTTTAGGTAGTATTTGTCCTATCCTTCCTTATATCCCAAGAAACAGCTCTAACACATACATTCCAAAGGGTATGGTGATTTCCTTACATCAAGACAGTTTTCAAAATCAGAAAAATTTCAACTTGTTCTGAACTTGTTATTATACTTTCTTGATGTTTTTGAATTTAATCTTCCCAATTTCACTGACAATTATAGAGCAGGCAGGCAAATTCTCTAAGCAGTATGCCTAAGGGGTTCCATAAAAGAGTAACACCCTTACAGACCATCAGAGCATAGGATTGACTAAATAGTTTCTAGGAAAAAGATCGAAAACAGCTGAGCATATCAAATTCAGTTGAAACCCAGAGTACTTAACCCGCTGAGGTATAGAAGAGTAACATGTGTTCTATAAAAAAAATGTATATATATACACATTTATATATAATTTATATATATACACACATATATATGTATATATAGTCATCTTCATTATTTTCTAAACACCTGTACCATCCAATTGAGCAAATAAAGGTATTAGAGGAAATAATCTGAGAGATTACAGATGACAAACATTTGACACATTTTAGGAGGTAAAATTTGAGACTAACAAAAGTGCTTTTCAGCATATTCAGAATTTAAAAAGGATTTCCACTTTCATTTTCCCAATAGAGAGGAAAATGGAGATCCAAAAGAGTAAACAGATTTAACCAGGGTCAAACTATAGGATTCACTGCCTCTGTTATTAGCAAAAACAGTACAACAAATTCCTTCTGACCTTCTTTGTCTTGACTATCACAGTATTACAAATTTAATTTCATCCCTTAGAAATCTCCCCAAGTTACCTGGGTTTGATTGTGGAGCTTACAAATTAGGAGATTCACTTGAGGCTAGGTCTCTTCTTCTTAAATGGATTCCCAACGTCTGAGGCAAAGGAACAAAACTACTTAATCTATATTGGATATTTGTACATTCTCTGGAAATTATTGACTCTGGTCTCTTAGTAACAGAGGCCTATGTGGCTAGAGACAAAATAACTCATTCTACCTGATTAAAAGATGTTACAATCATCCCATTCTTTTGAGAACTTTTTGTTTTAATTTAGTTCCTGATAAGAAGAAATATATGCTGAAGGGATAAGACAGAGTAAGTGTCAATGCATTGACTTGAATTTTGGCAATAAATCAGGTCCGTTAGGCCAGTTAATACTGTAAATATCTAATTGCCTCAATACTCCCATTTACTGCCTTGGGAAGATGAGACTCTGCTAAGTAATCATCTACACAATTAGACTGTCTACACAATCTATGGCAATTGTCTACACAAACTGCTATCTTCTGATATGAGGGGATGCAAATGAGATTGAGCAATAAATAAATAAATAAAATAAAAGCACCAGCTTGCTTTTCTCAAGAAAGTATATCCTGGGACCTTTGACACTTTTCTGTTTGCTATTTCTATGTTAAGCTAACCTTGAGCTAAAGTATTGTGAAACAATGAAAAAAAAAAAAACAAAAACAAACAAGGAGCATGCAGAATGATTAAGAAGGGAAGAAGGGCCGTGATCATTAGTCTGACATATGTGAAAGAGAAATCAGAGTATATAATCTAGCTGGGGGAGAACATGTACACACATGAAGTGATTTATCAAGTGTGATGGATTGATTATTAGCAAATGTAAACTAGTATGCACAAAGCTTCCATTAACCAGTACAACTAGACAATTAGCATAGGCCATAATTAACCTCATTTTTTTCATTCATGTGTGTTTAGCTTGGCGGAGGGTGAAGTACCACACACAAATATTTTAATAGTTTAAAAATTTCCAAAATGTGGTTTTGGACCTTTGCTGTTCTAGCAAGTGAAATACAGTTACAGTAACATTACATTTTGGATTTTCTGGGATAGCTCCCATTTCAAACACTTGGCCTCACTGTTTCCATTAAATCTTTCACTTGGGATTTTGTAAAGACTGGATGCTATCAAACTGAATACCAACAATCTCATATAGAGCTACAGATTGAGAAATTATAACAGACTGCCATAAATGCATCTAATGTGTGGACATACTCTGTAAGTTTCTTTTATGAAAAATATAAGTTTATTTTATTAACATATTTTCCTTTAAAAATAAAGATTACAGTTTGTATAAGATTTCAGTTAACTGATCAACCAAAGAATTAATAAATATAGAGAAAACATTCATAGAGATCTGATCAGACTTAATGCAGTTCATCCAGACACAGGAATTGAGTCATGACTATGAAAATGTAAACTGGCATTTTTGATATATCATAATATTCATATAACGCCATGTCAGATAATGTAGGTTAGTCTACTCAAAAAGTTTCTTCTTGGGCTCCTGGGTGACTCAGTGGGTTGAGCCTCTGCCTTCGGCTCAGGTCATGACCACAGGGTCCTGGGATCGAGTTCCGCATTGGGCTCTCTGCTTGGCAGGGAGCCTGCTTCCTCCTCTCTCTCTCCCTGCCTGCCTCTCTACCTATTTGTGATCTCTCTGTCAAATAAATAAATAGAATCTTAAAAAAAAAAAAAAAGTTTCTTCTTTGCCTTCCTCTACTGTAAAAGTTGGAAAGTTGAATTTTCAATTTCCTAGCCTCTCTTGTACTTAAGCAGTCATGGGACACAGTTCACAATGAGAGGTAAGCAGAATTCTGCTGAAAAGGTTTCCTTTCCAGAATAAAAAGACAAAGTGTGACAAAGAACAGTTTTCCCCTTTTTTCCCTGCTTGAAATACAGACAAGATGCCTGGAGGTTCAATACTCATCCTTATACCAATGCGTCAACCAAGTAAGGAAAAAACAAAGATAACCCCAGAGTTGCTGGCCCTGGTATTGTAAAGCTGCTATATCATTGCCAGAGCAGTTGTTTGTAGCTTTTGTTGTACGCAAGACTGACCCCCATCAAAAAAATAAAAACAAACAAACAAAAAACCCCACCCAATACATACCTTTTTTGGACCTATTACTTATTCTGGTTCCTACAGCTGACCACACTCCTAATTAAGGAAAATGTCTTCTATTTCTACAAATTTTAATAGGGGCATTTTCTCCTTCATTATTATCTCACTGTTTCTGACCACAGATTTGTGCAGTAGGCTAAGTAGTATTAGTCATAGAACTAGTGACAATAATAACAATTGTAGTAATAATAATAATAAGAGGTTAGAGTTATTATATATAATAATAATATATATTTTATATATATTTATATATTTAATATATATAATATATAATAAATAAATATATTTATATATTTATATATATAAATATATAAAATATATAATATAATAATAAGAGGTTAGAGTTACTATGTACTGCCAGTATGCCAAGTGTTTAATAAGGCATTCTCCCATAAAAGCCCCAGTCTTTTGAAAGCACTCTCAAAAAATTTTTAAACTCTTAGTTTCAAAACATACCACAAATCATTCTTATAAACTTGGCAAATTCAAAGTACAATTTGTAGCCATTTTTCAAATGCTGTTTTTTTTTTTCCAAGAAACATCAACAAGAAGCATTTAGCCATATTATAAGTCCGTGTATTTGAAAAAGAGGACATTCTTCCTTACCCCCTGCTCACTGAGCTGGATTGGATGTTGTTCCTCTGCTCCCATAATACCATTTCAACATTTCCATCATACCTTTGTCACATTCCACTGTAGTTATCTATCTCCCCAACAAGATTTTTTTAGGCATCTTTATATTGAGTGCCACCTACCATACTTCATATAACACTGTAGACATGCAATAAAGATTTGTCCGATAAACAAAGAAACTTTTAAAATATGGTCTTTGACCTTTTTTTTTCTGTAATAACTCTGCTTTCATCTTTCAATTATCATTGGCTCATATTATCTTTTATTTCTACCTCTAGCAAAATTTTTTTTAAAAATCTGAAAAAGGCTGGGATGCCTGGGTGGCTCCATTGGTTAAGTCTTTGCCTTAGGCACAGGTCATGATCCGGGGGTCCTGGGACAGAGCCAGGGAGTCTACTTCTCCCTCTCCCTCCGCCCTTCTCCACTGCTCATGCTTGCACTCTCTCTCCTATGCCTGTGCTGTCTCTCTCTCTCAAATAAATAAATAAAATCTTTTTAAAAAGTCTGAAAAGGGCTTACAGAAATTTGACATTATGATTATAGGGACAGATATGCCTCCAGAATATTGCATATTTTGTTTAATTTATAAAGACGGTGAGTCTCTGATGTATCTTCCCCTCGCTAAAGAAAAAGGAACCAAAATAGGAAATTTTGTTGAGTCATATTATTTGTTTCACTTAAAGAACTGTCAATCAAACACAATAGTAAATATTATCTATTCATGAAAGCGACAGTTTAAGTCTAGATTAAATGTTCAAAAGGTGGGAAATTTGTCCTCTGTGGCTAAGATGTCTTTATATCAATTTGTTTTTTCCAATATCAAAATAACAGCAGTAGTTTTTCCAATGTTAAAATGTATAAACATATATATGGATGTATACATACATATTTATGTGTGTAAATACATGTATGTATGCATATACCTGTTCAGAAATGTATACACACATATATAAACCTGCACATGTGTATATACACACATACACACACAATTCTGTATTCTGTTCCCTACATGTGTGAGGATTGATAAAATTTTAAATTTCAATCTCAAGACATTTTTTAAATAATGACAAGGTTAAGGAAACCCAAAAGTTGATGAAAAAACTGAAATACTTAGTCTGAAATCCTTTAAATGAACAATTGCATTCACAAGGTCTGCTAAACTTGGCCTTTATATTTCCTATCCTAGTATACCTTGCATATTGAGAAATCAACAAAATTATTCAAAATCCAAGGAATAACATTTGTGTCTTATTAAATGTATTCTTGAAATAATCTCATTATTCTAGCTATCAACACATAAGGTTTTAAGCAAAGGGTTATATAAATGTTATTGGTCTATGTCTTGTTTAGACTATTATCAGTTCATAATTATATGTTTTTTAAAATGCTTTGAGTCATTAGATCAATAAACACGAGAGGAACTAAGGAAGGAAAATTGTTATTGCTATAATTATGTCATAGGTCTAAAATGCTACCTATGAATAGCTTTTTGGATGAAAAAATTCAGAGTTATAAAATTATGGTTGCATGTGGTTAAATTGTACATGTTTGGGATTATATTATATAAAGCAACAAAACCATAAGCATCATCTTTTCTTTCTTCCTTCTGAGCAAGCAAGATCCCCAAAGTAGCTTTGAGGATACTTTATTTATGGGCCTGTTAGTTCAGGAGCCACACACCAATTCATCATGCTCCTGCTTTGTGCCATCTGTTATAAATAAATATCCCTGCCTGCAACTTTCTGTCGGGGCATGTGTTTACTGTTATGCAGATGAATGCAATATGGGAAGACATTAAAGTTAAAAAAGAGAAAAATTGCTTATGAAAATGTCTATCGAACATATATATTCCGACTACTTGTGTACTAAGGTTTGGATCACATGAAGGCCTCTAGGCCAAGCAGGCTCTGCCTCAGAGCTCCTCGCTTACCTTGCAGCTGTGGGTCGTATGGGCAAACAAGCAGGGGCTAACATGGCTAGGTTACCAAAGAAGTGTGCATGGCCAAACCTTCTTCCCAGAGTGCTTTACCATTTCACACAACACACTGCTGTGACTTTGGGGAGAGGACAGACAGGTAATGTGGGAACAGCGTTAGAGAGTTTTGAAGGTGGCAGTCAGCGCTCAAGTTAAAGAGTGAAGAAAAGCCTCCGGGGGCTTTTGAGAAGCAGAGTGACATGGTCAGAGTTCTCAGAAAGCAAAATAATTCTGAGAAGTGTGTAGAAAGGTTTGAAGTGAAAAGAGCCTGGAAGGTTGGGAATTAAGCCAGACAGAAAAAATGATGACAGTGACTCCAAGAGTGAAACACCATAAACAACCTCTGGAGCCAGTTACTGAATTCTCATGCATTCTTGAGACAATTGAAGGCCCTTTTCTTCTATAGCACCTTAGGCTTCTCTACCACCTTCCCGGAATTCCCACAGAACTAGAACTAGGAAGGAGCCGTCCAAAAAGACACGGCAGTAGCACTAAAGGACACCTTGCACCACAAGGACAGACAGTTGCACTAAGCAACACACTACATTTCAGTAAGTAGACAGAGTTATCTGTAACCCCTTATGTTGACGAGAAGACAGAAGGCCCAGAAAAATCACATGTAATGACACAGTGCTAAGAAAACATCTCATTGACTTACTAAAAACCTGAATAAGGCTTTTTCCCCAAATAAGCGGAGCAATAAAATTAGGACAAGCAATCTAAAGACATCTATTTGACTTTTGTTTGCTTCAACTGATTATAGTCTATACCAACAACCATATATTAAAACAGTGTTAGTATTTTTTATACCTGGAGTACCAAAAACCTATCACTGTTTTCAGCAGTGAAATAGAGAAATCTGGCACTTAATGCAGGTAACTTTACCTTAAAAATGTGTTTACAATCATGATTTTTTTTTCTTTATGCTATAAATTTAAAAACTATATAACTTGACTATGAATTTACTGGAATTCCTTATGGCCGAGGTAGAATGTTTTACTTGGTAAAACTATATGAGGAAAGGATACCTGTAAATTAACATAAGGAAATAAGTGATTTCCCACCTTCAAGATCAACTGCAACCCTCACCCTCAGAGTATCATTAAAGACTCGCTATATTTTCCAAAGAATATTTTTGAAAGCCTCTTCTATTGGCATTTTAATACTCTGCAATGTTGTCTGTTAGTCATTTTATTATTTCATTTAAAGATTTAATTCAATTCTCTTTGATGTGTTTGTCAGAATATTAATTGTTCCCATTATCTATTTCTAGAACAAGATTTCTCCTTGAAAATAGGCCCTCATCTTTTCCATTTTTAGTGGACCTAAATATTTCTGCTTGGAAATCAGAGTTTGTGATTAAATTTGAATTAAAAAAAAAAATAAAATAAAAAGACAGAAGAGGGGAGCCTGGTTAGCTCAGTCAGTTAAGAATCCAACTCTTAATTTAGGCTCAGGTCCTGATCTCAGGGTCATGGGATTGATCCCCGAGTTGTTGGGCTCTGCACTGTGCATAGAGCCTGCTTAAGGTTCTCTGTCTCCCTCTCCCTCTGTCACCCTCACCCACACACACCTCTCCACGCACGTGTGTGCATGCTCGCTCTCAAAAAATCAAAGACTACCTTTCATTAAGAACAAGTATTATCATTCTAACTAATTTGGTTTGTTCATGAGGTTTTCCAATTTTGAAAATTTCTGGAATCCTAATTTTAAAATTGTAAAAAGTAGGTTACTGATAAGAAAGTACCTACAATTATTCATTTTATATTAAACTGCTTGATTTGGGGTTCTAGTAATTGCTAAAAGTGGTAATCATTAATTAACTATGGGGAAAGTTAATAAATGCCCAATTATACTTTTAAATCGTGATTTACGTAGATTTATAGGTAAGGACTATAGACATCACCCGCGCGCTCCTCCACCTGGCCGAGTTCCATGCTAAGCGTGAACTTTTACACCTGTCATATTTAAAGTGGAAGGGTCTTCCTTTCAACCCTTGCTCCCATTTAAGCTATTTCATGGGCAGTTACTGGACATGGACTTTGCACTAAGCAAGTTCCACACTTGAGCAAAGTCAAGTATGCCTCAGCATTTGTGGCTAAACATAAAAAGAAGTTGGTGTAGGGGGTGGGTGCGAGTTTCAGTCTTAATATTTTCTGCTTTGCCAATCAGCCTGAGCGTTTCTTGTTTCCTTTCTACCTGAACTGTTTGCTGGAGAGATGACAAATAATGGAACTGATAGTAACTTTCCAGTGAGAAAGAACAGTCCCTTCTATCTGAGAGGAAGAATGTCAGGTCTGCAAAAGCCAAATGATCCAAAGTACCAGAGAGGAAAACCACCCAGTGTGACTCCAGCACCTTGGGTCTCCTCCCCAAACAAGCCCTCTGCTGCTATCAGTTTTGATAAGCAGGCTTTCCTCACCCATGAGGCTATAACATGATAATGTCATTCAATAACCCTCACACCCTTTCCTGCTATTTGTCCAGCACAGGAAACTGAGGATTTTCTTGTCGTGTGGACACAGCGGAAATATCTAGCCAGCAAATACTGACCCTTGCATGCAAACAGACCCATATCCTCTTTCCGCCTGACAACTTCCTTCCTGCATGCTAAGAACAATCTACCCTTCGGGTTTTTTTTTGTTTTTTTTTTTGGTTTTTTTTTCCGGACTTTATACTGACTACTCTGAAAGCGCTTGGGGAGACCAATGTAAACTTCCACTCAACAGCTGGATTCTCAAACAGGCTGACACTGAACATGGTTGAAGGCACTGAAGATGCCCTCTCTACATGGTGATATTGTATGAAAACAGTGTCTACATACCACAAACAGACAGGTGTTTTGGCAATTGCCTGAAGAATTTGGCCTCTCCGGACAATTGCACTAGATATTTCAGATCTGAATCTAAAATATTTAAAATTATAGGCCAGAAAGTTCTCTTTAGCTATACTGAGAATTGGACCTTCACACGGTCCTTCAAGCCATGGCCATTTAGATCTGGACAGGCAGAGTAAGTAGTTCCACATCCAAATTAGCAGCCAAATCCATTTTGCTCAACCCAGCGCCAGAGTGGGCTTGCTAAGATATTAAAAATCACTATTCATTTTTGAGTTAGGTAGTAAGACCTAATGAGGTAAGTTATTTTGCTAGTTAATCACACCTTACACCTCAAGCAAGTACAATGTGGCTTATCAAATTTCTTTCTGAATTACGGAAAGCTTAAGCCCGATAGTCAAAAGCCTTGTGTGTATTGGCTATATTTAATTATCAGAAAAAGTTCTTGATATTGAAAAGACAAAGAACTCAAGCTCTAAAACCTAACTCAAACTTAAAAAAAAAAAACCAAAAACAAAAACAGGCAACATTTGCATCCTTGTATGAAATCGGTGTCTTAGAATGTGGTGGCTAATAAAGGGCAAAATTTAAAAGCTCGTTTAATATTGTCAATAATTTCATTTGGTTTAAAACGTTTCAATTCCTGAACAAACCTCGTATCAGGATATGCCTATGCAGCCAAAGCTCAGGAGCATATAACAGGGAGGAGAAGAAGGCTATCTGTTGAAGGCAAGGCTGCCAAGCCTGAAGTCTGTTATCACCAGCTGCCTCTTTCCTCATATGTCCTCAAGTGCTCTCCAAAACTTCTACACATAAAATGATACCTAACAATGGTAGAAAAGAATAAACACTGCTATGTTTTTAGGGCAGTTGTTGAATTGGTAAATATGGTCACTTACGACACGACCTTTTATCAAATTAATTATCAAATTACCCAACTGATGAGTTTTTAAGCTTTTAATCAATACATAGAAGTTTATTTAAAAATGTATCAGATTAAAGGAAGCTTAAAAGTACCAAGGGTTGTCACCAGCATTGTAGTAAGGGATGGACTCAAACTCAGTTTTCTAGTCCTCAATCAATAATTCATTTGATTGTATGTTATCACCATGACCAATAAAATAAACATAAAAATAATATTAAAAGTATTCCAAACACTTAAGTGCTTCTAGTTTGCCATGAAATGTGCTAAGAGTTTTGCACTGATTATCTCCTTTAAACTTCACTACAAACCTAAAAGTCAGATAGTATTAGTTTACAGTATTATACTACTAGATGACATTTACTGAGCACTCATAATGTGCAAAGCACAGAATTAATTAATCTTAACAAGAATCCTGAAATAAAAGCATTATTCTAACTCTTATAGGTCGAGATACTGAGAGCTGAAAAGCCAATTAAACGATGGGGCTGGACCTAGGAATCAGAGAACCTGAAAGTTTAGAGCTCAAGACCTTGAGGGAGTCATTAAGTCTCAGGTTCCTCATCTCTGACATGGGTCTAAAAATAACTGCCCCACCCACTCACAGGGCTGTAAATGGACCAAAGGAGAAAAGGCGTGTGAAAAATTAAAACGGAATTTCCCTAACCCTTAATGCACACAATTTCAAATCACTAGGGTAAATGACAGGCTATATGTCAATTAAACATAAAAGCCACATTTCTCCTCTGTGGCTTTTTGTTTCTTCACTTCCTTTAACAATTTCTGACATTTTCATAAGCTTGTTCAAAAGAAAGAAAACCATGCCATTTTGAGAGCAAAGAGCAATTTACTTCATAATTGATTGGGTAAAATGTCAAGAAAACGAAGAAACAGAAGGGTATTGGTGTTGGCTGCAGCTTTAAAAACAACCCAGTGTAACATGGATAAAAGTTATGGAAAAGCACAGTAAGAGAGAATCTTATGCATCTATAGTTATTTGCTCAAAGATACTGCTACCTCAATTCTAATATTCAATCCTTAGAAACAAAAAGGCACTGATCAGCCCATTTTAGTTTGGTGCTTTCTTTGGGAGGCATAATCTCAGAAGGAAGTTATGGAGCTGCAGAAACACTCAGTGTCTCCATCACAGAACCCCAGTGTTAGGAGGCTCCTGCTCACACACACCCACAGCCACACAGAGCTCCAGTCCCACAAAGGCAGCTCATGGACCCTCCCAAGAGAGGAGGTTACCTGGAGTGTAGGAAGGAACATATACCACTCTTGAATACCTCAGCCTGGATTGAAAACATGGGCTAGAAAGGAGCAGATTTTCAATAATTTCATATTATCTGCCTCTGTTCTCTCTTCCATTGGGATGGCTGAATGGTGATAATAACTAATGTTTATTGAAGGCCTCTCTGTGCAAGATACTGTGCCAAGCAATCCACATTATCTCTCCTAATCCTGAGCACACCCCTCAACACAGGTACTATCATCTTAAGCATAAGGAATTTAAAGAACAGAGAGATTAAGGGTATAAAACTTATGACAGAGCAATGATACAAATCCTTAAAATCTGATTCCAGTCTCTGTGCTCCATACATTAAAGGACAGCTTCTAATTAAATAATAATAATAATAGTAATAACAACAACAATAATAACAACAGTAGTAATTAAAATAAAATAATTAAAAGAAAATACACAGTGAGTTTATTTCCATCAAAAAAAATCAACAGGCAGTTGTGCCGTGCTAGCTATAAAGTAATGAATAAGGCAGGAATGTCTTGCCTATGTCAACATGGAGTTTACTGTCTAGCAGATAAAATAGACATTGAATGAATAATTTTTAAGTGCACTGAATCTTATTTAGAGTTTTAAGTACATATCCCAATAGAGCATACCTCAGGGACCTTTAACACAGTCCAGGGGACAGGTTAGGAAGTGAGCATGTAAATGGAAAAAGTAAGGATGAGTAAGTATTAAGTAGATAAAAGGCAGATGAAGAGCCTTCCAGAGAAAGGTACTGGTGAATGTGTGCGTGTGTGTGTGTGTGTGTGTGTGTATAGGAAGGAGCATTTCAATACAAACCAACTCCATACATCCCTACCTGCATACTAGTTTTATACAAAGAATGGTATGAGTGTTCTGTGTTATACAAAGACGAGTAAGGTGAAGCCACATTTTCAGAAATTCATAATGTCGTAGAAGAGGCAAAGCCATACAGAAATATAGGGAAAACAGTAATGGGTGCCATGAGGAGACACAAACAAGAAGTCAAGAAAGTATAAAGAAAGATATTAATACTGACATAAAGGGGAGTTTTTAACTGGTACTTGAAGAATGGGATAACCATCAAAATTTGGTGAATGATCTATTCATGAACAGGGAACAAACAGGAAAGTAGGGTTTAGCCAGCATATAAAGGCTCAGCAACCCCTATTCTCAGCCCAAAATAGGAACAAGATCCCCATATGAGGGAATTGGGGGTAGCTCATGAAAACTGAGGCATGGAGACAGCAGTAGGAGACTAGGTAGGAGGGCTTGCGCTGGTGAATCCTGGATTGCTCCCATTTAGTTTTCCCCTCTCCTAGAAAGTGTGGTGTTGGGAGTGCAGGCTGAGTTTAAAAGGCAGACACAAGCCTGGGCAGATATCTGCACCCTATGCAGCAACATGAAAAAGACAAAGACGTTAAAAAGAGAATGAGAAAAGACATTATCATACGTCAGAGAACAACAGCAAAATTGTAGTCCAGAGACCTTTTTTGTAGTTGGGAACACAAAGCCCCTGAAATGTTGTACCTAGTCATTGAGTAAGTGTAAAAAGTATCTGAAAGCCCATGAAATATACACATGAACTTCACAGAAGCTGAAAAAAGCAAGATGGAAAATATGAATTCAGAAAAGAAAAGGAAGAAGCTAGAGAACTGACCTGTGACTAATAAACAACTGTCAACTCCCTAGCATGATACACTGTAATAAATAATAAGCAGAAATATACCTGTACAATATGCCTACAATAAATAATGACAAATAACAAATATTTGTAGAATTATTTATAGTGCCTGAAGCATGTATTTTGACATATATTATTTCAACTAATCTTGTAAACCACCTTGTAAGATGAGTATAAATCATGTCAAAATGGAATGCCAGTAGATACTTATCTACTGAGAGATAAATGGCCAAGAAATAAGATTCTAAATACCTAAGTCCTGTCCAACACCAATCATCTCTCCATAAGTTCTCTGAATTTAAAAAAAAAAAAAAAAGCCCCAGGGAACAAAGAACAGTTTATTACTATCTGAAGTTTTGACCTCACCACTGACATGGACACTAGCCTTCTGGGCCATGTGAAAGATTTCTTTTGCCCTAGCAAAGCAGATTCAACTAGAGTATAGCCAAAGCAATTCTAAAGGCCTATACTGCCTCCTACTTCCCGTCATCCAAAGCCTACCCATTAGATCCTACCATTCTAGTGGAAGAAAATTCCAATCCAGAAATGCATGTGCCAGTCGGAAGAAGTAGAAATCCCAAAAGTAAGAATGACTGCCCCAGATCTCATTCTAGGCTTTGGGAAACTCTTCCAAGTCACTCTCGTTTTACCAGCCTTGTGGCAGTATGAAAGACAGCTTGTTGCCTCGGTGGGGAACTTATCCAAGCTCATCGGATGGGGATAAGAAGAGCTAAAAAGGCCACATGAGTGTTAGGCAATCTTCAATTTGGCACAGCCTTTAGTAATGAGTCAATGAAATGACCCAAACAATCACAGCAGCATTCCTCTAGCAAAGAAGCCTTTAGCTTCTTTCTCCCACAGAGAAGTATTAGTATGCCCCACTTGATAGTTGTCAATGGCTTGACTAAGAACATACAATAATGGAAAAATGAACCAGAAATGGAATCCAGATCTTTTACTTCGAATTCCTTGCTCTTAGTTAAAATGAGAACTTTCATGTTTTATTCAATTAATTTTCATGATATGATTTGTATATTCACAAGTAATACCTTTGTTTCCTAAGTCCCATCTTAAAAACTCATTTTGGAGAACAGAAATGCCTGAAGCAAGACATATATTAAATAAAATGGCAATATTGTCATTATGCTGACGTCTTCTCTGAAATACTCATGTTAGTGCCCAAGGAGGGACCAGAAACAGGACCACACCCTGATTTACACTGTTCTATTTGCTGAATATGAGGAGTGCATAGAGTACTGTAGATCTGAGTCCACGTGAATTTGGTAATGTTGAAGCAGGTCCCCCAGCTATTATATTTTTCCACACCTTTGAGAACACAGAGGAAAGCCCCACTAGTAGGAAATCTCATTCTAAGAATCAAGATTCTATAACAAAGGACTGATATGACCTGCCAAGAAGTTGGTGGGTACATTTTGGAAGCCATTTTAATCTAATATTTTGCCTCAGGAGAGCTTGGTTGGTTTTAATAAAAGTCCTCAATAAGGATGGATGACCCAGCACATCATTTCTCTTGCTTCTAATTTAAGAATCTGGTACATAAAAGCATAAAGAGCATGAAGGAAATGGATCATGAACTTATGACATTTGGCATGATTTCTGAGGCAGGTGTCAGATAGGTTCATAAGCAACTATCGTGCCAAATCTTATCAAAACCTAAAAGACAAAAAGAGAAGAAAAAATACACACTTTATAATTGACATCAAAAAGGAAGTCATTTTATTTTTAGTTCATTTGCTTTGGAGGGAGAGCCAACTAACTGGAAAGAGTCCATAATTTAACCAACATCAGATCGTCTTACTACATTCCCCATTGAAACTTAATAAATGTTACTTTCCAGATTTACTGACTTCACAGTTTTCTCCAGTTAATGATCAGCAAGCACCTTTTATTACTTTAAATGAAAACAAAATGAAGACCTGAAATCTCATGATCAAGAATTGATTTCTGGCGGACAAGCAAAATTGTTTGGTCTATTTTTATGGTTGATATAATTGTATTCAAAACACATAAACAATGTACATCCACTTCAATACTTTTTCAGCTTGTCTTTGGTCATAAACTTTAATTAAAACAAAACATCCCTTAGGTAAATCAAAGGAAGTGCCATTGAAATAATATAAACACCCGAGGAACCTTGGGCTGTTTCCATGCTCGTCTGATTAGATGGAAAAGCACCAACCACTTGTGTCAGTAGACCAACCAGTAGAGTTTGTGACTATGAGAACTTCCTCTAGTATTAAAGATCTTTGGCATAGTTTCTGGGAAAACTTGTGCCAAATTTCTCTATTCCAAGAGAGGGTTTTCCACTTAGAGGCTGTGGTATCTATAAAGGCTATCTTTCATGAGCAGGGTGTCCTCTATTTAGCTGTCAGAAGGCCTGTCTATCGCAGGACTCAGACTGTCTGTCCCATTTGGCTGATGTCAGAAACTTATGCTAGAGTTATGGCAGAGAAAACATGTTTTCCATTACGCCCGCACCAAAGTGTTGATTAAGGTGGCACATGTCAGACCTGGGAGTAGCCAGCACTCAGAAATAGTATAGACCTTTTACAGATGCTGAAATTGTTTCCAGAAAATTCAGCATCTCAGCTTATCTTTTTTATTCTTTCTTTTATTTTTTTTAAGATAGAAAAGAACCCAGAGCATTTTGTGCTTATTTTTAAGCTAGTACTTTAATCATGTCTGATTTGGGGAGGGGGGCGTACCATATTCAGACCTTTCCTTTGTGTTTGCAGTCAAAGAATCTTGAAAATTGACAATGGATTCTATAAGAGGCAAAGATTTCAAATTTTACTTGAGATTTAGTGCTCTCTATCAAGGGTCCTCTTTATAAGAAAATGATACTTAATTTTTAAGAATTCCAAGCCCTTATAAAAGCTGTCAAAACTATGCATTATTTCTCAGAAAACAACTGTGCAGGATCACAAACCTATGTGCAACATTTAAGAGTTCCAAGGGCCTCAGGTTAAGGACCAGTGTTCTAAATGAAGCCAGAAGTAATCACATAGCTGACAGACTGAATTTTTGCTGATAACTAAGAATAGAATCTCTTCATTAAACATAAATACTGGTAAGTATGTAATGTAAGCAGTTGTTAGATTCTTCTCTTCCTGGAAGGTAGTAAAAAGCAGAGGTTATCCCCAAGGCCAGCGAGCCCTTATGTGTAAGTCTCCTGTGGAAGGTCAACTTCTTGGAAAGTAACTGGCTTCCAATGACCATTAGGCAAAACTGCATCACTCCTTTAGGAAATACCACAGGCAGTCTAAAAGTGACAATAACTAGAGTTGCCAGATTTAGTAAATAAAATACAGAACAGGGAGTTAAATTTGAATTTCAGATAAACGATAAATAGTTTTAAGTGAAGCATATCCTAAATACTGCATGGGACATGTTAACAACCAGAAATTATTCATTGTTTATCTGAACTCAAATTTAACTGTATTTTAGCTGGCAACCTTTTCATGATCCAGTAATTCACAGCCAGATCACTGGCTACTCCTGATGATGGGATCTACATTTCTAGTATTTTCTAAACAGTAAGAAATGTGAATTACTGGTAGAGTTCACAGAATCACTGCAGTACACTCTTGGGCTATCAGTAGTTAAAGCAAGCCAAAGTGATAAGAGATTGATGTTTTATCACTCTCATTTTTCCCCTAATTATTTAAATTTGGCTCACAAAGTCATTTGTTCATTTTTCTCTCACCTCTAAATCTGGGTGTTTATGGTCTTCAGTCCTCAGCCTTGTCTATTCTTTATCCTTTCCCACTTTGCATTTTCATGTACCTCACCACTTCAAAAGCTTTACTAACAACTCCCCAATCCACACTGCTACTCGTTCTAATTCCAGACTGCTTTTTCCTGTTGCCAGCTGAGCCTTATGTCAGCTATGGACTCGTTAAACCCCATAATGGGGCACCTGGGTTGCTCAGTTGGTTAAGCATCAGACTCGATTTTGGCTCAGGTCATGATCTTGGAGTTGTGAGATAAGTCCCATGTAAGGGCTCCATGTTGGGCATGGAGCCTGCTTGAGATTCTCTCTCTGCCTCTGCCCTGACCCCTACTTCCCTCACATGCACTTTCTCTCTAAAAACAAAACAAAACAAAACAAAACCATAATAACATCTCAACCCACCACCAAATAGCAAAGCATTGTTTTTTCTCTTATTTCCCTTTTTCCCTTATTCCATACTTTTAGACTAAATCTTGTATATCTACCTGTTAAATATTTTCCCATTCACTACATCCTTTCATTTTCCTTTCCCAGGACTCTAGCTTAGATCCTCATCATCTCTTTCCTGTATTAATCATGTTAGCCTCAAATTCATCTCCCACTTCTATTCTTTTACCACTGTAGTGCATCTACATTATGGTCTCATTAATCTTCTTCCTTATTTAACCATTTCATGAAGTGTCTACCATGGATGTACAAAAATAATAAAGACTAATTTTTGTCCTCAAGAAAAGTACATTGTAATAGAGGAGACAAAAATATATGGTTACAGAAGAATGTAATCAACCCTAGGACAGACAATAGCACAAAGTACAGTCATTGAGAGAAGTATGTTATGGATATGGATGATGGTGGTAGAAAAGGTTTTTTGATGCTTGGATGAGGTAACACCTGAAGTAATTTTAATGGGATCAGTGTTAGCCATTAAGCAGAGAGACTAGAGTTCCAGAAAGAATACCATGTGCAAACACATGGCAATATAAAAAGAACTTTCAAGAAACTAGTCGGATAGTATGGCTGGAATATGTAATGCTAGGAAAGAGGTGATGAGTTTTTACAGTTAAGAAGGGCCACATAAGCCACTCTAATAATTTAGCTTCTATCATGAATGCAATGGAGAATCTTGATCGGATTTGTATTTTTGAAAAAGGTATGAAAGGATATGAAAAATGGTTCGTGGAGCGCCTGGGTGGCTCAGTGGGTTAAGCCTCTGCCTTCGGCTCAGATCATTGTCTCAGGGTCCTGGGATTGAGCCCCGCATCAGGCTCTCTGTTCAGCAGGGAGCCTGCTTCCTCCTCTCTTTCTCTGCCTGCCTCTCTGCCTACTTGTGATCTCTGTCTGTCAAATAAATAAATAAAGTCTTAAAAAAAAAATGGTTCGTAAGTGATGAGGTCTGGGGCAGGGAGATGGTAAGAAGCTACTGCAAGGATCTCTGTGGGAATGATGAAGACCTTTATCAGGAACAGTGATACTAGGAAAAAATTCATGGGACATTTGGGAAGAAAATTTTAGATTATTTGGTGATGGATTACATGTGGAAGGTAAGGAAAAGCATGTCTTTGATTATATGAAGGTTTGGTGAAACCTTCTCTAATTCCCATTGTCCACAGTAGTGGTTTTTAACCGGGGATGATTTTGCTCCTCAGGGAATATGGTAAAGTCTGGAGACATTTTTGGTTATCAGATATTAGGAGAAGCAGAATGCCCTTATGCCCGGGCACAGAACAGATGCACAAGGTAACCCCTCACCACAGAGAATTATCTGGTTCAAAATATTCATAGTCCCACTGTTGAGAAATCCTGTTATACAGCAGTAAGGATCACTTATCCTGAGATTTACTCTTGAAAATATTGCCCAACTTCCTTTCCAGACTAAATACCTATCACCCTATAAGTGTTCTATAGACCAAGCAAAAATAATCTATTCCTGATTTCTCAAATGCATCTCTCATTTTCAACCTTAACAATCTTGCTTTTACTATTACTCTCTTATCCAGGAACATTCCCTCACCACCCCACCCAATCTCCCATTTAATTGTCAAATGCTACTACTGTCCCCTTCATGAAGTTTCCTATAAGTTGCCTTTCTGCATCAACTCTCTGCATCTATTTTGTGGCATTCATTACATTATACCTGGTAAACGTACCACTAGTTAGTTGACTGACTTCATCGTATCCTACTCTTTGAAGAAAAACTTAATAGGCCAAGCACAATGCCCTCAGCAAAGTAGACATTCAATAAATAGTTGCTAAAATTAAGTATGACTTTCTAAATCAGTTGTCTAAAGTCATCAACGTCTAAGTTTCCTTTTTATTCTTGTGGACAATGAATAATTGACAGGTTCTCATTTGTAAATGTGAAATCGTATGTAATGTCAATAACCTGTAACTTATACTTAGTTCTATAAATATTGAACTTTCTTAGGACATTGAATATGTACATCATCACAAGCCATGAAATATATGAGTTTTGTCCTTAAGTTCTTGTTCCAGTCCAGGTTTTGTATTTGCTTAGTAGAGTAGATGCTTAAGATTCCTTATACATCTTTACACACTGATTTACCTGTCTACCAGGTGTTTTACATTGCCCTCCAACTGCTCATTTTAAGCTATTTAATTCTGCAATGCATGTTTCATTGCTGATATCCTTAGAAAATTTTTCTGCCTGGTAAAATAAAACCTATTCTTTGTCAGTTTAATAGATGCCACTAAACTACTTCGTTGAAACACTGGGAAATATGAATGGCATGGGTGGCCAAGACTTTGCTTCTAGATTTTTACTTTATTGCCTTTTGACTTTTACAAGACTTACTTAAGGACAAAGATTGAATATTGCTTAGTCCTCTGAGGGCCATGTATTCATGACAGGCATTTCCTTTGCCCATGCACTAATTCATTTCTTACTACCTCTGAGAGAGTTTATTTTTTCCAAAACCTGTAAGGTCTATGAAACTGAAAAGAACCTCTGAATCACCATGTCACTGTACACAGTGAGGGTAGGCTTGGCAGTTCTGGTTGCTGTTGCCATGTTTGGACTTGGGATATATCCAAAAGCCTCAACAACAGAACACAGACAAATCTTTAGCAAACAAGGTGATTTAGAAACCAAACCACCTTCCAAGCTACAGAGAAATTGTCTCTTTTATAGCTGTGGGGAAAAAAAAAATCTAGGCAAAGTATAATTTTCAGAAGCAGATGTTTGTGACAATCTTTCGGACCAGGATGACTTTTTGCCTTTGTCTATAATTAGTGTCAATTAATAATCAGAGAGATAGATGATAAATAAATGGAAGGACACATTGAAAGAAAGAAGGAAAGAAGGAAGGAAGGAAGGAAAGATAGATGGATGATAGGAAACAAAGTCCTAAGAATCCAAGTCTTTCCGAGAATATTAAAATTTGGAAAAGAAAAAGCCAGAATATTGTTGATGTTATCTTTTTTTAATTTGTAAACAAATCACATAAAATTACATTAATTTCAGGTGTACAACATAAAGTTTTAATAGACCCTGAAGACCTTAGATTATACCTTATTCATCTTATTTGTCTTCACATCACCTGGTCCAGGGCTTTGCATGTTTTTAAGTGTCCAATAATTATTATCGACTTTGAATTTGGTCAGTCTTGTGGTATAAAGACAGGTGTGGTCTAAACTATCTGTAACAAACCCCTGTAAATACAAGTTCTCTCTATATATTAATAAGTATTGAGACCTCAGTTTTCAGTTTAAATTCTCAACTAACATTTACCATACTGATATAGAAATATATTTGTCTCTCTTTAAATTTGAAAAAAAAAACTATTTTTATTTAGAAAGAACAATGGAGGAAAATAAAGTGATTAATATTATTATAGTAAGAAACAATACATTTAACTGCTAAAATGACAAAAAAAAAAAGGAATCCAGTTGAATTTAGTTAATTATATATTTTTATCCAAGGTCTGTTTTGGTACATTGTTGTGATTTAAGAATAACAATGGAATGAAATCCAGTAGACTACAAGGGCATGAAACTGCAACATTCACTCCCAGATGGGCACCTCTAACAAGATATCTCCTAGAATATTTAGGTAACATTCAAGGACTACTGCAGGGCAAGTCCAGCCAACACAAGTGAAGCACGTATGTGTTAATCATATGTTAAATATTAACTTGTATAATAACGATTCTAACTACAAAGTCATGAAACACTTTTTACATCTTCCAAGAACTTCCACACACTGTTTTGGTAATCATAGTCTTGAGATGAAACAGGGAAAACACTGGTCTTCCCAGTTTATAGATAAAAAAATGTTAATACAAGGTTTTAAATAGCTTGCCCAAGTACATCTTCTTTCAGTTAGGGGCAGAGAGAGGATGGTGCTCATTAAAATTGAAGGTAGACATATACCTGCATCCTTTATCTGTTTCACCAGAACATACCTAGCAGAGTGTTGGCACATCATAAACATTCAATCATTTCAGTCGTTTATTTATTTGGAAGTGATTTACTGAGTATCCATAATGAAGGAAAGAATAAAAGTCACCTGACCTAAAACCAGAGTTGTATCTTAAATGTACAGTAGTAAATTCAGAATCAAAGTGTATAATGCCATAGTGCAGCACCTAGATCGTCCCTTCAGGACTGAGGCAATCTTTCCCCTGACTTACAGATCACAGTTGTGTCCCCCTACAGAAATCGACCTTGTCCAAATTAAACAGTTTTGCCCAAGGTTATGTTTCCTCCTGGAAATAGCCTGTATCCAATGACTAGTCAAATACAAGATTACAAAGCTTGGGCCCTTTGCCTCAACTTGGGAAATCTTTGAAGGATCATTCAAGCTTTAACACTCCGAGTGAGATCATCTGAGGCTGTTACTGTAATCATACTGCAGCTCAGCATCTTCTCTGCCCAGGTCTGTTGCCCTCACTCCCTCATAGGTGTTGTTTCTAAGGCTCCTCCACACACCTGCATCCAAATTTCCAAGCCTCTGTTTCTCCGGTATCCTGATCTGTGATGGTTGATACCAGAGTTCTACAGGGCAGAATCTAAAATGAGATGTTCATTTCTGGATACAGCCAGAGTCCCATTTAAACTTCAAGCTTTGGGTGACTCTTGGTTACTTTGGGCTCTTCTGATCAAAAGATCAACAAGTAAAGAAAGGAGTCACTCTCCTAACAGTAGCAATTGGCCCTGAGAATTCAGGAAGAAGTAGGTCTATTTTTATGTAAAAAGGACAAAGAATATGTTTGGGACACAGGTGATCCACTGGGACATCTGATAATCTAGTGGCCAATTTTAATAGTAAATAGACAAGTACTACAGCCTTGGACTGAGAAAAGTATGATGACCATAGGCTGATAGATGAGAGTTATTCTTCCAGGTAAGCCATCTGGATCACCCAAGTTGTCAACCAAGGGTAAGGGGAAGTCTCGAATGCACAGCTAAGAAGGGAAATGATGACTATTAGGTACATCTTTGAATACCAACTATTCTGACTGGCACTAGAGTTTCTCCAAACTTTCTCCTGAAAGTTTTCCAAGGAAAAGAAATCAGCCAAAATGGAGTAGCTCTTCTTAGATGGGGTGAATTTACTATATGAAGCAAGCAGATTTGAGTGTCAGAGGGATAGACTGTGTTTGATTGTGTGGTATGCCCCCCAGACCTCTCTGAGGTTCAAGTCATTTATTTTCTCAAGAATGCCCTTGACCAAAGGGAGCTGTTTGACCAAGTCCTTTCGCCAGGGACAGACCATATCCAGTGATTGATCATTGCAAGGATAGACAGCCTCAACCCCTTTACCCCATTTGGAGCACTACTTCAGAACTCCCTACAGGCTGGTGGAAGCTACTGTTGCAACTCTGTCACAGTTTGAGTCCTCCTTCTGTCCAGTCCCACTTCCCCTTTGCTACTCAATAAACTGCTTACAACCAAATATCCAAATTAGTCTGTCTCCCAGGGTACTTCACCTTTGAATCCAACTGGATATCATCTTATCTTTTATATTATACATGCTTTAATGATCCACAATTTATTGGGCTTTTTTTTTCTTTCCTCTTGGTTAAAATTGTCGCTCAGGAGACAGAAGTAAAAGCAAGAATGCAAAATTACTACTTTTTTTTCCTCTAATGATTCTGGCTCTTGGGTTATGATCACCTCACTTCTCAGAAAACTGACTATAGCACTATCGAGCTTTAATTTCATCTTATGCAGTAGATTTTTTTTTTTACAACAAATATTTCATAAGGCTCATCTGCCTGCTGACTCAGAACCCATGTGGTAGCAGGTCTGACAAAATAGATTGTCATGATCTATTAAATCAATAATCCATGCAGTAAAGAAAATTTACACTATGAGTTCCACTCCACTCTCCAATATGCATCAGTACAAAGCTTGGGGAAAAAAGACCAGCTGTTGCAACTTGTGCATAAAGAGGTAATTTCTAGTTGCTGGTTTTTTTTTTTTTTCTTATGTGATACTGGAATAACTAAGTGGAATTTAGTCCTAAATCATTCTAGTCAGTCATACCAAAATTTAGCATCACAGAACCAGAGAGACATCAAGTTGAATGGGACCTCAAGAGATCATTTCTTGCAGCCTGACTCAAAGCAAGGTTTGACTGGACTACTTCAAATATATTATTCTGTAGAGTGTTCTTACAGCTTTCAAACAACATACCCATTCTAGGACTCCAAAATCTTCATTAATGGTAAATTCTTCTGCATGTAATAACTTTTTTTCATTTTCCTATATTGAATAAATAATGTACTTGGCCAACATCTTCCTCGTCATCTTTCCTATACTTGGAGAATAGAAAATACTGCTTCAACTTTTCTTTAATAAGTTTCCTTTAACCTGTCATTAGATCTTGTTTTCCAAGATTTCATCTAAACTTTAAATCTTTCTGTTAAATATAGAGGAGTTAGAGAGAAAACTGACTTACTAAATAAAAATTAGTAAAGAGTCTTCACCAATGACATTAAATCTTATGACCACTAAACAAAGGTGATTAATTTATGGCTGACATAATTGATTGAGTTATTAAATCCCCATTCCCCACTATGGGGTAATAAACAAATGAACAAAAAAACAACACACTAAAAACAATGGACCAAACAATGTAGAAAAAGAGCTTGGGTCTCTGCTAGCATCTTTGAGAAACTGAATAAACAGCAACAATAGCCTGTTTCCTGACTTCTTGTTATATGAAAATAATAGAACTTTGTTTCAGTTGCTATTAATTGGATGTTCTGCTACGTGCAGGCCATCACAATCCTAACTGACACCATAATTATGATGATGAGATATTTATGATGTCACTTCTACAAGTGAAGTACACCCCAGCATCAGTCCTCCCTTCTTAGTGCAAATGCTTAGTTAGTGTCTGCTAGTATCCATTTGTATCATTTTCATTAATGTAAACTATTTCTCAAACTCTGTAAGTTGTTTTCCCTTACTAACTGCCTAACTGTACCACTCTTCTCAGTTGAGGAGAGGACAGAAAATGAAGACACCAATGATGGCGAGAGAGAAGGCATAGGGTAAATTACTGGGTCTTTGGTTTTAATGTTACCACATGCTAGTCACGGGGATTTTGAATGAATTTATGTCATGCTGGCTGGGTGAAGGGGTGGAGAGGGATATGGGCAAGGAGAAGAATCCTTAGTCATCTCAGGATCCAGTAGCATCTGAATTGTTTTTCCCCCCCAGTGGGTTTCTTATTTCCATTCCTTGCCACATGAAAAGTAATAAGGCACATATACCGAACCTCTCTCAAAATTATTTCCTGAAAGAAGAATTTCTGGCAAAGTCAGTTTCTTTCCCAACCAAGAAGATTTAGTTTTCAGTACCAAAGTTCTTTGTAACAAAGTTAGCAATCCATTGGGTGGTCCAACAGCTTCAATTCTAGCATCATAATGAATTTCCAGGTTTTACTTTTACGGCCATAGGAGGCAGATATTTGCACAAATCTTATATATGGCAATGCTATCAATAAGCTCAAAGTATTACCCTTCTTAATGTCACCAATACCATAACCACAACCACCACCAATTGATATGGTATCTTCCTTTGTAGGATGTTATTTATTTCCTGACTTTCTAGAAACAACCTACTTAATAGATGTGAAAATATATGACTAATGGAAAAATGTGTTTTTCCATGTTACTTTTTTCAGATATTTACATAATTTTCTTTAAAAAATTACACAGAGAGAACGATATTGAGAAAGATTGAGAAAGATCAAGAAAGCAAGAATAGGGAAAAATTATGCATCATGTAAATTCTTGATTATTTTAGCTCTTATTGAAATATGTAATGTTCTTCAGTTTATGAAGGTATTTACTATGTCTCTGGAGCTATAAATAAGTTTTTTTTAAAGATTTTATTTATTTATTTGACAGACAAAGATCACAAGTAGGCAGAGAGTTAGGCAGAGAGAGGAGGAAGCAGGCTCCCCACGGAGCAGAGAACCTGATGTGGTACTCGATCCCAGGACCCTGGGATCATGACCTGAGCCCAAGGCAGAGGCTTTAACCCACTGAGCCACCCAGACGCCCCTAAATAAGTTTTTTTTATGAGTTCAAATTTGAAGGAACTAGAGCTCAGTAGGAATTCTTCATCTGTGATATGGTTTTGCCATCTTAGACAAAGAAAAATCTGTATTTCTTTGGGAATAAGACAGGCCTGGCCTCTTTATAAAATGCACTGAACACAATTCAATTATCTAAAATCTCCTATTCCTCGAAACACTGTTTCTAAACAATAGATTACTATAAAACCACATTAAAAGCCTTCTTAGAAATGTAGATAAGATTTTGAAGTTTATCCACCATGCCCATCATAATTGGAGCATGTAAGATCACTCATCAGTAGAGTGTCATCATTCATTCACCTGCTTTCTTTGGCTCTTAAATGGTCAGTACAAGTCTCTACTTTCAAAAGTACAAGTCTCTACTTTCAAAAAAAATTGTAAATAGTGAACAAAAGATACTAAACTCTACCAAGATTTGTTGGCAATTTGCTACATTCAGACCAACTTAAGCACAAGTTTGTACCTTGCCCAATTCTATCTAAAGACTACATAATGAAAAACCTTTTGACAAGTTGATTAATAATACTGAGCTGTTAAAGTTCAGCTGAGTGAGCAATTAAACATTCCAAACAGCAATGAACCTTCAGAAGGTAATTTATGATAATTTTATGCACAAGAGCTCAGTGGCTTTTTAATTTGATAGAATGTTAGTACCACGAATTTCTAACAAGGGAGTGTCAGGGTTCCATACATCACTGAGATTACTTAAACATTTCAAACGTGGCTGATGAATGAAGTTTCTTGAGATGTGGGGAGATACAGAAGGTGTTGGAAGGTTGAGATTATTCATCATATCAATTATTGAGAGTGGATGCACTGACATCATACTCCCTGATCATATTTTATGTCCACAGTAAAGATAAGTCAAGCTTGAAATAACAGACTTTCCCAACTACCATCTCTGTAGGTAATTCAACTCCCTTAACTTCCTTCCCCTTCATCTTTACACCTTCTTTCAAACTCATTGCCCCTCTTCTAATTTAAATATGCAGACCCCTTTATTGAAAAAAATCACAGGGAAATAACTAAGATAAAGATAACAATAGAAGAGCAAAAGTGGAAAAGGAAGAGAATGAGTACAAAGCTAGAATCATAGATTCACAGAGTGAAAAAGAACTGATGAGATATACTAGTTTAGTCCACTCTTTTCACTAACACACACACACACACCCCAAATATGGAAATCCCTCTACTGCATCCTCAGCAATGACCATCCAGTTCTTCATTAACACATCCATCCTTGAATTAACACACCACATCTCTGGCAGCCCCTTTCCTTTGCAGATTAAAAAATAACATGGTCTGTTTTAAGCAGAAATGAATTCCTCTTGCTTCAATTTCTACCCTAGAATTCTTGAATTTTAAAACCAGAAGACACCCTGGAGATCACTCAGGCTAGAGTTCTCACTCTTATTTATGTCATGGACCATTATATAGCCTGTTGACATGATTATTTGACCCACACATTTTTTTCTTTTCTTCTAAATTTAAATGAATTACTCACCTTGAAAAACCAAGCATTTTACATAAAACCTGGATCACCAACTTGAAAAACTGAAAAATTAGAAGTTCTGGAAACACATGTTCCTCCATTCCCAAATAGCAATATTTGGCTGGAGCTTAGTTGCAGCTGCCCATTTAGAGGAAACATGTTCTCTCTAGCTCATCACAAGCCCTACCACCCCCTGTAGTCTTACACTTGGGCAGATTTAGTCATGTACAATACCAGCCTGAACCATGTAGAAATCTGAGTTTGTGACCCCGGATTTAGATTAACCACTTTGTTTTATAATCAAGTAAATGAAGTTAATAGCAATAACATGACCTTAACCAAGGTTACCAGCTAGTTAATGGTGGAACCAAAATTTTTAGCTCCTGATCTAGTGCTTATTTCATTAGATGGTAGTTTTAGCTTATCATCTTTCTCATCACTTATGTGTGTTTTCTTCTAGTGTAAAAAAGAGAAAAAAATACATTAATCTGATTGTAACACAAGTGATGCCTCTATATCAATTTCCACTTACTGAAATAATAAGATGAACCTAGCTAAATTAAAACTATAAGCAAGTATTTCTTGACATATGGGTGTTTTATTGTCTATTCAATTCTCTCCATCTTTGATATAGTTTCCTGCCCTAAAATCAAAGTAGCACATTAACCAGAAATTGCATCACTTGAGTAATAACAACTATGGACTGTCTTTATACCTAGTTCTGTTTCCTTCTAGATATGGTAAATAGCTACACAGCACATATCAAATGCTGACACAAAGTCAGTTATGTTTCTCTGCTACAAACACAGCGACTGAGTACAAGATCACCGTGACTATTTCCTAATGCTTTTATTTCATCAAATGGGTTGGAAAACAAAACCAAACAAATAAACACAAGCTCATCTAACTATCATTTCTGCAGATGTCGTTTCTTGGTAATGTGCTATTATAATTCATGTCAGGTAAACAGTCTTGCAGATGAAGTCAGAATTATTCAGGCAAGTTTCTTCATACCCTGTAAAGCTGTCTCCCTCACATGGGAAACTTCCACAAAGACTACTTGTTTACAGAGACCATGTGCCTCATGATCCTCTTTTGTGTTTCTCCCTCCCTGGTACTGAGCATATGTTTTTAATGTTAACACTCCCTCATCTATAGAGACCATCTGCTTATTAAAAAGAGTGTTCTCCTCCCTTCTTAGCCAGCTTTTTTGCATGGTGAATCCTCTCTGCCAGTTCCACAGATTCAGGGGAATGAGAAAACGCTGTGGTCTCCAGTTCCAAATGAGAGGGTTTGGGGATTTAGGCGGCCTTTGTGGAAGGAGTGGAGGGTGCTTTTATGAATTCCAAGAAAAAGAGATATCACGCACCTGAAGCTGTGCATTTTCTGCTTATATAGCCTCTGGGTAAAGCTGGAGGGTCCTATTTCAAAACCCTATGTCACTACCACCTAACCCTATGGTTATTTTCTATCTTTGCACCTATGCTCAATCTCAGGAATACTCTAATAATAAGACAGTTTCCCTGAAGTTAATACACTTACCCTTGGAAGTTAAGTAGGAATTAGGCAGGCAGGTGACAGTTACAGGCAGAAAAAATTCCACATGCAGAGACACAGTGTAAGAGCATGTGATATACAGTGGGACAAATTGCTTGGTATTTTTTTTTTTAAGAGTTCATTTATTTATCTGAGTGAGAGAAAGCATGCAAGAGAGACCATGAGCAAGGTGGGGGGTGGGGGGAGGTAGAAAACAGAGGGAGAATCAGACTCCCTGCTAAACAGGGGGCTTGGTGTGGGGCTCGATCCCAGAACCCTGGGATCATGACCTGAGCTGAAGGCAGACACTTAACCTACTACCAAGGTGCTTGGTAGTAGATTAAAGAAGGTTCTAGATTAAAGTACCTTTAAGGTAGTAGATTAAAGAAGGCAGACACTGAACCTCCTACCAAGGTGCTTCAATTGCTCAGTATTTTTAAAAATGCAGGGTATGTCTAAAGGAAAACCAAGAAACAGTGAAAGAGAACTAGAGGAAGACAAAAACACTGAGCATGAAAAACATCACAGTTATTTAAGGTTGATTTGGCTTATAAGTCCTGAAGTTGAATTTTGATGCCCTGAATCTGGGGGATCTCAGTTCAAAAAATTAGAAAGGTCTGGATGCCTGGGTGGCTCAGTCTGTTAGGTTTCCGACTCTTGATTTCAGCTCAGGTCATGAATTCAGGGTTGTGAGATTGAGCCCTGCATCAGGCTCCAGCCTGGGTGTGGAGCCTGCTTAAAATTCTATCTCCTTCAGACAAACCAGAAGAGACTCTTAATCTCAGGAAACAAACTGAGGGTTGCTGGAGGGGAGGGAGGTGGGAGGGAGAGGGTGGGTAGGTGAGGGACCTTGAGGAGGGTATGTGCTATGGTGAGTGCTGTGAATTGCGTAAGACTGATGATTCATAGACTTGTACCTCTGAAACAAATAATATATTATGTGTTAATTTAAAAATTTAAATTAAATTTTAAAAAAAGATTCTATCTCCTTCTCCCTCTGCCTCTCTCTCTCTCTCTCAATCCTCCTCAAATAAAAATAATAATAAATAATAATAAAAATAAGCATGAACTCTTTCTTTGAGCTTGTGTGTCCAAGAGCACAGGAGTCCTGGAAACCTTGGAAGAGGGTGGATTTGAGAAAGAAGCTTTATAGTGTGATGTGGTAAACTTTTCCCCCAGAGAAACAATGCCCACTAGTATTTGAAAGAATCTTCATAACTTAAATTGGCAATTAGTAATGGGGAAAGGGCAGTGGTGAGCAGCATGGAAGGGCAAGAAAGGGAAACATATCTCCTCTAGACTGAACTACCAGCTCCCCAGTCTGGAAGGAGAGACATGGCCAGAAAATGGCCGGGAAAGCAAGCTTCTGGCATGCAAGAGCTCTCTTCTCTACCTTGAAGATATATAATAAAGACAGGAGAGGAACTGAAGAAGTATCGGTAGTTAACATGCGCAAATGCTTTACTGCCTAAACTGATATATTTTTGAGTAAAAAAAGACATAATAATTTGGGGACAATAGCTATAAATTAGACCGTCCTGGGCACAGCAGGACAAATTATCATGCTATTTAAAAGACACTGGGATTTAAAAGGCTGTCTTCTAATTGATCCTTCTTCGCTGAGTACTCTGCCTTCCCTCTCTTATTCCCAAGCTTCCCTGACTTAATGGTTAGTAGCACCATCCACCAGGTGACAAAAACTAGAAATCTGATTCTTACATTTTTCTCCCCTCTAAGGCTACTCCCTTGTTTAACACCCTTCAAGGTTTCAAAGCAGCCCACTCCTAGAAGAAAAGTCACACTCCTTATCACAGGCTTCCATGATCTTGTACCTCACCTTCCTCTTGAACTTCATCTGATGTCATTTTCTGTCTTGTCTCTTTATCCATCTGGCCTTTTTGTTTCAACAATCAGGTTTTTTTTGCTCAACAATCAGTTGAGCATTTATCTGCTTTGTGGTCTTTACACCACTTTTCCCTGTGCCCATTATGTACTTCTCCTAGTTCTTCATATGCCCAGGTTCTCATTCTATATTTTAGCCCAAACATCTTCTAGAACATTCTTGACCCTCACCTAAAGAGGGTCTCTTTTCTTCTACACACACAAATATCAGAGCAGCCTGTTTTATTTTATTCACAGCAATTATCATACTCCTAAATTATCTTGTTTGTCAAGCTAGCTCTTTTGTATAAAAACAAACCAATAGAGCAGAATCAAGAGCCCATAAATAAATGCACATATACAGAGTCAACTAATATTTGACAAGAAAACCAAGAATTCTCAATGAGGAAAAACAGTCTTTTCGAAAATGGTCCTGGGAAAATTGGATAACCACATGCAAAGAATGAAATTGGACCTCTACCTTGTACCACTCACAAAAATTAACTCAAAATGGATTCAAGATTTAAATATGAAACCTAAAACAAAACTCCTAGAAGAAAACATAGGGAAAAGTCTCTTTGACATTGATCTTGGTGACAATTTTTTGGATATGACAACAAAATAAGCAACAAAAACAAAAATTAACAAGTGGGACTACATCAAACTAAAATCTTTCCACACACCAAAACAAAAATGAAACAAACAAAAACAAAATCTCCACAATCAACAAAATAAAAAGGCAACTTATGGAACAGGAGAAAATATTTGCAAACCATATCTCTGACAAGGGGTTAATATCCAAAACATACAAAGAAATCATACAACTCATTAGCCAAAAAAAAAAAATATATATATATCTGACTGAAAAATGGGCAAAGGACTGAATAGACATTTTTCCAAAGAAGACATACAAATGGCCAACAGTTCTATGAAAAGGTGCTCAACTCCACTTATCATCAATGAAATGCAAATCAAACCACAGTGAGATATCATCTCACACCTATTAAAATGGCTTTTACTAAAAAGAATACAAGACAACAAATGCTCCTGAGGATGTGGAGAAAGAGAATCCTTGTGTACAGTTGGTAGGAATGTAAACTGGAAAAACCACTGTGGGAAATAATATAGAGATTCTCCAAAAAAAAAAAAATTATAAATAGAACTATGACATGATCCAACAGTCCCACATCTGGGTATATATCTAATATATCTAATATATCTAATATCTATATATCTGGGTATATATGAAATCACTATCTCAAAGAGATAGCTGCATTCCCATGTTCACAATAGCCACAATAATCTAAGTATCTGTCAATGGATGAACAGAAAAATATTTGGTATATATATGCAGCGGAACATTTTTCAGTCATAAAACAGAAGCAAGCCCTGACATTGGCAACATGGATGGACCTTGAGGGCAGACATTACATAAGTTTAATAAGTCAGACAAAAAGGCAAATATTGCATGATATACTTATATGTGGGATCTAAAACAAACAAACAAATGCACAGAAACAAAGAGTATAGTTTGTGGTTTCTAGGGACTGGGAGGGTGGGAGAAATGAGAGATGGTGGTCAAGGTTATAAGAGGAATAAGTCCTAGGGATATAATTAATGTGTGGCATGATGACTATAGTTAACAATACCATATTATATACTTGAAAGTCACTAACACAGTAGATCTTAAATGTTCTCACCACACACACACACACACACACACCTTGAACGGTAACTATGTGAGGTAATGGATGTGTTAACAAAGCTTAATGTGGTAATCATTTCACAATAAAAACATGTATCAACACTGTACACCTTAAACTTACACAACATTATATGTCAATTATATCTAATAAAGCTGGGAGGAAAAGAGTCATAAAAATTTTTTTAAGTTAGTTCACTTGTATATGTCTGTCTCTCCCACTGATAAGCAGAAAACAATACTCTTTTGTCCATGGTAAATTGTCAATGATGTGGTCTAGTTCCCAGCTCTTAGAAGGCACATATTAAACTTTTTATTTGAATGAATGTGAAATCATTGAATAAGGTCTAAGCTACTTTTCTCCCATTAGAACCTATCAGCATTAATCAAAACAAAGAGGAGAAAAGGAAAGATAATGAGCTCCAGCCCTGTACCCCAAAAAATAAAACAAGATCAAACAAACCTCACAGAACAAAGTTTATAGCCTTTTCCTTGAGTATGTTTCAGGACTTTCAACATCCTGCTGAAGAAGTCATCTCCTAGAGGATTATGGGGACCTGTATGGGGTCCATTCAAAGGCTTCCCCTTTAACTCCTAGAACTTCTCTCCTGCTGTCTCTAGTGTTTCAGAGATATCAGCTTGATATACTTTGAACATGGCTAGGAACCAAAATTGGGCCTGCTGGTGGATTTCTCATAGCTCCGGGCTAAACATCTTTAGTTATCTGACAATCAATATGCACAAATGTAATTATTTGTTTTCTAGGACTTAGATGAACAAGATCATTCTAAATTCTTATGTTATTAATACATGGTAATGAAAGTGAAATATTAATGACTTAGTCAAGTGTATTAAGAATTTGAAGTGCTGTGCAAACTGAAAACTTGCATCTTAGAGGGGGAAAAAAGCTCAAATGCACCAGATGGCTTAGTGACAGCCATTTCATTTAGTGCAGCTCAGCAGATATGTTTGATAGCCTTCAGGAAAGACCATCAACTATGCAAAAAAGGGTGCTGTACCTGATTATCTGGGAAGGCCATGCCTAAAGATATCAAAACAATGTGAACTGTGCTTCTTTGTGTCTCAAGTGTGCAGCTCTGAATGAGATATTAGGGTATCTCTGGTCATCAGTTAACTGTATTGGCAATGTCTGCTGGTTTGTCCCCCTCCCCCACATACTGGGAGGAGCTGTCATATCTATGGCTGGCCTTACAGTAATTATCTCCATATCTTAAAGCATGATGGAGTAGAAATAGCCCCAGACTAGGAGTCAGCAGAATTGAGCTCCATGCCTAACCATGGAGCAGCTAAATGTCCCTGAGCAAGCAGTATCATGATTTTGGGTGGAATTTTCCTCATCTCCAATCTGCAAATGGTAAAGCCTTCTTTCCTACCTCTCTGGGATTGCTGAAAAGATTTAAAGAGATAGCACTTTATAATAAATAAACAGATTATGCAAAAAACAGAGGATGAAATTGTTGAGTCTGGATTTACTTTCTTGACTGTTAACATTTTTGTAACTGAATTATTCATACTATGTAAGAAGCATATCATTCAATAATAGTTTCTTCTTGTAGAAAATATTTACTCAAGGATTGCCCTTCTTTTATTTATGTTGGGGGGATGATCTATATACTAGGTATATACTTGCCAATTTTGTATTTCCATGTACGATCATTAATTCTGTCTGATCAAGATTAAGAGCACTGAGGTAAAATGACAGAAGATATCTATGTATGTATGTGTGTGTGTGTGTGTGTGTGTGTGTGTGTATATAACCACATAATTAACATTAGAAAAAAGAAAAAGAGAGAAAACCAAACCACATAATTAATTAACATTTTCCCCAGTCTGATGCCATAGCTAAATATCCACAAAGCACAATTCTCACTCTTTATCAAGAATGCAGAATGCTGGTTTGCCACAGACTAAATGGAAAGAATTGGTCCAGGACACATGACAGAGAAAGGAAGGCAATAATAATTAGAGGAATAATTCCTACTTTTTCAAAAGGTAGAACACTTCTCTTCCTTATGTTTTGTTTATTATGATTCTACCAACTCTATGGAGAAGATACCCTTTGAGTCAGGAAGTATTGACCTAACAGGAGACTCCCAAAGAACTGCAACTGAGAAGGTAAAACTCCTGTCATCCACCAGTAGAGAAACCTAGTGGCTTAAAGAGTAAAGATCAATGTGTTTATAGGACTGACAGCATTTTCTCACTAGCCCACACCTATCTCCCATTTCCAATAAATCACAGTCAACAGTTACCACTGGGTACTACCAGGGGAGTTCAAAATGCAGAAATTCTGATAGTTCAATAGCAATTTTCATTTGCTAATCTTTAATTTCCTTCTCTTTGTTAAATTCTGCTTCTCACTCTGGAAATGTGTATTAGATATTCTGAATTTTCATCACCAGGTTATTTCCTCTGGCTCTGTCTTAATCCTCAGTTTATTTATCCATCCAACAAGTATTTACTTAGAGCCTGCTATGTATCTAGGACTGGTCTGGACACTAAAAAGGATATAGATGAACACGACATCTTTACTCTGAAGGGTCCTATATCTGAGTTAGAGTTAACATCATTCAAACATCTTTAATGATCTGATCAACATTCACAAAATCATTACTCTGTCATAATCAGGGTCAGATAGGCTATGCTTCAGTAACAAATAAAAATGCAAATCTCAGTGGCTTAACACAATAATGAAGGTGTATTTCTCATTTATGTCATAGTCTGATACAGGTTGCATGGTTATTCTATGCTGGTCTCTCCAAGTTGAAACTCAAAACAAGACTGCTTTCAACTCAAAACTCTGTCATCTCAAAGTCTTTCATTTCTAGTCACAGTAATTTAATGTACATCTTACTATCTCCTGCCTCCAACCAGAATGACTCATTACTTCTGTTCATATTATATTAATGAGAATTAGTCACATAAGCCCACCCAAAAGCACGAAGTGGGGAAATACGGAGGAGCACATGAAATTTGAGTAAGTACTACCATTCACGGAGTCTTCTAAGGGAAATACAAACAAGTCCTAGGGTATCCTGTTGGGTCATATTTGAAATATATGTAGATTATTAATGTCCCCATGTACGCTAATTCCTAGCATAGTGGTGATACATGGCAGGTACTCAATACATTTCTTAGGAATAGTTGTAGCAAAGAGTAAATGGTATCAGTGGAACTAATGATTTAGACAAATATCAAAGATAAGTGTAAGTGAAAAGTTACTTAAAAATACAAGAGAGGGGCACCTGGGTGGCTCAGTGGGTTAAGTGTCTGCTTTCAGTTCAGGTCATGATCCCAGTGTCCTGGGATCAAGCCCCACATCAGGCCCTCTGCTCAGCAGGGAATCTGTTTCTCCTCTCCCTCTGTCTGCTGCTCTGCTTATTTGTGCAAGCTCTCTCTATCAAACAAATGAATAAAAACTTTAATTAAAAAAATGCAAGAGAAACAAACACTATACCACTTTATATTGTCCTTAACAGGGCAAGTAAATTGTAAGGATTATAGGTACTTAAGGGTAGTGAGCAACCACCTTGAACTGGAATAGGCAAAAACACTTTTGTTTTTTTTGTTTTGATCCGAGATGGTGAGCTTGATTGTAGAAATGGTAAAGATTAAGACAGAGAAAAAGGTAGTATCTGATAAAGACCTTTGTGATCAAAGACATGCAAGAAGGCATATGAGAAGTATGCTTGAGATCAGTAGGTCTGTGATCTGCGTAGGAAAACTACCGTGAAAGAAGGCTGGAGAAGAAGATTCAGAAATTTGAGCTTAAATGATTTATGTGATAAACATTTTAAACAAAAGAGTAGCAATATAGATGTCACAGAAGGTAATTTTGGTTTCTGCTGCTGTTCTCAAGCCCATTCTAGATAAGATTCTTGGCCTAAGTCCTGCCTCAAAATAAAACAGGAGGCTAAGTATGAAGAAAATGTAAAGTCCTGCACTAAACCAATGGAAAACAATTGCCCAACATTACGGCAATGTCAAACTCTATGATCTAAGAGGTATAGACTATGAAATTGGTGTAGCAAACTTTGGCTAATATTGAGAACTCTGAGCATTTAGGAAGGACAAATAATTCAAAGATATGAATTGAAGTTAGAACTGAGCTGGGTGCATTAGTCAAACAGGACACATTGTTTAATTACTTAGAAAAATGATTTATACATATTTATAATTTATTTACTATACTGAAAATATTTCTTTTGGAGGGGAATGGGTATAGATAATTGGGCTAATATAGGTATTGTTGTAGAAAGTTTGTTTTAAAAATCAGATTTGAAAAAAAAAAATTGAACCATGGGAGTGACTTTTCGGTTCACAAGCATATTCTGTAACTGTTTCCTATAAGTGTTTTTTTTTTTCTGATACATTTAAATATGGTTCTAAATGTAAATATTACACTTTAATATTCTAAAAGTAGTTTGCAAGCATTTGGTTGGAAAATTGATCAGCTTCAAGTTATCAACCCTAAAATAGGTAAGTACTTTGTTGGAAGGGGTCAGCTCAGACATTTGTAATCAAGCCACATGATACTGAATCTCATAACACTACTTATTTTACATAAGGAAAAAAATATTTTCAGTAGGAAGAATGTGACAAAACATATCTCAGTAATGAACAAATAACAGGCCTGTATCCATTTAGCCAATATTCTGTTCATAATCTAAAATAGTGGTTTTCAAACTGTGGGTGTCATCCAATTTGTGAGCCATGAGATCAATTTAGTTGGTCACAGTTACCTTGTTGAGAAAAGGAATAGAGTAGGATAGGATAGCACAGCATAGCATAGCATAGATCCAAACAACTCAAGTATTAACAACTGGTATTTATGAAAATTTTGTTTTGTTAGTTATATATGTGCACATATTGGGATGCAATATAAAATTATTTCTTACTGTAGGTCAGGATCAAGAAGTTTAAAAATCACTGGCTTACAGGCAGTATAGAAAACATATATAATTTTAAAGAGTCATATCAAAATAACAAAATATTAGTAATCATTGTGATTATAGCATAGAATCACATCCACAAAAATATATTTCTTAAGGATGTTAGGTAAATCTGGAGAGCATCTGAGTATTTCCTAAACATCTGCACAAATTTTTCTTAGTTGTGCTAAGTCTATCCCTTCTTGGCAGAGAAGAAACAAGCCTGGGATTAAGTGGTTCTACTTTAGCTATTATCCTTATTCCATTTGTTCCTAGCAGAAGACCCATTCTTTCTAGTTCTTCTTGTTCAGAGCATAACTGAAACCAAGCTTTTTGTTTTTGTTTTTTATTTTGTTTTTTTTTTTTGGTCACCCACTTCCTCATCTGACTCCATTTCCCTCTGCCTTTAGTTTCCTGTTCTCATTCTAACTAATTTGTGTCTATTTCCATGTCAATCCTGGGTCATGTAACCTTTCCTCCATTTTTGGCTAATGACTATTGGAAAGATGGGTTCATTTGAGGTCTCCCATGCAGCAACAGTAAATTATTTAGCTCTCTCCCCTTTTCCTCTTTGTCATTTACAATTTCATACCAGCAGATGGTTTCACTTGTTTGAGGGTGCTTTGCTGAGCAAACTTGAATCAACTTTCCCAATATTTCCACAACTATGGCTACATCTCACTGACATTATTACAACAAATCTCTTAGCACACCACTACGGCTTTATTCTCCACTGACCTCTGGTCTAATTCATTTTTTAAATGTCCACTCTCTCTTAGTTCTGGGGCATGCTCTTGGCCTTTTGGCAAATCCTTCATTTCTCCTGCCTCACTTGACCTTTCCCTTGGCATCCATGCATGATTCTTTATTCTTCAGTTCAATTTGAGCATTAAAGCCCTGTAGCTATTCCTTGCATAACAGTTCCTTCAGATTCTAGTATAGATTATATAGTTTTTCTCTTGACATTATTCTCTACTGACCTCTTTGCTTCCAAAAAAATGGTGACCTAGTTTAAGTAGACCTTTTATAAAGACAGTTTTCTTCATTTTCTGAGATATTAGACACTATCCTTGAAGTTATTTCACTTTTTACAAGGTGATGAGCAAGGGAGTTGCTGTGTAATAAACCTGGGTTCCCTCACTGTAATAGTAAAGTGTAGGACAGTTTATTCTAATTTGATGAATTTTGGAATTCTTATTATTTTTTCCTTTATATGAGGCAAAAAATGCTAATGATTTTTGAAAGTCTATTCTGCCCTCACTCAGCAAAGTATTGCTTTCTTTTCCATTTCTCACTGGGAAATGCCATTGAACACTGCAATGGCTCTGTCAGCAAAGGGGTCAATGACATTTCAGCACAGAATCACTACCAGTTTAGGAAAAGTAATCCAAAGCAGATTTTACCAAACTATTGATTCCCACTTTCCTCCTTTTTCTAAATGAACCCTATACCCCCCTTGCTTGGGTGCTGTTTCCTCAAACCCGATGCTCTCACACACCTGAGATCACTCTGGCAAAGGATAAATCTGAGAGCCTAATTTGTACTACTATGGTACTGACTTACACGTTACCTCTCACTAAAGGACCTACTGGAAGAAGGCAATATTTAGTTCAAATATATTAATCTCATTGGGAAATTCAGGCTCTCTGAAATGTGTTTCAGGAGAGAAAATAAAAGCAGAGGTGATGGCAAATTGTACCATGTAGGTGACTGGTTTTTGTATCTTCATATAGGTCTGAGCAAGAGCTCAATTTGGAAAAAAATCTTGTTTCACTTTGTCTCTATAGAGACATTCCTCTTCTAGGGAGTTCACATCTCCTGTCAGGCAAAGGCTGCCCTTTTCCCATTGCTCATTGCCTCTCTACAAAAATAAAAGCAGAGCCCAGAAACACTCACCATCTACTTTGGGATCTTCGAATGTAGACAATAATCAACTACAGAGACTTGACTAACATAGTTCCTGATTACTAACTCTACCACATTTTTATTGTTTGATAAATTTAGGAAAACATACTAAAGTAAAAGGGATGTGAAATCCAGATAGACTATAATAAAGATTTATGGGTTTTTGAGAAACCCTTGCCCATTTCAAACATTAATTTACATGTTGTTTAGCATAAGAATGACATCAGGAGAGTCTCAGGGATTAACAGTTTTAAATTCCCATTGTGGCCTAGGTATTAGCAGTACCTTACTGCCATCCTTCTTTAATAGAAAGTTACAAGTTTCCAGAATTCGCAAGAGTCTGGTTGGCTTCTATCCAGGACATGAGTGTAGAGGAGAGGTAATCAATATGCCCTAGCCTGTCCCGCAAGGTTTATTTTAAAGATTACTTTGAGTTATGGTAAGGTCTTTGTGAAATAGATCATCCTTACAGAGTAAAGCAGATCCATGGAGGTGTCCTGGATGGGTCTTTAGGGAACTAGAGCAAAATGTCAAGAAGCCCTCGAAATCTCTGTTTTTATTTTATGAGGAGTAGGAGGTCGATAGTAGTGATTGGTAGAGCTCAGTTGATGAAAAGGTCCATAACATGGGAGGATGCTTCCAGGCGTGACTGGCAGAGGGACCGGGTTGCTGGTTAGAGGCAAGAATTAAAGTTGCATAAGCAGCATGAGCTAAGCCCAAACACTGGGTAATCTAGAAATAGCCTTGTCAGAAAAGCCATGCTAGAGAGAATTACAGAAATCAATTTTGGTTGCAAGCAAAGCCTTGTTTAAAATTTCAGCTTGCTAGATACTAACAACTCTGAGAGGTTTTTCGATTCAAGAAAATTGGAGGCAAATGCTTTGGGATACTACTGTGTGATTGACATGGCTAAGTTCCAGGAGAGAATTGTAGTGTCTTTATAATGAAGTTTGGGAAATCTTCACATACTGCTACCCTATAGTAGTAGTTTTTATCACTCTAAATATTACTAGTAGGTGAAATAAAAGTCTTTATGAAAATTTTTATAAATTATATCACTGATATTGGTGAAGAGTTGCTATCAGTTTATTTCAGTATTAATTTCTCTGAAGTAGTAGAGTCTTCTTTTTAAGTAAGTCAGAGTTTGTGATAGGTGAGAGTAAATTCTGTGACAACTAAAAAACTTCTAAGTAACAGACAACAATTTAATAGAACTGCTTATAGTGGTGATGAGAGAAACAGATGGAAACTATTGGAAGTCCATGGGGCCCATGAACCTGATCGGATAAAATAATCACAAAGGTCATTTGACTAAAGGTGCTAATGCCTCATATGCTCTGGATCCTGAGGGAGATTTCTTGGCTCTGTTGGGGTTTTTTTCTTGCTGTTGTTGTTTTTTCATTTCTTCTTTTTTGAACCATAGTGAACAGTGTTATAATCATTTCAGGTGTACGATATAATGACTCAACTATTCATACATCACTTGGTGTTCATCATGATAAATATATTCTTAATTCCCTTCCTCTATTTCACCTATCACCCAACCCAAATTCCCCTCTGGCAACCACCAGTTTGTTCTCTGTATTTAAGAGTTGTTTTTTGTCTGACTTATTTCACTTAGCATTATGCCCAAAGAAGTTAATACCCAAAATATATAAAGAATTTATATAACTCAACACCAAAAAGACAAATAATCCAGTTTTAAACATGGGCAGACAACGTAAATAGACATTTTTCAAAAAAAAGATATAGAGATAACCAACAGACACATAAAAAGATGTTCAAAATCACTAATCATCAGGGAAATGCAAATCAAAAGCACAATAAGATACCACCTTACACCTATCAGAATGACTAGAATGAAAAAAACAAGAAATAACAAGTGTTGGTGAGGATGTGGAAAAAAAAATCACCGTCATGCATTTGTGCTGGGGAGAATGCAAATTGGTGTAGCTACTGTGGGAAATAATTTGGAGGGTCCTCAAAAAATTAAAAATATAATTACCATATAATCCAGTTAATTTCATTACTGGATATTTACCCAAAGAAAATGAAAACACTAATTTGGAAAGATATATGTACCTCTATGTTTATTGTAGCATTACTTACAATAGCCAAGATATGGAAACAACTCAAGTGTCCATCAATGGATGGATGGGTAAAGATGAGAGATACATATATAATGGAATGTTATCTTAGCCATAGAAAAGAATGAGATCTTGCCATTTGCAATGATATGGTGGACCATATCTTTTGTCCTTACTTAACTACTTCTCCTCTCTGCCTTCAATGCTTATGCTTATCATTCAACTTATAAATCCTTCACTTGATCCTGCCATTCCTTCTAAGCATGGGGCCATTTCATAAAAAAGTCTGCCCCAATGTCTTCACTTTCATCTTCAATGTAAGCACTTAACTACATTGCAATCTGGCCCTTATCCCATTAATTTCACTGCAACCAAATTTCTCCAGCCTCACTAATGATTTCTTCTACTTCTTACTGCTTCAAATTCTGTATGACATTTAATATTTTGATTACCTGCCTCCCTTTTAAGAAGGTGTTCTCATCTAACCTTTGGAATTGTTCTTTATCTGTTTCTTGTTTAAATCTTCTAGAGGGGGTCACCTGGGTGGCTCAGTTGGTTAAGCCACTACCTTCAGGTCATGATCCTGGAGTCCTGGGATCGAGTCCCATATAAGGCTTCCCCTGCTTTGTGGGGAGCCTGCTTCTCTCTCTCTCTCTGCCTCCCCAGCTGCTTGTGCACTCTCTCTCTGTCAAATAAATAAATAAAATATCTTATAAATAAATAAATAAATAAATCTATCTATCTTCTTGAGGTCCCCCTCTTTCAGCCCCCAGCTATCACTCAAGTTTGTCTTTGACCCTATGCTAACTGCCTCTGTTTTCTCTCCTTCATAGAGCTCTTGAGACTTCAACCATCATCTTTATCTTCCAAATATTATACACCAGCTCATACATTTCATACATTTCTATCTAATTAATCTTCAAATACCACTTCTTTGTTTATGTTGCTCTCCATTTTAAGAGCCTACAGTGATGCCTGGAATCTTCCTTTCTATTACAGTGGTTTCCTTACTCCCTTAACTATTCTTTATTATCATTCTCTGCTCCCTGAAATGCTATCCTCTATATTGCAATTAATACAAATTCTGTTCTTCTCTGCCCAACCTCTACACTTGACCTCTTCCATGAAGCATGTTCTGACCAACCCTAGTCCAACAATAGTATTGCCTTAATTAAACTTTTCTACGTCACACAGTATAAAATTGCATTTTATTATCTTTTCTATCTAGATCATCAATCTCAAAATATAATATATTGTATGATTCCACTCATATGACATTTGCAAAAAGACAAAACTATAGTCATAGAGAACAGATTAGTGGCTGCCAAGGGAGGAGGTGAATATAAAGAGATAGCATAGCGAGCTTTGGGGGTGATAGAACTGTTCTCTATCCTGACCATAGTGATTGTTACATAAATCTATTCACATGTTAAAATTCATTGAACTTTACAGCAAAAAAAAAAAAAAAATCCATTTTACTGCATGATCACTTGAAAAATAAAATTTATAAGAAACTTAGGGTATGGGTAATGTTTCATCTCTTTTTCATATTGAAAACTTTGGAATTGAAAGGAGGCATGAAAAGAGTAAGCTGGTCTGTGGATAAGGCTTTGAAAAATCAGATTTATCCTTCAAGTTATGCATGCTTCTATAAGGAGGGCAGCAGCACACATGTATTAGCCATCACAGCCAATGTGATAAATGGGCAAAAAACTACGCCTCCCATAATACATTCTCTGGAATTGTAGCTATGCGTGAATGAGACAGTAAAAAGCTATAGGTTAAGATACAGGCACAACGTGGGATGCCTGGGTGGCTCAGCTGGTTGAGAGTCAAACCTGATTTGGGCCCAGGTCATGATCTCTGGGTCATGGGACTGAGTCCCAAATCAGGCTCCGTGCTCAATGTAGAGTCTGCTTGAGATTTTCCCTCTTCCATTTCCCCTCCCCCTACTGTCACACACACACACACACACTCTCTCTCTAAAATAAATAAAATAATATTTTTCAAATGATACAGGCACAAAACATCAAATCTAAGGATGGCAGAATTTAGGAGACTCCCAGGTCACAATATTTTCTCTTAACTCTAGGCCATTAATACCTAGTAAAGAGTCCAATTTCATCCAGATTTCATAGCTTCTCTGTGTTTTTACTTCTTCTCTTGATGGAAACAATGGTCATATTTGAACACAGCCAAAGAACAAATACAACAATGACTCATTTCACAATTCATGCAGTTGACTTCATGTATTTTTGATAACACTATCATGTTTCTGAGTTATTAATTTTTCTCCTATGCAGTTTGGGATCCAGTAGGGGGCACGGGGATGTGTATCATCTTGACTATCTTCTGATGCTACTTTCATAGCTAAGTGCTTGACTCTGGGTGAGCCTTACCGAAAATCTCATTCTCTGGAAGGTTTTTTCTAGTCTTTTATAATTTTTATCAATCAAAAGTTACCATCTTAGGGGCCATGCCTTCTTTGCAGGCGCTAGAACTCCCACAATTCTTTGTTAAGCAGAACTCCTTTGACTCAAGGCATGATCAATATATCTTAAAACTAGAGTCAGTTTCCTTTGCTAGCTACAACAATTTCTCTTATTGCCATTCACAGCTGGAGACTTTCTTATTGAAATGTAATCAGCACCATAATAGCCTTGGTATGTTCAAAGTTTCCCATGATCCCTTCAGAGGCCTTGAAGCGCTCATCCTTTAGGAAGACTGGATCATGCATAACACTATGTGTAACATCTATTGCAATGGCCCCTGGCTCTCTGTGGGATATCCCAGATATTATGGGATGGACACCGGCCCCTCCTAAAGCATCTCATCCAAGCATGCTATTCAAGGTTCGAATGTTTCCTTTCAAGGAACAAAAACAGGCTGGAACGTAATTTCTTTTACAGAGACTGGGTTCCATAGGGGAGAGCTCTTAACACCTGTAGGATGCCCTATCCCAGGGTTTTGGGCTAGGACTCCCAATATGTCAAGGAGGCCAAGCATATCAGTACTACCTATCTCCTCTTCTTCAAGTACTACTGCTACATTCATATAAGCACTATCTTCAACCCATTTTCTTAAAGAATTCTATGTCTGTTGAGAAAGGTTTACTTAATTACCTTCAGTCACAATCTTTAGGGAGTTTAACAGACTCTTAGTTCTGGCAGGCTATATAACCCCTTTAGACAATGGTTTTGGAAACATGAAGCAAAAAAGTTAAACTAGAGAGCACAACTTTGGGATCATTCTTAGAGCCCCACCAGTCGTAGTAAAACAGACTCCTAAGTTTTCAGGTAGCACCTTCCCAGCCCAAATGTTGAAAAATGAGCCCAACCGTCATGGAAGTAGAAGGATATCAAATGGACAATATTAGGGTAAACATAATGCTAAACATCCCATTAGCAATCTTTAACCAATGAAGGTTGAGGAACCACCTTTCAGAGGGAAAATTCTGAAACATATTTCATATAGCTTCAGAGTTCCCCAGCAAGAGTGAGCCCCAGCTGCCCACAGTGGAAACCCACTCATCAATATAATATACTCTTTATTGGCTTCCCTTTCTTCCTTCTCTCATTTCTTCACTCACAATGCTTCCTAACATAATCTTCAAAAAATAAAAAATAAAAAACTCCTTATATTCAATCCTTGTAAAAGGATTTGTTTTGGGGGGAACCCAATATAATACTATGTCTGTGACTCAGATACAGAATCTCTACGATTTCAATCTGCCAGGCTTTCTGTCAATCAGACTTGATTTATTTTTATTCAAAGAATATTTACTGAATGCCTAGAAGACAACAAGCAATTTAATATTATTAAACATAAGACATCACACTTTTGGAATTCTTAGATTAAAAAGAGAAGTAAGATCTACAAACCTAAAAATTTGTATTAGAATGATTACACGGGAGTAATAAGAAAATTATAAATGGATGAGATAGAAAGAAAGAGCTCAGAGAACAGAATAGAAATACTGAAGGAGGTGACATTAGAGCTGGACAATAAAGGACAACAGGATAAAGACATGGAAAAGTCCTGAAAGTGTCTTCTGGGCAAAAGGAAAGATGAGTGAAGATTGAGTCTGGAAAGCATAGGGTGTATATGAGAAACAGTGAGTAGTTCCATTTGTTCCAAGAACAATACTGTGTAATGGGGATAAGTAGGAAGATAAAGATGAAAAGGTAGGATATTGTCAGATCGATTGTTGGTTTAAGTATTTTACTGAGAAAGCAATGACATGCCATTGTAATTTTTTGGAAAACATAGGAATATTTTATCTTTTTTGTCCAGTTTATTACTAGTTCAGATACATTTACCTTTACCCCCATACCAATGTCCCTATTACTCACTCTATCTAGAATTTGTTTTTTTCTTTCATAGTATTACAATAATACAATGTTGTTTTTATTAATTAATTTAATTATTTAATTTTATTAATTTTTCATTAATTGTGTTTTTCTCTCCCTTAGTGACATGTAAGTTCCCAAGAAACCTATTTAATGTATTAATGTATTAAATATATTTAATATATCAGTGCTTTTCATGGCATCCTGCAAATAGTAAGTACTCAATTTGAGTTTTGTTGAATAAATGAATGAATAAGTGATCATGTTTTTTGTGGTACTGATACTTCATCTGATATTTCTCTGACAAAGGCTCTTCATTTTCTCCTCTCCTCATACAACCAGTATGTTCAAACACAAATCAAACTCACAATACTTAAAGGATCCTATGGTTCCCAGACTCACACAAACAACTATAACTTAAATTATGGCTATCTATGATTTGAGAGTGCACCAGGAGACCCATCTGGCAGGCTCTAATACTCTATTTAATCAAACCTGAACAGAGAATTTGGCTGTTTATTCTACTGGTACATCTCAAGCCCCACACTTTAGTTGAGGGCATGGCTGGTTGCAATGCAAAGCTGGTCCTTCCACAAGGTAAGGTGTTCCCCCACACCACAAGTTAGCCCAAGTGAGAACAAGGGAGAAGAGTGGCATGTCTTTGTTCTGTCTGGCACAAGTTTTGATTGTTCTAACCAGGCCACTATCTCTGTAAGTTTCCACACCTCCTGGTTAGAACACAAATTCTTGTGTTTTGATGTTAGGAACTAAAAGAGTAGCCATTAGACTGAGATGGCTGTAATGCCATTACAGCCCATGCAAACAAAACAAAATCTGAACATGTAAAAGTCTCAAGGATACAGAATCAAAAACTAAGAGCAACCAATCACAGCCAACTAAGCTTTAAGCTATACTTAATCATATAATTTCCTTTCTTTGCCTCCATACTTTTTCTATATAAGTCTTTTCCCTAGCTCCTATTGGCTGAGTGTTCCTAGTTACTTCTGGTTTGGCACTGCTTCATGCAAATCAGTGTTTACTTAATTCAACCCTTAAAGTTTATATGTCTCACTTATTCTTTTAACAGCATTGAGTGTGCTATACGAGCACCCATCTCCCAACTCCAAAATAAAGAAAGGACTGTGCCCACCCAGAGAACGAACTTTCAGGATTTACCACAAAAGGAAGAAACTCTTGAGTAAACAGATGGTATCTGTGACTAGCTGACCTGAGTATGGGTCTTTCCTCCAGTCCTAAAGAAATGGCCTCAATACATTACTGCAACACTATTGGGTAAGAGAATGTGTAGAAACTGATAACTCCACCAACTATTGGCTATAGGCAAAAAAATAATCAGAGCAGACAGAGGAAGGAAATTCTTCTCTCTACCAGAACTGCCAAGTGACATGTACAGATATTTAAGGAGAATCAACATAGTTAACCACTAGCTGTGATTACCAATAGCAATGATCATAATAGAGAAAAACAAAAAACAACAACAACCACAAAAGGATATCACAAATCAAATTAAAAAAAAAAAAAACAGAAAAATTACTAGATAAAAGAGAAGGCAGATGTGGATAATCTTTTATCTCAGCCTGAAATGCTGGATTTTTAATCTTTCTTAAGATTCTTATCCTTTCCAACTCTCATTGTTTGTGGCCTAATTTTTCAACTAGTTCCATCAGTGTCTCTCGTTTTCATTTTTCTAGTCCAGACTCCCAAATATTTGCCTGTTTACCCATTCTTCTCTTCCTAGTTCTTTCCTTCTGTACCCTTTCTTTTCATTTCTTTATTCCTCCTTGTCACTCCATACTTGTTAAAAATTATTTGCATATAGCATTCATAATAACTTCATATCTTAGCAAAGTGACTTGCATGGGGGAGGATTTCAATAAATATTCATTTAAGATGACTTACCGCCCCCCCCCCCACCACCACCACAGCTCCCCGCCCCTCAGAGCCCTGGAGCCATCGGTCTTTTTGTAGGTTGCAAAATGAATGAAGTGCAAGGATTTCACTTTAGGAAGAAACAGGAATCAGGACTTTTGTCACTGACTTTCATGAACTGGGCTTCCAACTTTTAAATGTGGTGCATAATTGACACTTTGATACTTTTAGGCTATGGTGTATTCTCACACTCTCGTGGGGAAAAAATACTTGCTGACACAATCAGGAAACAGATGGTGACAAAGATCTTATACTTTGGTGCCAATCAATATGTTTTACTTGCCACTACTAAAATCTCATTTATGGGACCCAGGAATTTAAAGGAATTTTTCTGTTCTTTTTTTCTATCCTTTAAAGACTATTTTTAAGAATCTTTGGGCTTAAAAGTTTCATTTCATTTTTCCTCTTCAGTACTAAAGTAATTCTAGGAGGATTGTGGCTTTTATCTGCCAGAAAATTCATGAATTAAAGTATTTTATTCTTTACTGTTGGTGACAGAGTAAGTTTCTTAACTTTTGCCCCCACTATCCAAACACAACCCTTGAGCATAGCTACGCTAAACTTGAAAAAATAATCTTTTGAAGAATAATAATTCTGCCGTTGTGAATTGATATAGCAAGAGCAATGTTTCTCCCCATCCTTTCATACGTGCTTATTTAAATAATGGTGACTCCTTGTCAAACTAGCACATAAAAGGAATATTTCTTTTTTTTTTAAAGATTTATTTATTTTTTTTTTTGAGAGAGAGAGAGAGAGAGAGAGAGAGTGCATAAACAGGTGGGGCAGAGGGAGAGAGAATCTCAAGTAGACTCAAGGTAGGGCTGAATTTCATGACCCTGATAGATGGACCTGAGCCAAAACCAAGAGTTGGTAGCTTAACCCACTACACCACCCAGGTGTCCCAAGGAGTATTTCTAAAAGAAATAGATAACATTCTTATTCAGAATACAAAAACTTAATGAGTTGAAACTCTATGTTTGAGGAGAAAGAATCAGATAATCCCAGTTAACTGGGAAATTCTCCCCAGACCAGAAAGAAGCTTCTGAAGGGTAAGTTCAATGCTTTATTTTACCTCAGGGTCCACGTACCTGTATTTAACAAGTATTTGCTGGGTTGAACCAAATCTATGAACTGGCTAGACAGACAGCCACCAAAAGAAACCCCCTTTGTTATGTTATCTCTAATACATATGATTTGCATCATGACCTGTAGAGTTTGGGATGCCTAGAAATGTATAGATGAGTGAATCACTGGCCTGGGCAAATACAGGAGGCTGATTTAATCAGGCATCTTCCATCTCATTGTGCTTTTCTCCCTCACTGCTCAAATCAGTCACTAACATCTCTCAAAAAGTTTGAAAATATTTGTTAAATATGAATTCATAGAGGATAGAGAAGAAGAAAAGTACAGTGTGTTGAGCATATACTTTATACCAAGCATATGTAGGATATACACTGTATCTCTCAAAACAATTGTACATAAAGCTGTTATTATTACTCCTGTTTTACAATGAGGAAACAAAGCCTCAAAGATACTGATTAACTAGCCAAACAACACAGAGATAGACTGTAACATAACCGGGGTATAAACCCAAGTCTCTCTAACTGCAACGTCTGCCGCACAGGAAGATTACTTTTAATTTCCTTGAATCTAAACAAATTCTGTGCTCCTACTTCTAAGGCCATAAATAGGTCATTACTTCTAATTTCTCCCAGTAAGTTCTCTGGTGATTTACCCACCAGATTTGGGGTTTGACACCGTAAGGGAATTCTTCAGGTATGTTTCCAGGTTTTCATTCTTCTCAGTCCCTTCTAAAAGCCCACAAAATGCCTAAAGTATCGTGCTCTAATGAGCTTCCTAACAAATTCTGCAAACTCCAAACTGGTTACAATCTGTGCCGTTGTAGAAACAAATGCATGACATATGTATCATATAAGGCCTCTAGTCAAAATCCCAATTTCGCTCAATAATAGAAACTCTTTGGCCTTTCCATTGGTATTACATTACCTGGGCCCTCCTCAATTATTTCTATGATGGGTCCTCTTACTGTTTTCCCTTGGGCTCACGTTCTCTGTCCACACTGTCTTTCATGTGTTCTAGTCTTGCTTGCACATCTAAGCCTTTGCACTATCTGTTCCTTCCATCTGACACCTTCTTCTCCAGATTTATAGGCAGCTCTCTCTCTTACCTCCTTCAAGTTTTTGTTCACAACTCACCCTATCAATGATATCTACCCTGATTATCCTATTAAAAATTATAACCAAACATGAGCAAGAGTTCTCAATCTTCTTTACCTTACACAGCTTTTTTTTTCTTTTTTTTGATAACATTTATCACTTTCTAACAGACTTTTTATTTCAATTCTTTTTTAGGCTCATTATCTATTGTCTGTATACCCCCACCAGACATAAGCTTCAGAGACAGGGATTATTTTAAATTTCATACATGGATATATCCCAAGCACCTAGAAACAGTGCATACAATAGGTGCTCAATAAATGAATAAGTATGCATGTAAACACATACACATGTGTGAATCTCAAACACCTGAATTTCTCAGGGTATCACACAATATTAAGAATTATAGTAATAACCAAGTTTATGAATTTAGATTCAACTCACCCTGTTTCATATTTCTCTTGCATCAATAAATTCAACAAAAATGTGTAGCATTGAAGTTAAAGATCCAGCGGCATACATTTCTTCAAAATGCAATCAGAGACCTGTGTATTGTCTTTGTAGTAGTAAAATGACTTATTTGACTCAAAGGCCTCAAAGTCCATGTATCAGGGTGAAAATACTCCCACATAACCCAAAAAGTATACACACATCAACATAAAAACACTGGTCAGACTCTAGTTTATGTTTTTATCTGTTTCTCTCCAGCTGTCTGTTCATCATTCAGCTTCTCATGCCTCTTTAAGTCTGTACTCTTCTCTAAGGTGTAGCCCTCTCTTTCTCCCAACTCAAGAGGAAAACAGTCTTCCATCAAACATGGTGCTTTGGCTCAGATTTCCTTAAGCACAGCAGCAGATTTATTGCTGGCTTTATCACTTATCAATAAAACCAGTTTCCACACCTTGTTCTATCTCGACAGCCATCTCCCCAGACATCAGGAACCAAGGTTTACATAGACTCCTGACTTTATCTGGGCCCCCGTGATGTACAATATCATGGCAACAAGGCCCTTTCTCTTTGTTCTGGGGAGACTTGAGCCATAATGTGGCAGCCTGGTGTTCATGCTGATCGTGATAAAGAACAGCACACTGAGCAGTTTTTCTCACTCTTCTCTCTCTTCTCTCTCTCTTTTAAGGAAACAGGTGTTGGCATGGATTAGAGAAAAATTACATCATCTTCAAGAGAAGAGGAGGAATAGAAAGGAGAAAAAAAAATAGGGAAAAAAAGTGGCAACCAGACCCAAATACATTTGCACATATAAAGCTGTTCTAATGAGAGCCAAATTGATTTGACATTCAGTGGCAGTTTGAAGCCAAGAAAAGCAAAGCAGCCTACAAAAGGCCTAGCTCATTGTTTATGGAGTGTCATACTCTATCATCTGTGAGACCAATAACAGGGATGGGAAGGCCTTTAAAGGCAGGGTGTGTTCTGGGAAGGGCTGTGTGGATACCACCAATGTCAGATCTGATAGACGGATTGAACGTGGCTTCCTGAGCTGAGATGGTGTTTGTCAGATGAGGCGGATATTCTCTGCAGATTATACATTAGCCAGCAAATTTGTAAAGTGTTAGCATTCTTTGAGAATGTGTGCTATGCACAGGGAGGCACATTTTACATTGGTCTGGGAAAAAAAAAAACCCTCATGAAAATATTAACCAACGGAAGAGAGTAATGAATTATGTGTCGTTCAAATGGAACTATATGCATAATATTATAGAAGCATCATTACCATGACAAAAAATATGTTTATTCTTAGCAAACAATGTGCATCGCAGGTATGTACATGTATACAGTTGACAGGATGAAGAAGATCATACTAAAATAGAAATTCTTTCATTAGCTTTATTTTTCAAGAAGCTGTATAGTCATTTCAATAGTGTTAACTAGCTAGGGATTTACTATTCTGCAGCTCACTGTTAAAAATACCTGGAAAGGAGTGAGGTGTTTATTAAATGTCAGCACATGACAAGGTAGATTAAATAAGTCTTCCTAGAAATGCATGAAATGCTAGAGTGTACGGTCTGTGTATAAAGAAGATTCTCTTTTTCCCTTCTCTCCAGCCTCAAGCCCAGTCTAAGTATTACTTTGATATTAGATTCAGTATAAGATTCCAATATTAGTGTTTACTTTTGGACTTCACAAAGGAAAGTTGATTTCATTGCAAGGTATTGCTGAGTGATATCAAATCCAAGATTTCAGCCTCTTTCATCTCAATTTTCTAAACACTTATAGGACTAAGAATAGAATTTGACCTTAAGTAATCTAGACCTCACAGTGTGTCTCCAGTATAGATTTTATAGCACCATAAAATGCTGTGTATACTAGAAAAAGAGTAAAAACAAAGCGATGTCATAGGAAGCATAGTAATACATCATGAATAACTAGAACTCCTATTAATTCAAACATATACATCTTTAATACATCTTTAATATAAACATATACATCTTTAATATAAATTCAAATGGAGAAATGGAAAGTATTATTATTGATAGAAAAAATAATAGTGCAATTGGAATTTTATTGTTCACATTTATCTTGTACAGCTTTCAAGTCCTTGATATTCCTTAGGACCAATAAGCCTCAATCCTTCTTTGCCCCATCTTGCTGAGGGTCTGGGATAGGGGGATCTGAGGAATTACACGTAAAGAGCAACTGGAATTATTTACCAAACCCACTGCCCTCTAGTTACCAGCATTCACATAGTGGGTTACAGGCTTTTTATACACCTTTATGAAACATAAACATCTTACCCTGAACCCAAACAGAATCCCTTAGCCTATACTCTGCAGGATACAAGAATGAAAGCTCCAGCAGTGGCCAGGCTGGGACACAGTGTTTGACGTACATTTCTATCCCTCCTTGTTACCACCACACCTATGGAGCCACCACAAGGATTTCAATTCTACAAGCATTCAATGTGCTACCATGGCTTGATGCTGGGGATGCATAGTGACTCTAGTTCTTACTGTAATTTACAGAGTGCTAGGCAAGGATAATTCTTACTGTCTTGAGATTTCAAGCCTTTATACCACCATTGAAGTTTATGCTATCTGATGGCATGCAGTATGCCTCACTGAACAGAAGGATTAACATCTCCTAACAGAGATTTGATGGATCTGGAGTCCCAGAGCACCAAAATGGGCAGATATAGAAGCCTTAAATTAAAACACAGCCACCTTTACCAATAGAGTTGTGGTCATGGAAAATAGGGACTGAAATTAATGTTATAAATAATTGTATAGTGGTTGTTTTCAAAATGCTTTCACACGGGTGATTTATTCTGATAATATCAAAGAATTTGGTCTTTTGATGGGGCAATTAGAATTAGGATCTAATGAATGGATTATATACTTAAATTTTATGGGCTAAATATTTGTGTTGCCCCAAAATCATATGCTGAAATCCTTCTCTACCCCAATGTGATGGCTTCAGGATGTGGTGCCTTGGGAGGTAATTAGGATTAGATGGGGTCATGTGGGTGAAGCCCTCATGAACAGTATTAGTGCCCTTATAAGAGTCATAGAGAGCTTATGTCCCCTCTCCACTCCACCCTATGAGGATACAGTAAGTTGGCAGTGTGCTAACAGGAAGAGGCTACTCATAGCTGGGTTCTATGCTGGCACTCTGATCTCAGACTTTTAGATTCCAGACACGTGGGAAATAAACTCCTACTGTTTACAAGCCACTCAGTCTATGCCAGTTTATTATAGCAGCCTAAAAAGACTAAGACGTCAACCTGAGAGAACAAGCTGGCATGACTGGTATAGATGTGACACAGAACTCATTCAAAGGATAATCTTCTGGAAGTACCCTCGCTCTTTGAATGGAATGTATGCTTATTTATATTTTCCAGTATAATTTCTGTGAATCTCAATAGCAACACAAAAATGATTTGAATTCTTCTATATGTAGGTATTTGATAGTGTTGAGAAATATTTTAAGAGAAATTTGAGTCAAGCTGATCAGTTTATGTGTTCTATGAAGCAGGGAAATTAATATAATTAACACTTCTGAGCCTTTGCCATATAAATTGATCCCTGCTAATTGCTTAAGCTAAAAAAACTGCCAGAATCACTCTACCCTTACTTGATAAATAAGAGCAACCCGACTGGGTTCAAATATTGCCTCTGCTTCTTACTAGCTAGGTAATCTAACAAAATTTAATAAGTCCTGTGTCTCCATTTCTTAATCTGTAAAATAGGGATAGTAAAGGAGGTACAATAAAGATTAAACAAAAATAAACACTCAGGAACAAGGCACTCAATATATGAAACTAACAATGCTGAAATAATAAGTGTTAAAGAATAATTCCAACAACATATTTAGAATAATTCAAAAAATGTTTGACTAGATTTGTGATGAAGTATTTTTTTTTTCAATTTTGGAAACTATTTCTTTAGTTTTGGCGGTAATATTAGTCAGGGAAAGTCAAGAATGGTGCAGAAATTTTGCTGATCATTTCTCCTAATCCAATAACATTCCTTTAAGAAGTGCTGGATTATGTGTATTTACATCATCTTCTTCTACCTATACATGTCTTTATTGGCACAGGAATGTGTGGCTCTCCACATTGGTGAAATCAATAGTCTGTTTTCTGGTGTAAACTTTTACCAGTTCTTTGTAGGGTTTCTCATTATGTATGCTGGCACTGCTTTTCCTCATAGGCCAGACATATCTTTCTATAAAATTGGTCACCCTATCCTTGGTTGAATCACTCTAACACCCCAAATCAAATAAACATGTATGCTGTTCTGTCTCAGAAGGAAAAACCATAGAGGAAAAAACAAATCATGTTTCTCTTCTCAGCTTTGTTTAAAAACCATCGCTGGCATGAGCTACAACAATAATAACAGCTATTCTAACAAGGTGCTAGGAAATAGGCATTATTACCATCTCTATATCACAGATGAGTAAAGAAGAGTTTAGCACAGAAAGGAGGGATCATACAGCTACTGCCTGGCCAAGACAAGATTAGTTCCAGTTTCTTGTGCCCTTAACTCCAGTTGCATGGCTGCTTGGGATTATACGTGTGCAGCCACCTCACAGGGATGACAGCCCTGTGTAGCTAAGCAATAAATGGGCGTCTCCTAGCGATAATAAACTGGCTGCTCTTTCAGATTCAACAACTAGTGATTAGAATTTGCAGCATGTGTAGCTCCAACAAGTTCAGGTTTCACAGACAGAAAGAAAGCAGGGCATCAGAACTTTTTTTTTTTTTACACATTTCACCAAATCTAATACTGGTTGAGCCCATATTTTTGGTTATCATAAAGTTTAAATGAAATGCCTTTGTGCTCATTAACATGCAATTAATGATAAAATAGATAAAAATATTCATTGAAGATCACTGACCTAACGAGAAATCTGACTTTCTACTTTTAAACTTAATACATGTTTAATATGGGTATTTCATGTAGTTCATATGATATGCATAACATAGTTATAGTCTGAATAAGTTTGTAAATAACGTTATTAAGATTTTGGCAAAGCTATTTTGCCATTATTTCTTACCTCATCACCCTCTCAATTACTTTGCACAGAATGCCCTGTTAAGAAATAGCACATGAGGGCATCTGGGTAGCTTAGTCCGTTAAATGTTTGCCTTCAGCTCAGGTCATGATCCCAGGGTCCTGGGATTGAGTCCCACATGGGGCTCCCTGCTCTGCAGGGAGCCTGCTTCTCTCTCTGCCCCTCCTCCCACTCATTCTCTCAAACTCTCTCTTTTTCTCTCAAATAAATAAGTAAAATCTTTTAAAAAAGAAAGAAAGAAAAGGAAATAGCGTGTGAATAAATTTATCTGAGATTGGTGCTTAAGAAGGGACAGTCTAGTTTTGGATCCCAACAAGCTGAAAGCATTATGCCCCTTCCTGATACGAAGAGATGTATCCCATATGGCAGGTCAGAACAGGTCTATTATTTCTGACTCTATCGCAGGGAAATGTATCATTTTAAATCTTAAATATCTGAAATTTTAGTTCTCAAGCAAACAAGCTTGGATTACAGTTCGGAACACTTAAACAACAACAAAAATGCCTGTGATTAAGCAAAATGTCACAAAATCCATCATCATAACTTGTGCATAGGGGGAATCTTCAGGTCCTCTCACTCAGAATATATTTACACTCACTTTTCCTACACTGCAAAAGAGCCAGGTAGGTTTTGTTTTGTTTTGTTTTCCCAACTTCCAGCTCCACAACAGATTAGATACAATAAATTAATGGGTGAAGACTGCTATCTAAAGACACATTAAGGATGTGGAGAAATATAGAAACACACAAAACTTGAACCATATTCCCAGCTGGGGCCATTTAGTATTGGAGCAAACAGCCACTCTCCAATCAAACCCCAAAATATTTTGTGGATCATTAATACATTATAGAAACTTATCATTTGCTTCCATGATAATCACCTTGTATAAATTGGATGCCATAAAAATTAGGTTCAGTATATTTTGTATAAGAAGGCAAAAGGTTCCTAATACATTTTAAGAAATATTTCCATATGAAATGCTTCAAATTTTGTCTTAACTTTGATATTTAAAGGATAAACACTAAAATAACAAGAATACCCAAACACGCACAAAAAACTGCATTCCCTGAAGGCTCTAGACTATTGTGGTCTTATTAAATATAACTGTTTTTGAAGAATAATACTGCTGTGTCTGAACTGGTTGGTGTCCTTAATAGCTCCCTCTCCACCCACAAAGCCAATGGCTTTCTGTAAGTGCAATTCCAATATATGTTCCAAAAAATACTTCTAAGCTCCACTTCCTGCTCACCCTTCCAAATCCACAAATTCTGGTTTAGTGTCCGCAGTCACTACCCTGTTGCTTTGTACCTGCTTTATGCTTCAATTGCCTGTTTAGTTCCCAATTCTGGCAGTAGCCCTGGATATAATTCTGATATCCCATAGCTCCATGACCTAGAGGACCACTGTCTAAGAGAAATATAATGTAAGTCATATATGTAATGTAAGTCATAAAGGCTAAATTTATTTATTTTTCCATGTTTTTATTTTTTTTAAGTTCTTATTTAAATTCCAGTTAATTAACATACAGTGTAATATTAGTTTCAGGTATACAATATAGTGATTCAGCACTACCATACAATATACCTGGTGCTCATCACAAGTGCTCTCCTTAATACCCATCACCTAATTAACCCATCCCTACTATCTACTTCTCCTCTGGTAACCATCAATTTGTTCTTTATAATTGAGTCTATTTCATGATTTCCCCCTCTATATCCCCCTCTCTCTTTTATTTTAGAGGCTAAATTTAAAAAGTAAAAACAATGGAGACAATTTGATAATAAATGTATTTAACTTAGTGTACTGTAATGATCATAATATATTAATAAGGTTGTTACTCTTTTTTTATGCCAAGTCTGAAATCCTATGTATATTTTACACTTTCGGCGTACCTTATCTTGAACTAGCTACATTTCAAGTGCTCAGTGGATACATGTGACTAGTGGCTACCATATTGGATAGTGTAGCTCTAAAGCACTTGGGCCATGATCATCCCAACTCCCAGGACCCCCACCCAGGCTGAAACTTCAGATTCCCTGATGGTCTCAGAGGGTACTTTGTGTAGCAGGCTACATTATTCTCTACAGGATCTACGTATGTATTGGTATGTAGCTAATAACAATATCATTTTAAGCAACTTTGTCACCTATATTTTCTACTAAAACACTTTTAAATCTCTTTTTCTTCTAGTTGACAGCAACATAAACTATGTGAAGTAGATAAAGCAGGCATAGATATCCCCATTTCATAGATAAGAAAACTGAGAATCAGAGGGATTAGTGATTTATTTAAGGTTGCCCAGCAAAGATAGTAATTAAATGAGATCCTTGTGATTTTTAGTTTATAGCTCTTTCAATGATTCCTTATTACTCCTTAAAGCAATTAAAGGATGAACCTATTTCTTGATTCTTGGATGCAAATTCCCAAATGATGTAGACATCTGGTCAGCAGTAGCCTAATTCACTCTCTTGAGCAATGATATCAAACATATATTGAAACACGCACAGTCGACCCATAGACATCAAGGATAATAGAAGAAAGCCTGCATGAAATATGTGGGAAAGATGGTTTTTCTTCATGTATAAGCAGAACTAACACTTGGGCAATGATTAAATCACATTGAGAAACCTCAAAGACACATAAAAAAGGAAATTCTTTGAGGGGTTTGCTTCTTGTTTATTTTTTAGAAATGAAGTGATCTAAAAAGAGAGGACAAGCTCATTCAGTTATAGCTTTCATATAATTACCACAAACTCTAATGCAAATTAGACTGTAGGTCTGCTCAATGTACATTTCTGTGCTTGCCAAATTATGTTTGGCAGTGTGGTCAAGCAAGAACAGATGCACACTGGGCCGAGTTTTCTTGGGCTGTTCAATAATTAGGAGGACCATGTATTATAATAAACCACATCCCCTTGGCTAAGATTTGGATGCAAATTGCACACTAATTCACTTCCAAGTTTTTTGGAAGCTCACCAAGAGAGATGAAAATCAGGGAAATATACTGTTTACTTCAGGAAATTTGTTTTAAACTAAATATGGCTCATTTCTAAGAGGCGCTGGGGAACTCCATAAGAAATGTAACAATAGCTTTTTCAGGTTCCATTCAGCAGGAGTAAGAAAATGCTAAGGGGTCCCTTTGAAGAGCTTTTCATAAGTTACCTGCCAGTTCTAACCATCCTTATGAACACACTGAGGGAGTCCTAAATGCAGAAAAAACAGCAGCTTCTCATATCTGTCAGCTTTTTCAGGATCTGCCTTAATAGCAGAGAGCCTCTTCACCTGGGTTCTGCCCACTGAGAGTAGTCTACATCTAATGCCTGAACGAGACCACTGGGGTAAAGCTCAGGATTACTCTGAAAAGCAAGACTCCCTTTAGAGCTCTATTATGATCACCTTTCTTTCATAGGTGTTAATCCCCAATAAACACTCTAAATTCTGTCTCGTCATCTGCTTCCAGAAAACCCAGCCTAAAGTCAAGCTTCCATCAATGCCCTTCTACCCAACCTGAACCTATGACATGAATGCTAGAACTTGATCATGTTCTCCAATTAATCAAGACACTCTAGCCTCTCATCTTAGCATCCCCTTTAGGATTCATTAAATCACTCCTTTCAAGAAAGTTTCCAACACTTTTTTTTTTCCCCAACACTTTCTCACCTGATCCAATCAGTCACCCAATATCATTCTTCAGATTAATCTCTATAGAAATGCTAAGTACAGATTATAGTAGTAGATTCATAATTCCAGTAAATAATCATTTTCTAAGTTTTTATTTTTAGATAATTATAGATTCACATGCAGTTTTCAAGAAACAATACAGTAGGGGCGCCTGGGTGGCTCAGTGGGTTAAAGCCTCTGCCTTCGGCTGGGGTCATGATCTCAGTGTCCTGGAATTGAGCCCCACATCGGGCTCTGCTCAGCGGGGAGCCTGCTTCCTCCTTTGTCTCTGCCTGCCTCTCTGCCTACTTGTGATCTCTGTCAAATAAATAAATAAAATCTTTAAAAAAAAAACACACAATACAATAAAATCACAAATACCCTTCATCTAGTTTCACCCAATGATAATATCTTACATAACTATAGCATAATATCACAACCAGGAAATTAACATTGATGAAATCCACTGATCTTATGCAGATATCACTAGTTTTACACGCCTTCATTTGTGTCTTTGTGTGTATGTAATTCCACACAATTTTATCACATTTGTAGGTTGGCATGGCCACCACAATAGTCAGAACACAGAGCAGGTCCATCATGAGGATTCTTGGTGCTACCTTTTAGAACCATGGTGCAACATCCTTCCCACCTCCTCTCCCTAATCCCTGGAAACTACTAATGTGTTCACCATTTCTATAATTTTGTCATTTCAAGACTGTTATATAAATGAAATCATTCAGCATATAACCTTTGGAGAGTGGTCTTTTTCATTCAATATAATTCCCTTGAAATCCATCAAAGGATTGATGTATGAACAGTTCTCGTTTATATAAGAGTGGTCTTTTTCATTCAATATAATTCCCTTGAAATCCATCAAAGGATTGATGTATGAACAGTTCTCGTTTTATATTGCTGAGTAGTATCCCACAGAAAGCATGTACCACAGTTTATTTAACCATTAATCCATCAAACGACATTTAGGTTATTTCTACTTTTGGGCTATTAAGATAAAGATGTTTTGAATATTCATGTACAGGTTTTGCGTGGATGTACATTTTCATATTCTAGGATAAGTGCCCAAGAGTACATTTGCTGGATCTTTTGGTAATCACATATTTAGCTTCATAAGAAACTGCAAAGTGGCTATGCCATTTAAAATCTGCGCTATCAGTGTATGAGTGGATCAGTTTCTCAACATCATCAGCAGGATTAGGTGTTATCATTTTTGTTTCTATATTTTAGCCATTCTGATAGGGGTGCATGACATCCCACCATGGCTTGAATGTGCCTTTCCTAATAGCTAATGATGTTGAACATCTTTTTGTGTACTTATTTGTCCATATGTTTATCCTCTTCAGTGGAATGTCTATGTCTTTTGCTCATTTTGTAATGGGATTATTTGATTTATTATCGTTGGGTTTTGAAAGTTCTTAATAGAATCTAGATACAAGTTCTTTGTCAAATATGTGATTCACAAAATTTCCTCCTACTCTGAAGTTTGTCTTTTCTTCTTCTTAACACAGTCTTTGGCATAGCAGAAGTTTTAAATTTTGGTAAGGTCCAACTTATCAATTTTTTTATGGATTATGCTTTTGGTGTCAAGTCTGAGTAATCATTTTTTATTGGGAATTTTATATTCTGATTAAGAAAGACAACCAGGTTGTATAATTGTGAATATAATCACATATTTTATTACACAATACTTGCAGATGATCTATTTCTTCTCAATTCAATAAAAGACATAGTTAATTTATGAATGTGAATAGCTCACATTACATTAGATATTTATTCACTTATTTGTTTAACCAATATTTTGAACAGTGCTGGAACTGAACTGCATATTTGACATAACCTATCACTCACTTTCATGCAAAAACCCTTAATGTTGTTTTTGATTCTTAAAACAGTGGCATTTCTTGTGTATTCTTTATATTTTACTATAAGTTGCCAGAAGACGTAAAGTTACAAACTTTCAGTTTTATTCCAAACAAGCTCTTAATTTGTTAAAGATAAAGTTGTGGTATCTGTTTTGTGGTGGGAAAAGGTCAGTAGTAAAGTGCCTAAATGATAGAATAATTTGCTACAAGGCCAAATAATATGCTATGTATTTAATAAAAGTTCAAATATAAAAATTATAGACAGCACTGGACAATTTAGTTGAGGCAAAGTTGAAAAGATATGATGGCTTCCAAGAAAGTCTTAATATTAGACAAAGGAATAAAATATAAAATTGAGTACCCATGATCATAAATACGCAATGGCAGAAAATTTTAAATTACTTATAGACACATACAGGTTTTAAGTCAGTTGTGCTCACTTGAAAAAATAGAGATATCATTATGAGTAAATCAATAAAACTGTAACAACTGTTTTGTTTTGTTTTTTAAGATCTTATTTACTTATTTGACAGACAGAGATCACAAGTAGGCAGAGAGGCAGGCAGAGAGGAGGAAGTAGCCTCTCTCATTGAGCAGAGAGCCCAATGCAGAGCTCAATCCCAGGACCCTGGGACAATGACCTGAGCTGCAGGCAGAGGCTTTAACCCACGGAACCACCCAGGTGCCCCACAACTGCTTTTTAAAAGTGAATGAAACTTTAGATTATGCAAGGGTTAAAAAAATAATGTGCAGAATATTTTGATATTAATTATATTGACATATTAAATAATAAATTCAAATCAATATTCTTACCTACAAAGCACTAAGTTCATCAAGGTTTAATAATATTAAGCATATTACATAATAGAAGACTTAATAGTATTTAAAAATGGGTAAAATAATGTTGTTACAATAATATTTGATAATATATTTTCTAGTAATTTCAAACTCTTTTGCAAACCAATTAATGCTGTAAAGGAAAATACCTCAAGAAGAAGTTTCTGCAAGTTAATGGAACAATAATATGTAAATCTGGGAACAATGAAGTGGACATATTTAACCATAGAGCTTGGAGAAGCAGAAAGCCAGTCAACAGAGACTGATAGAGAGATGAAGTGATGAGAGGAAAAAAAAAAAAGAAAGTATTCCCTGGGTAACTGAAGATTTTAAATTACTTATTCCCAAATCTTGGTTGCATTCTTGCCCTCAGTTTTGTGATATGCTCTTCTATCTATACAATATTTTTTTTCTTTCTTTTATCCTGCATTTAAATCATATGCCCAACCAAGATGAAGTAGTAAATACCAGATTTACTCTATATCCTTAAAAGATTTTAAAAAGAGACAAAAGAAATGGAATAAAATGGACACTGGACAACAGAAAGCATGGGGCAATGATCTCTGAGAGAGTAAAAACAAATGATTTGATCCTTATGAGGGCCTGAACTCACTACATGAGGGGATTTTCCAAGCCATAACATAAGGGGAATCCAAAGACAGACTGTAATCTTGCTAAGTTTCAGAGACAGATTAAGACTTTGGGAGGCCAAAGTGACTACAATCTTGAAAGCAAATTATCAAAGAGGAGAGGAGGTTGCTACCAAGAGAAAGAGTGCAAGAAAGCTGCAGAAGAGTTCTCCTTGAGTCCTTGGCTGGGTACTGATCTGCACATGAGTGTAAGGCCAGGAATAGAATACCAGAAAGTGGTAGATCAATCCTCAAAGGCTAAGTTGGTCCAGAAATAGGTTCTATTCTCACTAGCTAGAGTAAAAATTCTTCCTAATACATGGGGTATGGGGTAGAGTCCTCAGAAGTACACTACTCTATGGTCAGCAAATTAGCTTAAAATAAAGGATATCCAGACCCTTGTTAACAAACCTTGAAAGGAAACCCCAAAGGATAAAATTGGACCCAAGTAACTTAACTTTATCTGAGAACAAAGTTCTCAAATGTTTAAATTATTAATCTCTCCCCAAATCCAGAAAATAGCAAACTAAAATTCATATGTACTAGCATCCATTCAAAAATTGCCAAACAGGGGCGCCTGGTGGCTCAGTGGGTTAAGCCGCTGCCTTCGGCTCGGGTCATGATCTCAGGGTCCTGGGATCGAGTCCCGCGTCGGGCTCCCTGCTCAGCAGGGAGTCTGCTTCCCTCTCTCTATCTGCCTGCTTCTCTGTCTACTTGTGATCTCTCTCTGTCAAATAAATAAATAAAATCTTTAAAAAAAAAATTGCCAAACATGCAAAGGGAGAAAATATGATGCAAAACCAAGACAAAAATAAATTATTAGGATCACACTCAAAGATATTGATAATATATTAAAACAGTTAAAATCAAGATACTGTATATTGGGGTGCCTGGGTGGCTCAGTGGGTTAAAGCCTCTGCCTTCGGCTCAGGTCATGATCCCAGTGTCCTGGGATCGAACCCCACATCAGGCTCTCTGCTCCGCGGGGAGCCTGCTTCCTCCTCTCTCTCTCTGCCTGCCTCTCTCTGCCTACTTGTGATCTCTGTCTGTCGAATGAATAAATAAAATCTTTAAAAAAAAAAAAAAGATACTCTATATTGTAAAGAAGGTATAGGAAAGCATGAAATGTTGAGGAGAGAAGTGGAAAATAAAAAACGAAAACTGACCATATGGGCTGAAAATTAAAGTATATGAAATACAAATCACACCACATGCTATTAAAAACAGAATAAGCTTTACAGAAGAAAAAGTCACTGAGCTTATAAACACAGCAAAAGAAATTGTACAAAATGAAATACATAGAAAAACTAGTAAAATTAAAACAAGAGCATCAATGGTTTTTTGAGAAAATAACAATAAACCTAAAATAAGGATAACTGAAACCCCAGAAAGTTGAGGGGTAGAAAAAATGTTTGAAATAATAATGGCCTAAAATTAGCCAAATTTGATAAAATACAGAAATCCACAAATCCAAGAAGCTCACCAAAACTCAAGCAGAAGAAACAAAAAAGAAAACAATGCGAAGGCATATCACAATAAATTAATGTAAACTAGGGAGCTGGGGGAAAGATCCTGAAAACACAGACTAAAAATGACACTAGATGAACAAATACAAAAAAAGAGTGAAGTAGACTTCTCAAGAAACCATTCAAGCCAGAAGACAATGGAACATCATCTTCACAGTACATAAAGAAAAGAAATGTCAACCTAAACTTCTATACCCAGCAAAAATACCTTTTAAAAAATGAGGGTGAAATAAATACTTATTTGGCTTACAAAAGTTGAGAGAATTCATTCCCAGCAGTCCAGACCTATGGAATACATTAAAGGAAGTTCTTTAGGCAGAAGTAAAATAAACCCATACAGAAATATAGATCTACTCAAATAAATGAAGATCACGGAAAAGATTAAATTGTGATAAAATATAAAAGGCATTTTTTTCTTTTTTTTATCTCTTTAAAGCAAAAGCACTAACAATATATTCTGTGGCTTATAGATTTGGAAGTAAACTTTATTACAAAAATAGCACAAGCTTATGAAGATCAAGACAGAAATACATGGTTAATAAGTTTCTTACATGATATGCAAAGTGATATTGTATTATTTGAAAACAGACTGTGATAACTTTGAAGTATGTAATGTAAACTCTGCATCAACCACATAGAAAAATGAAATAATAAAGTATAGTTAGTATATAATGGAGATAAAATAGAATTATTAAAAAAAAACTAATCTACAAGAAAAAGTAACAGAAAAAAAAAAGAACAAAGAACAGACAGGACAAATAAAGCCTATATAGCAAGATGGAAGATTTAAACCTGATCATATCATTATTTATATAATGTTTTAGACTCATATAATACAACAGTTCGGTGATGGAAACATTCACTATTTGACTATAGTAATAGTTTCATGGGTGCATATATAAGTCAAAAACTGATCAAATGATATGCTTTAAATATGTACGATTTTTTGTACTTCAATTATAGCTGAATAAATTTGTAAAATAGGTAACCAAAGAAGGTAGCAAAAGAAAGAAAATAATACAATTTAAAATAATCCCCAAAATATGAAATACTTGGAAATAAATTTCCAAATACTTCAAGTAAAAGGTATACATTGTTAAGTTACATGAAACATAAACAATGCTAACCTATATCTTGTATTAAAGAAATTCACTTGACATATAAAGATAAATACGTTAAAAGTAAAAGGATACCAAAAAGATACACCATGAAAACATGAGCCAAAAGAAAGCAGAAGTGGCTTTACTAGTATTAGACAATGTAGATTTCAGAACAATGAATATTACCAGGGATAGAGAGGGTAAATTCATAGTGATGATGGGGTTGATTTTTCAAGATGCATTAATTCTCCTAAATGTGTTTGTAATTAATATCAGAGATTCAAAATAGATGTAGATTAGTGCTCGCTTCGGCAGCACATATACAAAATAAATGCAGATTAACCTGAGAAAACTAAAGGCAGAATTAGATAAATACATAATTATAAGTAGAGATTTCAATATCCCATTCTCAATAAACAATAAAGAAACTAGAGAGAATATCAGTATGTCTTATTTAAGACTTGAACAACAATATCACTCACTTAACCTAATATATGTTTATGGAATACTCTCAAGCAATAATAAAATGCATACTTTTTATAAGTGCATATGAATCATTTAAGGAGATAAACCATTTTAGGTCTTAAAACAAGAATCAATGAAATATAAAATTTAAAAGGTCAAAAATATACATTGTATGTTCTCTGATCACACTGATTTAAATTAGAAATTGATTTTTTAAAATGATATCTGGAAAATCTTCAAACATTTTAAGTTAAATGACACACAGCCAAGTAACTTGTAGGTCACAGAAGAAATCACAAGGTGAATTATAAAATATCTTTAACTGTATGAAAATAAAAATGCAATATAACAAGATATGCAAATAAAGCACTGCTTGAAGGATAGCATTAAATAACTATGAAAGGGTAAAAAAGGGAAGATACCCAATCAATGATCTAAGCTTCTACCTTAAGAAATTAGAAAAAGATGAAAAAATTAGACTGAAACAAGCAGAAGAAAAGATATAATAAAGGTCAGAGCAAAAGGCAACAAAATATAAAACATAAAAACACTAGGGAAAATCAAGGAAATCAAAAGCTGCTTCTTTGAAAAGAAGCAAAAAATTGATAAACCTCTACTTATACTAATTATGAAAAAAAGAAAATACACAAATTACCAATATCATGAATGAGAAAGAGGATGTCACTACTAATTTTATAGGCATTAAAGGATCAATAATTTTATGAACTATATGCCAAGTAACTTGACAACTAAGATAAAATGGGCAACTTATTGAATGATGTGAACTACCAAAATGCACTAAAGTAGAAGTAGTCAAGTTGAATGTTCCTATATCTATCAGAGAAAATGATGCATAACTTTAAAAAGTCCTGCAAAGAAAACTTCAGGCCCAGATGGCTTTATTCATTAATTCTATCAAACATTGAAAAGGAAATATACCCAATTCTACACAAACTCTTCCCAAAAGTAGAAGAGCAGAAAATTCCATTCAATTCATATGTGACCATCATTACCTTTGTACGAAAAACAGAAAAAGAAGTTATTAGAATGTCCACTCTTACCACTTTTATTCTACCTTATAGTGAAGATCCTAGCCAGGGTAATGAGGCAAGGAAAAGAAATGTTAGGCATACAAATTGAAAAAGAAGTAAAGCTGTCTATATTTATAGAAGCATGATCACCTTTATTGAAAATCCCTAAGAGATCTATTAAAAAAAGCTATGGAACTATTAAGCAAGTTTAACAAAGTGAAATCAACTGTATTTCTGTATATTAGCAAATGCAAAATATCAACTGCATTCCTATATACTAGCATTGAACCATCAGAATCTGAAATCACAAAAATATGGTTAGGCAGTTTCTTTAAAAACTGAACTTTCACATGCCATACAACCAAGCCATTCCACTTCTAGGTATTTACCCAAGAGAAACAAAAGCATATGTCCATACAGACACTCCTCCACTAACATTCATCACAGCTTTATTTGTAATTACCATAAATTGGAAATAACCCAATGTACATCAGTGGTTGAAGAGAGAAATAAATCCTGGTATATCCATAAAGTAGAATGGTATTCAGCAATAAAATGAAACAATTATCATGCATGCAATAACATGGATGAACCTTGAAATCATTTACAACAGAAACTGAAAAAGAGTAAAATTGGATGATTCAATTCTAGAGCATACAAACTAATGTATTATAACAGAAGCCAGGTTAGTGGCTATCTGGGGCCAGAAGTGGAGGAAGGGGTCAACTGCAAAGGCATGAGGACATTTTGAAGGGTGATGAAAATGTTCTTTGTCTTGATTGTGATGATAGTTTCCTGAGTATACAAATAGACCAAAACTGATCAAATTGTATACATCATACGTGTGCAGTTGGTTGTTCTTCAGTCATGCCTCAATAAATCTGCGACATAAATAACTGGAGATAAAAAATAAAGAAAAAATAACTTAAAATAGCATGTAAATATGAAATATGAAAGGGATAAACTGAAAATATGCATGAAATTTTATGCTGAAAACTATAAAGTATTATTAAAAGATATTAAAGATGTCTTAAATAAATACCCACACACTATGCTCATGGGTTGAAAGAGTCATTATTAAAATGTCAGTTCTCTTCAAAATAATCTAGAGATTCAATACATTAAAAAACCAGATTCTTTTTCAGAAATGAATAAACTAACTCTAAAAGGTATAGGCATATGCAAAAGTAAGGGAACTAGAATGTCCAAAATGATTTTGAAAACAAAAGAAAAAGAGGACTTATACTACCTGATTTTAAGACTTATAATAAAGCTACAATAATCAAGATATTGGTTTTAAAATTACTATACAGATCAGGGGTGCCTGCATGGCTCAGGTGGTTGAGCAACTAACTCGGTTTCAGTTCAGGTCACAATCTCAAAGTGGTAGGATGGAGCCCTCCGCACTTAGTAGGGAGTCTGCTTGAGATTCTCTCTTCTCCCTCTACTCTTCCCCCACTCACGTGCACTTACACATTCTCTCTCTCTCTCTCCCTCTCACTCTCTAAAAATAAATAAATCTTTAAAATTATTTAAAAAATAAAATAATAAAATTAATATATAGGTCAATGGAAAGGGACAGAAGTCCAGAAAGAGAACACTACATATATAGTCTGTTGATATCTAATAAAAGAGCCAAGGCAATTCAATGTATAAAATTGATTTCCAATGTGCTGGGACAATTAGAAGTTGAATATCCACATGCCAAAAACAAAAACAGGGGTGTCTAGGTGGCTCAGAAGTTTAAGCATCTGCCTTTGGCTCAGGTCATGACTGCAGGGTCTTGGGTTCAAGTGCCACATCAGGCTCCTGGCTCAGTGGGGAGCCTGTGTCTCCCTCTCCCTCTGCCATTCATTCCGCTTGTGCTCTCTGGCTCACTGTATCTCTCTGTCAAATAAATATATAAAATCTTTAAAAAACAAAACGAAACAACAAAAAACAACTCTGGATCCTTACCTATATATACAAAAATTAACTCCAAATGTATCACAGACCCAAACTTAAAACTACAAAACTTGTAGAAGAAAACTGTGGTCACTTAAGGTCAGGCAAAATTTTCTTATTTGACTCAAAAATTATAAACTATAAAAAATTTGATAAATCATACTTCATCAAAATTAAAAATTACTTCTTCAAAAGACAATTCTAAAAAATGTAAGTGTAGGGTGCTTGGGTGGCTCAGTGCCAGTTGAGCATCTGCCATCAGCTCAGGTCATGATCCTAGGGTCCTGGGATCAAGTCCTGCATCAGGCTTCCTGCTTGGCGGGGGGTCTCCCTCTGCCTGCCTCCTGCCCGCCACCCAACTCATGCTTGCTTTTCTTTTCTCTCTCTCTCAAATAAATAAATTTTTAAAAATATATTTTAAAAAATGTAAGGGTAACCTTATGTCTTATTTTAGATCTACAAAGTCAGTATCTCCAGAGATGGGGATCCACATGTTATTTGAACCATGACTAACGAGAATTACTACCTTAAGTTCTCAAAAGCAAAAAATCGAGAATTTCATTATGCCATTTTGGTATCCTGCATGTAGGACCAAAGAAGAACCATGTGGAGAAACAGGAGATATATATTTTCTAAAGGAAATAAGGAAATTTGACTCAGAGAAGAGAAGGTTAAGGGATTGATTAATATATTGTTCTGCAAGTACATGAATGATCTCTATGCAGTGAGCTGGATACAAATGTCAGAAATTAAAAGAATGGAAAAATGAAATATGAGAAATTTCTACTGAAAATAAAAACTGGTTTCTGATAGTTGGCTTCCAAACAAGGTTGTGGAATTTTCTCAAATGTTCATTAAGTTAAGCTATCACACAGTAGAAAAAATTATTCTAATCCCAAGAAGATGATCTAGGGAATTTAAGTTTCTCTCTGAGGGACTAGATATAAGGTGGCCACTCTGCGAAGTTGACAATAGTGACGTCAAAGTTCATTCGCCAAGAAGTGCCCATTCTCAACCTGCATGTCAAGAATATCCTGACACAGGGCGCCTGGGTGGTTCAGTGGGTTAAGCCGCTGCCTTAGGCTCAGGTCATGATCTCAGGGTCCTGCAATCGAGTTCCACGTCGGGCTCTCTGCTCGGCGGAGGGCCTGCTTCCCTCTCTCTCTCTCTTTGTCTGCCTCTCTGTCTACTTGTGATCTCTCTCTGTCAAATAAATAAATAAAATCTTAAAAAAAAAAAAAAAAGAATATCCTGACACAAACTCAGTCTGTGTCCTCTGTCCCCTTGCTAAATTGTACTATGTTAATGTAATACTGAAAAACTATAATAGTTTCCTCTTTGTCAGTCAACTTACAAGCAAAGAGTAGTAAGTAAGAACGGAGATGAGGAAAGTTCTAAAACCTTTCAATTTATGTATATCAGAAATAAAATCCACCAGATCCCAAGAGGATGCTCCAGGTCTATCTGCTCTGTCTGTAAAATGGTTTTCAGATCTCTGTTAAAATCTAGATAATAATCCAGAAACTGGTCTATTAGCAAGAATGAAATAGTTGAGGATTTGTTTATATTGTATATCCTGATTTCCACGAACTGAATTTTGGAAATCAGAATGTATGCATCTGAAGGAATCTCACAAAGCAGATACTTTAGAAATTGACTACTTTGCTATTACAAAAGTAATATATGCTTATTTTAAGAAAACAGAGCTGAACACACACACATACACACAATAAAATTAAAAAGCAAAGAAAAATTACTCGTAGTTCCACAACCCAGAGATAATTACAGTTAATGCTGTGTTATCCACCATCTATGCACTAACCTATCCATAGCACCAAAATAAGAGCAAGAAGTGAGCATGTTTTGAGTTCCTGGGAAATACATTCTTCTGTTAATATATGGATGCCTCTGCTGTTCCAGCTATTATGCAGGATAAGATTCAGCAAGCCTTAATTAAACATGTGGTCCCAAAGAAATACAAGAGTAGATTCCTAGCCAAAAAGAGTTCACTTCCACCAAATCACTATTCTGAGAGTTTGGTAACCTAACTGCAACATCCACAATTTAATTTTGTCTCCTCTTGCTTGTCACTTTGAACCCTAAACAGAGGAATACCATTTTTAATGGAAATATCTTACTTTTTCTTTATCTCCAATTCTCTCCATTGGAAACTATCCTTTCCCACATAGTGGCAAAATGGATTATCAGCAGCAGGGATAAGAATATCAAAATTTACAATCCTTATAGAATTCAATTCCTTCTCTACTTTTTCACGGGTCTTTGTCCCTAAACTGTAGCAGTAATAACTCTCATTAAAAAAAAAAAAAAAAACCACCATACAAACAGGAATTATTATTGTTGCACATTCTCGCTGTCCTTTTTCCACAACCACAGGGAGCCAAATTTCAAATTCTTTACTGGATTTGTCATTGGAAATGGTGCCAACATGGAATTGGAAAGAGAAAACAATTGAGCTTCCTAAGTAGAACACAGAGCACAAATCCTTGAATTAGTTCTAATAATTAAAGCATCTTGTGACGGGCTTCGATGACAGGATAAACTCATCTGTCCCTAGTGTAGGAACCACATCAATTACACTGGGCATAAGGAGGATGGTACACAACAAAGGGAATTAAAATACAGAGGCTGACAATCCAGACAAAGCCTGACTCTGGTCAAAGGCAGGCTCTCCAAGTGTTATCTTTAAGCCAAGTGCTTTTAAATAAGTTTAAATACCAATAGGGGGTTAATTTGAGACCAATTTGATTTTATTTCTGAATTAATGGTTTTTAAATCTGCTTTTATAATTTCTGCTTATCAAGGATTGCCCTTCTGGTATAAAAACTGAGCCAAGACTCAGTTATCAAATTACTATGAAGGGTTCTGTTAATTAGATAGTTTATCTGTGATGAGTTGTTGACACTGAGATGATGTGTGTTAAATAATTTTAAAATATTCTGTGGGGCACTAACTTGGTGGCTCAAAGCATTGCTCTTCCATTTTTCAGACCCTGCTTTGAGTCAAACTAGAAGCTCTTAGTAAAAATTAATATGATGGTATAATACATTTCTTAAATATAGAATCATTCATATCTTAAAATTAAACATATGAGAGAATAAATCTTCTGGCAGTCTTTATTAAGCTGCTCTAGACCATTCTAACTAATTCAGCCTCTTTCACATGCTGGTTGGTCTTTAACTGCTCAGTATAGACTGCCAGGAAATTCATCACTGCTGTTATTAAACACAATTCTCAGGATTTGCTCTTTTCATAGTGTTTCTTTTAAAAGCTTTTTTGGTGATTTTTGGCTTCTCTTTCTACCTCCAAATCAGGCAACCCCAGAGAAATCTCAGAAATTGAAATTTTTTTCCCACGTAGGTAAATTAAAGCTCCAGCTGTTAAGGTTTTTTCTTTCTATCTGTCAATTTTCTTTTTCTAGTTATAGTCTGTGATGGCAGAGGCCAAGAACAGTCCACAGGGAATGGCTTGGAGCCTTAAAACAAGCTGGTATCTTGGTATTTTCGAGAGGAAAAAACATTGGACACCAGTCTTTAACATCAGGAAAGCTGCTAATTAACCTATAATAGTTCAAAGCACAAATCATTCTTTATTATCTCTGCAATTTCATTTTAAGCTCCCTTTAAATGTTGATTTTATTTACAGCTTTGTTGTTGTTGTTTTTCATTTTGCTATTTTCTTTCTTCACTAATTCTCTAAGACATATGGTATATTAGAAAAACTAAGTCTCAGAATTGGGAGTCCTAAGTCTTCCTAATTTTAATTTTAATGAATAGCCATAATGCATTCAACCGGCATAGACATGGCTCAGAAAAAGAGGTGGCTTCTTTTTTTTTTTTTTTAAGATTTTATTTATTTATTTGACTGACAGAGATCACAAGTAGATAGAGAGGCAGACAGTGGGGGGAGGGGCGGTGGTGGGAAGCAGGCTCCCTGCTGAGCAGAGAGCCTGATGTGGGACTCAATCCCAGGACCCTGAGATCATGATGACCTGAGCTGGAGGCAGAAGCTTAATCCACTGAGCCACAGGTGCCCCAAGAGGTGGCTTCTTAAAGGTAATGAAGTTCTCTGCAAGTCACTAAACTCACAGGAACTCTTGAGTTCATATCCTACACTTACCACTACCTGTGTGGTCTTAGGCAAGTAGATTCTGTAGGCCCTGATTTTTATATTTATAAAATAAGGAGATTAGAATCCATAAATACCCTTTACAGCTCTAATATTCCAGGATTCTTTTAATCAGAGGAAGTCACTGTTGTGAAAGAACAAAAAACAAGTTCACACGAAGCCAGTAGTATTCTAAACTGGTTTTGTTCAGTTTCTTCAAAGAAAGTTTTGAAGAAAAATATCAACAAAGAAAGGAGAACATTGGGTATCAGATAAAAGAAAAGAACACAGGACAAGGAATGGGGTCTGGGTTCTAGTCACAACTGTGCCTCCAGTAACTTGGTAACTATGAAAAAAATTATGGGATCGAAACTTCTGAGGCCAATGATTGGACTCCAAATTAAAGAGATTTGATTTTATTATCTGAGTCCCTTTAGGCACAAAAACTCTATGATTCTAAAAAATGGCCCAAAAGCAGCAGAGGAAGATACCTGGAAATATTTAATTATTGACAATGAACTCTGCTCTTTTGTTCCTGGTTGGAGAAGCCTGCTCAAAAACATGCTGTCCCAGACCATCACCTCAGGGGCTAAAATACTCCCTTGGGAACTTGAAACAAATGCTGTTACTAAGGGTAACTTTCTGAATCTGTAACATCTTGGTTATCACGATGGCAATCTCTTGAGTGTCAACCGTGAGAGATAAGGATTATAAAACAAGCATGTATTTCCTCTATACTGCTCCTTGATTTCTTACCTCTTTACCCAAAAAAATAGCTGAAATGGCTGACAAAAATCAAGACACATCTAAAAATGTAAGTCCTAGTGGTACATCGCAAGAACATTAGGACATGCGAAGTGTTTGCTCTCTTTCTGCAAACCTTTCTAGAAACTCTAGGCACTCCCTGTGATACTGAATTTGGCAAAGCATTTATGTTGCCAGCAAGCTTGCAATACTCATGCATCCCAGCCTTTTAAAAAAGATATCACCACTAATATTTTTCAAGCTCTATTCTAAGAAATCTAAAAGAAACAAGCCTCAAAGGAAAAAAAAAAAATGCCAAAGTAAAGGTGGTAGGAAGGGAAGTTTTCAGATTTTAATTATTTACCAAATGAAATGTATAAAAGGTGTTGGATATTTTTGTCCTGAAATATCAAGTACTGGACACTGCCCAAAAGCAGATGGTGTAATCCACTCCAGAGAGCCAAATTTTTTGCCTCTTTTTTTTTTTTTTCCCCATGCTTGACTCCTTGAAACCCAGTCAGATGTTTTTCTTTTCCCTTCAAGACACTGACCCTACTAACCCTGGGACCTCCTTTTTCTTTCTTTTTTTCTTTCTTTTTTTTTTTTTTTTTTTTTTTTTGCAAGCCCTACTTAGGATAAGTAGCATATTCTAGTAGCCTTTGCTTTGAACCACAGTATAAGATGGACACTCTGTTCCCAACTTCTTCATGGACCCCGGTCAAATCCCTTTAATCCCCTCTAGTCTCGTGCTTTGATTTCTGGGTCTTTTTTTTTTCTTTTCTTTTCTTTTTGACTGGCAAGATAATGATTGGCAACATTTGAGTGCTCTTAAATATGCACTAATGATTATAATCCATTATACCTCAATCATGGAAGTCATAGCAAAAACTATCTTAAATGAATAAATAAGAAATCTGTACTTTAAAATTTTATCCATAGAGCTCTTGAATCCTAACAAACAACCAATTTCCCTTAGTTTCCTACAAAACTATTCCAGTTTTCCATTTGGAAAACTGGAATAGAGACTAAGAGAATTTCCTTAGACTACAGTCCAGGTTTAGGGAATAACTTCTTTGCTTGATATAAATAATTCACTTTAAATCCCCCCAAACCAAAATATTTCCAATGTAAACCTCTAAAATATACACAGCACTGACTAAGCATAGGAAAATTTCAAAATATTCATGATTTGAAAATCCACTATTGGGGCGCCTGGGTGGCTCAGTGGGTTAAGCCGCTGCCTTCGGCTCAGGTCATGATCTCAGGGTCCTGGGATCAAGCACCGCATCGGGCTCTCTGCTCGGCGGTGAGCCTGCTTCCTCCTCTCTCTGCCTGCCTCTCTGCCTGATTGTGATCTCTCTCTGTCAAATAAATAAATAAAATCTTTAAAAAAAAAAAAAGAAAAAGAAAAAGAAAATCCACTATTACCTAGTCTAGGTTGTAATGCTAAAGAATATTTCCTCAAAATAGTCTCTCATACTGATTTCAGGTTATATCCCCAGGGTTGGTACACAGTATAGACTCTGTCAGTGTATGTTGAATGGATGATGGTTGCTTGGCTGTAGTCTTAAATAAGGTAGCAGCAAGAAGATGGGGGATTGAGTAGAGTGTTTGATCTATAGAAATACTATAAAGATAAAAATGGAAGAAGTTGATAATAAGGTGTGAAAAACGTGTTAAAGGGGGGACTCAGAGGAACTTCATTGTTTCTGGTTTAAGTGATGAGATAATACGATTCAATGAGATAGGAAACATGGAGATGTGGGAAACAGGTGAGTAGGTACACAATGAGTTCAGGATTAGCTGTGTTAAATCAAAAGATCTTGTGAACATCAAATTTATTCAATAAGAAGCTGGACATATAGATTTGATCTTAACAGAGACTTTTTTACTTGGAGTTCATCATCATGTAAGTGATCACTAAAGTTTTATCCATAAATGAAACTACTTTGGGAATAAGGGTAGAATAGAATATCCATGTCCAGAACATTTTTAAATGATTAGGTGTAAGAACTCAATCAAGGATTGCTCATATTTTACTTTTTCATGGACATTAAAAGTATATATTAGTAGCCACATACTATGACTATTATTTCATAGAAGAAGGAGAAGAAATTTTAACTTAAAAAAATATGGATGATATAATCTTAAAAAGAATAATCATTCCAATTAACCAAATACGATATATAAAAGATTTACCTTATCATCTTTTATCACAAAATGACTTATCATGAATTGACATCTTTTGAAGAAAAGCATTTGGGAAATAATGGTACCAGTCAACAGAGAAGACCAAGGTCAGATGTCCTGGGAATTCTCATCTTCCAGTGTTTATTAGAGGAGAAGAGTCCACAGAGGAGACTGATTCTAAGAAGCAGGAAGTAAAGCTAGGGAAATGTGTTATCCTAAAGTAAGGGAAACAAAATATTTCAAGGAATATGTGGTCGAAACTTCAGTTGTCACTGAAAGACCCAGTAGATTTATTAATAAAGAATTTACTGATGTCCTGAATAAGAATAGTTTTATACAAAAATGACACTATATGAAGACTTTAGTTCAGGGCTGACTCAGGCAATACAATATTTTGTTATGAGTCCTAAATTAAAGTCAATAAGGATTTGTTGAGCATTTAGTGTGCCCAAATCAATTTAAAAGATCCCCTAACAGATTAAAATATTAATAAAATATTTCTTGTCCTCAAGAAACTTATAGTCTCAAAGGAAAGATGTAAAATAAACATCAACATCTGTTTGATTATGTCTCAAAAAATATATATACAAATGGCTAACAAGCACAAGAAAAGATGTTCAACATCATTGTCATTTGGGAAATGCAAATTAAAACCACAATGAGATGCTACTTTACATCTACTAGGATGGCTTGAATTAACACACACACATACACACACACATTCAGAAAATAAGTGTTGGTGAGAATGTATAGAAGTTGGAGTCCTAACGTGCTTTAGTGGCAGCAAAAAGTGGTATAGCTGCTATGGAAAATAGTGACATATTCTCAAAATGTTAAACATAGAGTTACCATATGACCTAGCAATTATACTTCTGAGTATATGCCCAAGAAAACTGAAAACAGGTATTCAAATAAAAACATGTATTTGAAATTTCAGAGCAGCATTATTCAAGCAGCTAAAAGTGAAACAACCCAAATGTCCATCAAATGATAAATGAATAAACAAAATGTGGCATAGCCATACAATGGAATATTATTCAGTCACAAACAGTATTGATATATGCATGCCATAATATGGATAAACCTTGAAAATACTATGCTAACTGATATAATATAGACAAAAGACCTCATGTTGTATGATGATTCCATTGATATGAAATATCCAGAATAGGCAAATCCATAGATATTGGTGGTTTCCAGGGCCTGGGGGTAGAGAAATGGGAAGTGACACCTTAACAGGTACAGGGTATTGGGGGGGGGTGATGAAAATGTTTTGGAATTTGATAATGGTGATGGTTGTACATCATGAATGCAAATTATACATTTGAGTGTAAATTTTTACATGTGAGTATAAATTACAGACTTTAAAATGGTTAAAGTGCTCAGCTTTATGTTATATGAATTTTTCCACAAAATAAGTCTATGAAATACAATATGATGAGTCATAAGAAAGTTGCCAAGCATCGCAAGAATATAAGGGAGGAAAGAGCAATCAGAGTACTAAAGAAGATGGCCCCTATGGTCCCAATTCTCCTCATCCAAGAACAGAAATGCACCCTTCTTCACTTTTTTCCCTATGGCTTTGTGTTCTAGGCATATGTATATAGTCCTCAGAGGGAGGAAGTTTTAAACTATCAATCCTTTCCACACACAGGCATACCTTAGAGGTATTCTGGGTTTATTTTCAGACCACTGCAATAAAATAAGTGTTGCAATGAAGTGAGTCCAATGCAATCTTTGGTTTGCCAATGCATATAAAAACTATGTTTATACTATAGTATAGTCTATTAAATGTGCAATAGCATTATGTCTAAAAAACAATGTACATAACTTAATTTAAAAATACTTTATTTCTAAGAAAAATGCTAACCATCATCTGAGCTTTTAGTAAATTGTGATTTTTTTGCTGATGGAGGATCTTGTCTCAGTGTTGATGGCTGCTGACTGATCAGGGTAGTGGTTACTGAAAGCTGGGGTGGCTGTGGCAATTTCTTACAATAAGACAACAATGGAGTCTGCTGTATTAATGGACTCTTCCTTTTACAAATGATTTATCTACAGCATGTAATGCTGTTTGATAGCATTTTACCCACAATAGAATTTCTTCCAAAATTAGAGTCAATATTCTCAAACCCTGATGCTTTATCAGCTAAGCTTATGTAATATTCTAAATGCTTTATATCATTTCAACAATCTTCACATCTTCACCAGGAGTAGATCCCATCTCAAGAAACTACTTTCTTTGGTTAACTGTAAGAAGCAATTCCTCATCCATTAAAACTCTATCATAAGTTTACAGCAATTCAGTCACATTTCAGCTCCAGTTCTAATTTTAGTCGCTGTTATTTCTATCACATTTCCAGTTACTTCCTCCACTGAAGTCTTGATCCCCTGAAAGTCATCTATGAGGGTTGGAATCAACTTCTTCCAAACTCCTGTTAATGTCAACATTTTGACCTCTTCCCATTAATCATAAATGTTCTCAATAGGATCTGGAATAGTCAATTCTTTCCAGAAGCTTTTCAATTTACTTTGCCCAGATCCATCAGAGGAATCACTATCTATGGCAGCTATAGCCTTATGAAATGTATTTCTTAAATAATAAGACTTGAAAGTGATAATGACTCCTTGATCCATAGGCTCCAGAGTGGATGTTGTTAGCAGGCATGAATACAACATGAATCTCGTTGTACAAGGCCATCTGAGCTCTTGGTGACCTGGTACATTGTGAATGAGCAGTAATATTTTAAAAGAAATCCTTTTTGCTGAACAGTAGGTCTCAACAGTGGGCTTAAAATATTCAGTAAACCATGTTGCAAACAGATGTATTGTCATTTAGGCTTTGTTGTCCCATTAATAAGCACAGAGTGAGTAGATTAAGCATAATTCCTTAAGGCACCAGGATGTTTGGAATGGCAAATGAGCACTGGCTTCAACTTAAAGTCCACAGCTGCATTAGCTCTTAAAACAGTGTGAACCTAGTCTTTGAAGCTTTGAAGCCAAGGCATTGACTTCATTCAAGCTATAAAAGTCCTAAATGGTATCTTCTTCCAGTATAAGGCTGTTTCATCCACACTGAAACTGTGTTATTTGGTAGAGCCACTTTTCTTAATTATCTTAGCTAGTTATTCTTGATACATTACTGCAGCCTCTATTTCAGAACTCTATATTAACCTTGCACTTTATGTCATGGTGATGGTTTCTTTCCACAGACCTCATGAACTAACCTCAGCTAGCTTTCAGTTTTTCTTCTATAGCTTCCTCACCTCTCTCAGCCCTCAGAGAACTGAAGAGAGTTAGAATCTTGCTCTGCTTTAGGCTTTGTCTTAAAGGAATGTTGTGCTGGTTGATCTTCTATCCAGATCACTACAACTTTCTCCAAACCAGCAAAAAGGCTGTTTTGCTTTCTAATCATTCACATGTTCACTGGAGTAGCACTTTCAATTTTCTTCAAGAACATTTCCTTTGCAATCCCAGCTTAGCTGTTTGCTGCAAGCGGCCTAGGTTTTGGCCTATCTTGGCTTTCTACATGTCTTTCTCACTAAGCCTAATCATTTCTAGCTTTTATTTTAAAGTGAGAGACATGTGACTCCTCCTTTCCCCTGAACATTGAGAGGCCATGGTAGAGTTATTAATTGGCCTAGTTTCAAGGTTGTTGTGTCTCGGGGAATATGAGAACCCGAAGAAAGGGAGAGAGATGGGGGAACAGCCACTTGTAGAGCAGTCAGAACACATACTATTACTAAGTTTGCCATCTTATGTGGGTGCAGTTTGTGGTGTCCAAGAACAATTACAATAATAACACTAAAGATCACTGATCACGAATCACCATAAGAAATATAATAATAATAACAACGTTTGAAATATTGCAAGAATTATCAAAATGTAACACAGACACAAACTGAACAAATGCTATTAGAAAAATGGCCCCATAGACTTGCTTGATGCAGGATAGCCACAAACCCTCAATTTGTTAAAAAAAAAAAAAAACAAAAAAACCCAAAAACACAATATATGCAAAGTACAGTAAATTGAAGCACAATAAAATGAGGTATGTCTGTAATGAGAATGAAATTGTATATGAATGGAGAGAATTCATATAGAACTCTGTCTCTGAAGCCAGTTCCATCCTTTTAGGTCTCTGCCATTCACCCAGGCAAACTTTTTAAGGCCCACATAAAAGCAACACCCCAAGGATGTTCCAGATTTTCAGACCTGGATATGGAGCCATTCACTTCAACAGCTAGCACATTTCTCTATCTTCTCTTCCTCATTGTGTTTCACTGGTTACTGTTTCTTCCTTATCCTTCCAGTTGATTAACTACTTCCTAATTTCCCCTCCTCCAAGCTTGACTCCACTGTGGTTCTTATCTTTCCTATCTTCCTATCATTGATTCTGATATTCCAAGGATGAATTTCTAGATAACATTCTCTAGCACTTTCCCTGGCAATTGTGAATCACTCTTCCAGCTAGCATATTACCGGGGTAAAGTCCATCCCCACAAACAAGATCAAGATAAGCATTGAGGAGAGAGGGAAAAAGTACTCATGAATGAAAGGAAAGGCTGTGAAAACAACTTCACCTAATGCAAAATTTTGCATAATGTACCTTTTCAACAACCTTTTAAAGGGCTGTTATTAAGTTATTTGCATAAGCTGATATGTACACTCACCGGAATTTGGTGTTATTCTTCTCCACTGTCTAGGACTTAACAGTAGTATTTGCAGAAATTAATGAGGATAAAAAATTCTCTTTCTCCTAATTCCTTTCAACATTTATTAAATAATTACTATATGTAAGTCACTTTGCAAGGTATTGTTAATAACCCAATAATAAATATAGCATGTCCTTTATGCTGAGTTGCAAGAGGGGAGAACTTAATTTAAATAAGTATAACACAAGGCAGAAAAATAGTGCTATATAGAGTCACAAGGAGATAGAAGGTAAAGATTATATTGACTGGAGTAATCAAGAAAGTATTTGTGGAGGAAGGCGTTTAAGCAGTAGATTAGTGAGTCATTCTTTTCTCAATTACCATGCGGATGATTCCAGAAAAAGGAAGTAGGCAGTGACTCAATTTAATATCCTTGCAAATATGATAAACAGAATTCTTGGAAAATAGACTAATGATGCAGGATGCCTCTGGTTTATGATTGCTTAGGGTAAACAAGCCTACAGTCTATGGGTTTATGATGCATGGCTCCCTATAGTATGTGACATAAACCATACAACTCTCTGGAGCACTATATAGAGATGTTTCCTACCTTAAATTCTCTCCATTGTGTAAGGTGACCTGCAATCCTCATTAGAGAGCTCATCTATTACTGTGGGATAGAGGGCACATGTCCCCCCCCCCCCAAAAAAAAGGATGTGGGAAGTCATATGGGATGTGCCAGCCTTCTCTCTGCCCTGCCTGTAAATTCTGAGTGCCTGTATTCCTAAAATTAGTGGGAAAGCCTGATCCCAGGTAAGATCTCCAAATTGTGTGAGTCTGATTTGACAATCTGATCTTTAGTATTAGTTGTCTTCAGAGAAAAGGTAGAATTTGAAATGAGCTTACAGAGATGTATAAGATTTTAAAAGGCAAAAATGAGACACCTGACATTTTTAAGCAGAGAAAAAACAGTTACAGAGAAAAGAAAGTAGAAAAACACAGGATATTCAGGCCATAATACACATCCTAGTTTGGCTATAGTGTATATAATATATCTAAGGGAACAGTCATGGAAGATAAAGCCAGAAAAGTAAGTTAAGGGCTTAGAATTCCAGGCTGAGGACCCCACATTTAATTCTGTAGGAAATGAGGAGCCACTAAAGGTTTTTTTATGAAGAGAGTGACAGAATCACAACACAGCTGCAGGTAGTTTTCCCAGCAGCTATGTGAAGGTTGCTTTGGAACAGGGAGAAATTATCCAAATTGAAGCATGAAATGGCTTAGCTCAATGATTCTCAAATGAAGTCCATGAACTCAGGAACGTTTATAGGCACAAACTGAAGTTCTCTTTGGGGATTTTGTTATTGTTGTTATTTGCTTGGCTTTTCTGTTTTTTTAACATTTAAAAATATTATGTGTTCATTTTGATAATTTTTAAATGCAATTCAGGATCATATTACAACTGAATATCGCCACAAACTGCAGGGCTTATGCCTTCTTTCTGTTTATCCTTGTGTTGGCACTAATTACAATTTAAGTTGTCACGGACTAATAAGAAAAAAAATAAAGGGGACTTCAATGTAAATTTGTATTTATGCCAAGGGAAAGGCAAATGCTTTTTTCACCAAATTAAATTAAAAAAAAAAAAAGTTTTGGGAGAACTATGTTATCACAAAGTACCTGGTAGTACATACTTAACTTCAAAGAACTTGAGTGAATATTTTCCTTTGCCTCTCCAGACTATTCTCTCTACCCTTTTCCACTCTGAAGGCCTATAACCTTCGTTCCCAGGCTTCTTTGCCCTCTGGCTTCTGGTTGGGGTCAGCAAATGGGAGTTGATAGCAGGAGGTTGAAGAGTGGGAAGAGTAAGGTCAGGGTATTTATTTTGATGGCTTCCTCCCTGCTGGGTTCCTACAAATTGATTGTATCCTTCCAACAAAGAGCACAGCTTCTCTAAGTCATTCTACTCCTGTATCTGTAGCCACACTCCAGGCTCTGATTATTACTCCTTCATCTGCCATACAGTCCCATGGGTGATAATAGCACTTCACTATTGCTATACTCAACCCTGTCTTTACCTTGTATATATTTCCTTTATTAAACCCTCTTCAAATACTCTTGAAATAAATGTGTTTCATTTTCTTCCATGATCTGTCTGATACAATGAATCTCAATGGTCATTACAATGTTTGTATTACAAGCATCAATTTGGTTTCAGCAAAGCAACATCATCTGTCACATTAAAATAAATGTGTTACTCTGAATCTTACTGATTTTATAGTTTCATTTGTATTTAATTTATAAATTTGTTTTTTTAGTCATATCTGAGCTTTAATCATGAGAAGCATATATCTAGTTTATGTTTGTATACACTTAAGTAAATGAATTAATAATAATGATAATAATAATAATATAATGTCAATCAACATTAAGGAGGTCTTGAATTCTTTGGTCCTTAAAAAAAAAAGGCAATATATCACTCAAATTTGAGAATCACTAACCTAGCTTATTGCTTCTAACACAGCTTCCAAAACATCTCTAAAAAGCACCATAAAAGTTGTCAGAGTGTGAAATGGACAATTGATAGTGAATGCATACTGAAAGCCAAGAACTTCATAAAGCCCATTATGACTCCAGAAGCCCTGGCTAAAAACAACTGCAGATTCTCCCGCCCCGCCCCCCAGGGTCTAAGAAGGCCTGCATTAACCACTATGGCTTTTCATGTATGCTAATCTTTAAACTCCAGATTGGAGAACTGTACTCTAAGAGTCTTCTTATTTAAGCTAGTGAAATAAATTTATACCTCAACACACCCCTCTATTCCAAGCATATAGCAAGTATGGAAAGGAAAAAAAAATTCATAGCTATATATATTTTAAAAGATAAGCATCTCAGGGCCCCTTGGTGGCTCAGTCAGTTAATCATCTGCCTTCAGCTCAGGTCATGATCTCAGGGGCCTGGGATTGACCCCTGCATATGTGCTCCCTGCTCAGTGAAGTTTGCTTCTTCTGTCTCTCCACCCCTCTCTCCACTCATGTGTGTTCTCTCTCTCTGTCTCTCTCTCTCTCTCTCAAATAAATAAATAAAATCTTAAAAGACAAAAAAAAAAAAAAATGATAAGCATCTCCATAAACCAGAATTCATAGGGCCAAGTGGGGCTGAGGCTCCTGGCTTGCTGGGTGTCACTCCCAGAAGCAGACTGGCACCAGGCAGGACAGCTTCATAAGCATCAGGTACTCCAAATGAAGAACCAGAGTCAGCTACACAACCTGTAGCTGTAGGTTAGGGGAACTGCTGATTGCTGCCTGGGACTAAAGAGGACCTCAGGCCTAAAGAATAGGGAATGTAGAGACCAGCTTTATAATAGGGACTGAAACCTGTCTGTTACTTAGTGAATTATCTTCAATATTTCAAATATCAAAATAGGATAAGAACTTTAAACCAATATTTTATAACTTGGCTCTGGGATACAGGATGGAATGGGGGATAGAGTGGTATGTGGTATATCAGTTAGGGTTTACCTATGTTGCAGTAAGAAATAAACTGAAATAATTAGCAGGTTTATACAATAAAATTTTACTTCATGTTCACATCACAGTCTACTGCAGGTCAGATGGCTCTCCTTGTCTTCTAACAGTGATGAGGAATCTGGGACAATTCCATCTAGCATCTCTGCCAGTCCAGTGATCTTTATACCCATCTACAAGCTACAAAACATGACTATTCCACATATGCCCTTAATGGTCTTTTGGACTAGGAGTGATACATGTTACTTCCACTCACAATCCATTTGCCAGAACTAGTCTCATAATCCAAAGTAATATAAGGAAGGCTGGAAAACGTGGGGGAGTGTATTAACATGTACTGAGCAGGATCCAGGTGGATGAGTCTTCGAATTTTCTAGAGAAGAAGGGAGTCAGCCAAAAAATGAGAGAGAGAAAAAATAACTTCTCATTCAAAATAAAGTTGCAAACTAATGTTTCCAAACATATGACGAAATCTACGAATAAGAAAGGAACCATAAAACAACAATCAGAGCATGAATTTGCTTCATGGGAAGTGCATTTTATAGAAAAGATAGTTGTACTTCAGATTAAGCATATTTTGTATGCTCATGGAGATAAGTGGGCTAATAACTTCTATTTAAAAAAAAGAAGAAATCATTAATATTAAAGATGAACCATTAGAAATATAGCCATTGAAATAAAAAGTGCAATGAGTGATAAAACTTAACTAAATACAACTGAAGAGAGAATTAGCAATAGTAGAAGAAGGAGTAAAGGAGCCACTCAGGATGCCAGAGACAATGACATTTTTAAAATAGGAAGAGCAATTTTCAGAGTGTAAGACAAATTGAAAAACTCTCACATTCATCTAATAAAAGCCCTAGAAGGATAAAATAGAGGGAATGGAAGAGAAGCAATATTTGAAGAGATTTTTTCTGGGAATTTCCAGAATTGAAAAACAAAACAAAACAAAACAAAAAACAAACAAACAAACAAACCATGAAATAAAGAATATACTCCAAATAACAAGAACATTTTTTTAAAAATCCCACACAAAATCCATGTTAAACTGTAAAGTATCAAAAAATTTTAAAGCCATCTTGCAATCTACCATAGAAAGATTTTTACATACAAAGGAATGAAAATAGACCAACAAAGATATCTTCTCTAAATCAACAGAAACCAGAAAATAATGGACCAATATCTTTAAAAGTTGAGAAAAAGAGATGTCAAGTTAGAATTTTATATCTACTTAGATTATTACTTCAGAATGAGCCAAAGGAAACATATTATCAGACCTACAAAGACAGAGCTTGCCACACAGGCACTCTCACCAAAAACATTAAGGGACAAACTTTAGCAAAAAGAAAAGTGAACCACATAGAAACATACATGCTACAAGATGCTTGAGGACAAAAACCAATAAAATTTTAGTTATGAGAAATAACTATTGGCCATAGAAAAGTAATGATGACTGACAAGTGATGTTTAAAAGGCAAAAATAAAACTTTATAATGCTGTAATAGCATTATAAAGGACCCTTATCATGATTGCCTTCTATGGCTTGGGATTTCAGATTTAGAAAATATTAGGAGGGTCAAAAAGGCTCAGGAGTGATAGATCCATGCCTATCTCCAACTAGGTAGCTATGGCTGATTTTGATAAAAATACAATTTTTTGTGCCTTGGTATATTCCCTCCATTCCGTTTATTTTAACTGTTGAAAGAGAATAGATTCTGATTTGGTTTCTAATATTAGAATCTTTTACTATGTTTTTTATTAAGTCCAGGCAAGTGATTATATTTTAACAATTCATTGAAGGTATGAATGTTTTTTGAGATCGCAAAGAGCTGTTATATTTCTGACTTCTGGTCAGGAGAAAAACACAGTATCTTTGCCCAATTCTCCCCATGGGCCACAAAATTACACGCATACACACACACATGCACACAGAATTATAACGGGTTTTCTCCTAATGTTACCAGGTTGCTGTAGTTCAAAAACATTGTAACAAACTACATGAAGCACTCCAATTGCTTCACAATGGCATTTACTTGAAATTAAATTTACCATATGTAGGTGGTGGAGATGAAAAGAATCTAATAGATTTCCTAGTTACAATTAGCTTGTGAAGAAAAAAAAAATGTTTTGTGGTCAGGAAAAACAGGAGATGTTATGAAATATCCATCATTTAAGCTTTAAAAACTATAATTGTTTGGGGTCAGTGATAGTGATATCAAACTTTAGATATTTGGGTCCTTGTCTCTGTCTGAACTGGTTTTAGTAATAAAGGAGTAAAAACTTTAGGAGAGTTGATGTGTAATTGGTGTTTGATGGCAGAAGGAAGCAATTGTAATAAATTCATCTATAGATCATTACTGTAAGCAGCAGATAAGTCTATTACTTAGTGATAATGATCATAAGTCAGAAACAAGCAGAAGAATTTTATTAGAGTATTCATTACATAAAATTTGTAATAACAAGATCATTCTTTCACAGAAAAACACACTGATTATAAGCTTTGTTATTCAGAACACCTTTTGTAATGCAATTTGATACAGTAGCTATTTTTACTTTTTTAAATCATATTTTAAGACCAAATTATATGGGGGTGCCTGGGTGGCTCAGTGGGTTAAAGCCTCTGCCTTCCGCTCGGGTCACGATCCCAGGGTCCTGGGATCCAGCCCCTCATCGGGCTCTCTGCTCCGCAGAGGGCCTGCTTCCTCCTCTCTCTCTGCCTGCCTCCCTGCCTACTTGTGATCTCTCTCTGTCAAATGAATAAATATAATCTTAAAAAAAAAAAAAGACCAAATCATATGAAATAAATGCTCAGTTTCTTATAGCTCTGGGATCTGTGTCACCAGAAAAATGTAAAAAGTAATAAATGATTGAATACATCAAAAGAACAGAGAGAGCTCATGCAGTGAAAATGTAAAACATATGAGCAATGTGGTTTCAAAGAAGACCATGACTTACAAAAGTTTGGAATTTCTGAACTGATTTCTTGAAGTAGAAAAAAATCTAATTTCAGCAGGTCTCTTTAGTATCATAGATTGGGATTGGATTTTTAAGAATCTATATAATTAACCATTGTTCTCAGAGCTACAGATGTGGCTTTCATTGGTTCTTCTATTTAAATTCAATACCTTCTGAGAACCAAAATTCCTAACCATGTAGGAAGTGAGAAAATTGCATTTCAGTTACCATGAATCGACTGAAATCATTTTGACAAAACAGCTACTTTTAGCCTTCTGCCAACTAACTTCCACTAAAAAAAAAAAAAAAAAAAAAAAGCATGAGTGAGACCACCAAGTGCTAATCCTTAATGAGTAAGTTACCAAGTTGTTACTTGTTATGGGGTGAGCAATAAAGACAGAAGGCTGAAACTCAGAGATGCACATATCTGAGCACCAGAAGTTCAGCAAAGTTAGGACTAGGTATCACAAGTCTGCAGGAAGGAAAAGTTGGGAATCCAAGTGTTGTACCAAGTTCAATACACAACACAAATAAGCGGAACAACATAAGGAAAGATTGATCCTGTAGTTTAGGGGGATTGTCTTCCATTGTCTTTTTTTTTTTTTTTTAACATTTTACTTATTTATTTGAGACAGAGTGAGAGTGAGAGAGCAAGAGCAAGCACAAGTGGAGTGGGGAGAGGTGAAAGGGGAGGGAGATGTAAACTCCCCACTGAGCAGGGAGCCTGTTGCAAGGCTGCATCCCAGGACCCTGGGATCATGACGTGAGCCCAAGGCAGCCAATTAACCAACTGAGCCACCCAGGTGCCCCCTTGTCTTCCATATTCTTTATCTTCCTATTATGGTCCAAAGTGATCACAGGGTAGAAACAGAAAAGAAGTAATGGGAAAAGAAAAGCTTTACATAGATTTAAAGTAAAACAGAAAACAAGACAGTTTGCAGTTAAATGTTAAAGGAATGGTGATAGCATATACAACTAAGCCTACATAATGTTAAGAAAGGTCAAATATTTGTTCACTTGGCCCATCTGAAGCTCATGTAGGCATCATGTATAGAACAAAATTATAGTCAACAGACCCTTTAGCTCTTATCTTTCCAGAGTCAGCTCACCAACAGCAGAGGCCATAGATTCACTGAACATGTATTTTTTTTACATTTTCCTGAGTCTATTATATCCAACTACATGTTATTTTAAGGATAGTCTGGTAAAACTGAGCACATAATTCTAAATAAAGAATCATCATTAGCGGCTTTCACTACAGAATATAAGAACAATGGAAAGGCATGTTGATAATACACAATTTCACCTCTGAGACATGATTTTCTGTCTGTGCATGATCAAAAGCAAAACAAGCTTACTGATATTAATATAGGCCATTTTTCTAACTCTGCCTTCAGCTATTTCAACCACGAGCTTCCCATTTTCAAAGACATTGGGTCTTAAGGGACATGTTGTATTTTAAACTACTATGTCAAATTGATCAATTTAAAAATACATCTATGATGCACATCTCAAACAAAATCCATAAAAAATGGACAGCTTTGGAAACTAGACAAATAACTCCACTAGAATAACATTTTGGGTTAAATTTAAAAGCATCCCAAAGTCTTACAGTTAGACAAAATTTTCCAACTTTTAAAAAGTTCATTAAAAAAAAAAGAAAATCTTTCTCTTTCCCTCCTTTGTCAACGAGTATTTCCATTCTTAACTATGAAAATTTGATTGATTTGAAGCTGTACTATTGTCTCTTAATTCAAGGAAAGATTCAAAATAGTAGCATCCACGTTACTTAAGTGTTAGGCAATACCTGGGCATTTCACTGAGGAAATAGGATTTCTGCCTTCAGGCCCTTTAATTGCCTATGAGTTAACAACCACTCACAAACAGATTTGAAAAGGAAACATGAAATTCCTGCTCATTATCATGTGAGTGATGGTGCTAATCCTGGTAAAAAAGGAAGTAGTTTGTTTTAGAAGCCCCATTTCTCCCCCTTGGCCCCAAGATTCCACGGCTCTTCACCCACCCCCTTCCTCTACACATGATAGTGACAATTTTAACCCAGGTAGAAGATGTATGCATGGCAAGTATTTTAGAGAGAGAAAGGATTTTCAGCAGGTTTTCAGCAGATACTATTTAGGGGTAGTAATTCAGAATAAAATGTCCATGTGGCTGGGTTTAGGATGCTTTAGGAATGTTTTCTAAAACATTTTGAATTATTGTCCTGACCTTTTCAAAAAGCATTTAATCACTCAGACAACAAACACTGGTGGTAGTAACTATATTTACTTATTAGAGTGCATCAGTTTAGTCCCCTAATTCTATAAATTAACTACATTCAAACTGCCAGTAAATGATAATTCTCCGCTGTTAAATGATGTTAGATGCTGAGTGCCAGAACTGTCATCTAAATACTTCACATTCTTAAGTTCAAAGAAATGCCAGTAATTGGAGCCAGCATCTTCCTCCAGGACTTAGAGAGAGACACTCTCTCCACATAACCAAAAGACCACCTCCACCACCACCACCACTCTGATTAATATATGAAAAAGTCTGGATATGGGAATTAAAGCATGGCCTTCCTGGAGACTGCAAGGTTTACGAAGCTGAAAATCAAGGAAGAAAAGATCTAGAGTAAGACTTGCCAAAGTAGAGAAAGGAAGTCTCAGGAGAATTATTCTCAGTGACTATCTGAATAGTCCCATCCCCCATTAAGTGGGCAATTGTTGGTAAGTTATTAAAAAGTTCCCAGGATACTAGGCTAGCAGAATGTCTGATGCTGAGAATGGATGAACGGTAAGAGGAAGATGGTATTTGGGAAAAGTCAGTAAAACAGCCCACATTCCACTACTAGGTATAAACCAGGGTCCATGATTTCCTATGTAAATCCTGAATGAAATAGCTGTGCTTGAGCTGTCTTCCTGGTATCAACCCATCTCCAAGAAGACTGCCTACTAAGGGGACTCCAGCTGAAAGAAACTGTAAGGTAGATGTCCTGTGAGAAGAATTGAGGCTAGAAGGAAAAGATTAAAGTTAACCTATCTCCCATTCCAGGAGATGATAGAGGGGACATTCCTGGGACCCTCCCAGGAACCAAAGAAGGAAGATGGACAGTCAGCATTAAACACAAAATAGACTTGTTGAAGGGAGAACATCAGAAAAGAAGCCAAGCCATGTCCAGAGCAGAAATACAGGAAAGAGGGAAAGGAAATGAGTCATGTCTTAACTCAGTTTGAGCTGCTAGTACAGAATACCATGCCCTGTGTAGCTTAAACAAACAAACAAACAAAAACACAATTATTTCTAACAGTTCTGGAGGCTGAGAAATCTGAATTCAGGACACAAGCACTGTTGGGTTCTGTTGAGGGACCCCTTTCTTGATTTAAAGATGGCCACTTCTCACTGTATCCTCACATACAGCAAGAGCTAGCTCTCTGGTCTCTTCTAAAAAGGGCACTGAGCTCAATATGAACTCTCCACCCTGGTAACCTCATCTAGATCTAACTACCTCCCAGAGGTCCCATCTACATACACCATCACAGTAGGAGTTTGGGTTTGTGGAACCGAAATATGCAGTCCACAGCAAGTCATAAATCTAATTGAAGTTGGAGGGAGAAAAGGAAAGTTTTGAACGGAATATGAGATTAAGTTAGAAAACACAGAACTGAGTTTAAACAAACAAACAAAAAGCTAGAGGGGCACCTAGCTGACTCAATCAATAGAACACATGACTCTTGACCTCAGGGTCAGGAGTTCAAGCCCCACATTGGGCATAGAGATTACTTAAAATAAATAAATAAACAAACAAAATTTAAAAACAAGAACAAAAACTGAAGAGACTCTTCTGATAACCGAAAAGGCTGGAAAGTCATAGAACTGGAAGTAGTACCTCAGCCAAACTTGGAAAGGTCAGCATAGTAGAGTTATCAGAGAAATAAATCTAATTCATGTTTATCCCTAACAGGTTGAGGGTCCTCAATAAACTCATTACAGATTTTTTAAAAACTTGTATCATATTGAAATAATGTTTAGAATAAAAACCAATCCCTAAAAATCATACCACACTAACATATTGCTACTTTTCATAAATTCCTTTTTAATGCTTGCCCATATAGTTACATATTTTACATAGCTACATCCATAGTATAATTTAAATTTTGTATTTTTTGTTTCCTGTATCATATTCTGGCACTTTTTAATCATTCATTGTAAAAAAAAAAAAAACAATAAAAAAAATTCCGTTCCATTGAATTGTTATTTTATAATTTGTAACTATTGTGTTTTCTTTTTCAAAATTTTTTTAAAAGATTTTATTTATTTATTTGAGATAGAGTGAGAGACAATGCAAGCAGGGTGGCGGCAGATGGAGAAGGAGAAGGAGAAGGAGAAGCAGGCTCCTCATTGAGCAGTGAACTCTATGCAGGGCTCAATTCCAGGACCCCAGGATCATGATCTGAGCAGAAGGCAGACACTTAACTTACTGAGCCACCCAGGCGCCCCACTGTTGGGGTGGTTTTCGCCTATTAGTTCAGTTATTTATGAATACAAGGTCTGAATATTTCTTAAATATTTGCTTCTAACTTTTGCTATTATAGCAAATACAGCAATTACTTTCAGTTCATGCAGTTTTATGATTTTATTGAATCATTTCTCAGGATCACTGGTCACTTATTAAGGTTTTTGATATAATAAAATGATCAAATTTGTCTCTAGAAATTTTACAATGCAGCCAGCAATAAATACTGATACTGGCTTCCCCACAATCTCACCAGCATTATACAATATATTTTTACGTTTTACTTACTTTAATAAATTTGGCCTGGATTGTTGTTTTAACATGCATTGCCTTGGATTCCTCATGAAAACGTACATTTTTCTTGTTTACTGGTTTTGTTCTCTCCTGATTAAGCTGCCTCTTCATAACCTTAGTCCATTTATCTATCTGGGGTCTTGATGTCATTCCATGCACTTACATGAGCCCTTTATAGATTAAAAATACCAACTCTGTTCCTCTTTAAAGCTAGTTAAACTTCTCTCTCTCTCACCTTCCCTTATAATATACATGTGCACAAGCATAGGCACAAACATCCCCTAACTCTAAAGAAGTTTCTCTTATTGAATTGTTCTTGCCTTCTAAATTATTCAAGAGCGTATGCTATTTGAGAGGAGAGGTTCATCATTAAGTATATGATTCCCACTCAAGTAATTACATTCTTCTAATTGGGGCTATTTTTGTGGCATTCCTCAGGGATAGGATTCTCTGCGACTGAGAGGCTTATTCTGAATAGCCAGGGACAATGTGCTCCATGTGTGGGGAAAAAAAAATCCTTCTCTAATATTCCTTGTCCCTTGACAATTACTGAAAAAAGATCCATTTACTTTTCATCTACACATCCTCATACCCCACCCCTGTGTTAGAACAGAAAGTCTGAAGCCATTATATAGTCCCGCAGAGAGAAGGGCCCCACACAGCCTTATGAAGGAGGCCTGAATGGAAGATAATAGGATGGGTACAAATGGGTGTCCTGGAGCAAATAACAGTCAAGATGACATCTCTTCAGATGTCTCTTTTCCAGCTATACCAAGTGCCCAGGTTCTGATTCTCTAAGGGCAAGATTTTTTGAGTGGTATGAGTAGAGAAGTATATGCATTTCTGTGAAACCTTAGAATGAGACTTTCTGCTCATATTATTGAGGTGTAAGGATCTTTCAGAGCCCTTTTTGTAAAAATCAAGGAAGTTATTCTAGAATCTGTAGCAATACTGCTTTAGCCTGGCTCCCATGCAGAAACGACACTGCTTCAATAAGAGTCAGTGACTATTTCCATAAGGCTTCTTCTCCAAGAATGTTAAGTCTTCAAGCAGGAAAGGAAAATAGAGCAGCAAGTAGGGTTGTGAGCAACAAATACAGGACAAGCCTGTGTGGTTTGTAGGTGAAGACAAATTGTTTTGAAGAGTATAAAGACTTTCTGGGTGCACATAAAACACACATGAATACTTGCAACAATGATTCCTGTTGTATTATTCATAAATGACTTATTTTGGCCTCTCTTTCTAATTTTCTTAAATTTATAACAGATCAGTTTACATTATACATTTCTACCAAATATCTCCCTACATTATATTAATAAAAGATTTGTCCTAATGAAAAAATAATAAATCCAAGTAAGGGCCAAAACCTTATTAAAGATTTGAACATCTCTAACTCCTGACTATTAAATTGCTTGTATTTCTATGAACAAAGAAGCATGGAATTACATGATTCATATAGGTCATCTGCTAAAGAAATCGTTGTTCTATCAGCACATTGTCAAAGCATTAAAGAGAGAAGATTATTATTATTATTATTTTTTACCACTCTTGATTAATGAAAACAAAGTCCTATACTTAGATAAGAAAGATAATTGCCCACATGGGTTACTACATAGCTAAGGTTAAGACTCTTCTGTTCAAAAATGTTTTTCTCAACCACTCCTTCAGTTGCTTCTGAAATAAGAGATGAACTTTTGGGCAATTACCCCATTAAACTTCAAATAGCCTCCAAAGAGAACAATTTATAAAGACACTGTCAACCATTCACATACCATTCACATACCAACATTCTGGTATGAATTTCTTTACCATACTCCTTCTATTTTCCTATTTAGGAAAAATTGTTTTGAAAGGAGAAATAAGCAAAACGTTGATCCAGAGAATAGAAGATCCTAAATACAGGTAGTACAAAGGCAATAACTTTTTTATTTTAAGCCACAAATGTAGGATGAAAATCCATCAAGAAATCTTCACCTACTAGTTCAGTTATTTATGAATACAAGGTCTGAATTAACTCAATCATGAAAAAGAAAATACCCACTTAAATTGTTGCCTCATAGAACTACTCTGGTCTGAACTTATTTTTTAGAAGAGTGAAATCAGAGGAGCCCTGCTCAAATTTTATGTTCTGGCAATTATACTAATTCCCTAAATTTAGCCCCTGGGGCCAACATGGCTAGTTGCTTACCCAACACCCTCTTCCACTTCTGCTTCTCAATAGGGCCCTGATTTTTTTGGAGATGTAGCAAACTGTCCAGTTAAAACATTTGCTTTTCCAGACTCTGTGCAATGCTAATCATGTGGCACAGTCCTGCTCCATGAAACGTAAACAGATGTCTGCTGGGATTGATGGGAAAGCTGTTGCTTTCTTGATAGAGTCACCATCCATTCCTGATTCCTTCTTCAGTCCTTTATCTTTCCTTTTTGTTTGATGAAATATTAGCATATGACATGGCAGCAAGCATCTTTCTTGCAATCACAAGATGCCAAGCTTGAGTGCAAATGCCTACAAACTATGTCTGGCAGAACAGAAAGATGGACAAAAATAGATTCCTTACTGGCATTATTGAGTTGCCATACCTACCCCAGACTACCTACTCCCAAACTTCTTGTGGCAGGAGACAAAGCCTTGCTTGCCCAGGCCATGGTGGCAGCTTTCAGTTATTTGCAGCCAAATACGCCCCCTAACAGGCCTCCTTTGACCCTGTTCTGACCATACACAGATATCAGATCAGAAGAGACATCAGGACATCCTTTACTAAAACTTGCTGTAAGTAGTATCCTCTGGATTTCTAAGCAAACACACATAGAGGAATGAACTCCACTGTGATAAACACATCACCTGCTCAGAGCTCTGTTCTCCCTGACATCTCACATGCATTGATTTCTTCCCCCATTCAATAAATATGCATTAAATGCTTACTACAGCCTAGTCACTAACAATACACTAGTGAGCAAAATATATAAAATCAAAATCCATCTGTTATTTGAGTTTATATCTAGTTTCCATTAAAAAAAAATCTCGATTTTGTTTGTTTTTTTAAGAGACATGCTCACTGATTAGAGTGGCATTAACTGAACATTTTATTTGTCAAATGGTTAGCCTGGTATCATATAGAATTCAAAACTTCCCCCCCATATAGGTTTAGGAATGGTTTCTACCATGGAATATATCACTAAAGTCATACTGAACATTAAAAGCAGAGGATTCATGAGTGAGTGTTACAATATCCAAATTAAAATTATTTAAAAATCTTTTCTGAGCAAAGAACTTTTAGACATCTAGGCTTTTACTTTTTTCCTTTTCATTGGCTTTAATTCTTATATTTGTCTGAGCAATGGAGCAGGGGTGGGTGAAAACCCTCTGGTGCTCAGTAAAGTGTGTTTGTATATTAGACACTGTACAGAAAGGAAAAGAAGCAAGCTCACAAAAGATTTAACCAGCCATTCTCACCGACTTCATGATGACTTAAATTATCTATCCAAACTCTCTGTGACATACTTTGTGAGACCAGCCTTTAGACTTTTCACAGGTAGAGCTTCAGGAACATTTCAGAGACCAACATTCTTTGTGCGTTTAGGTAGGGGCTGATTTTTACTTTTTTTTCCCCCATGGACACAGCATTCTTAGACTGGGTCCTGAGTGTTCCCCTGGCTCCATAATGCATGAGCCTCTTATGGCGATAGTCGATTTGGGAAGAGGCACAATGTATAATACCCTGTGTAAATTACATGAAACTAGAGTGGAACCTAGGCATGCAGTAAGTAATTCATGAGTACAACTCAGAATGCTCAAGGCTGGAGGCACTATATTTTCTACCAGATCACCCCCCTTCTATGATTTAGATCTAATAGGATACATGTACTGTTTGTTTGTCTTTGTATTGGTAATATGCTTATAATGAATTGTATGGTTTCCATGAGCATACTAAGGACTGAGTGAATTAATTTTCCTGTTTGGTGAAACCAGTTTGTCCTATCCCAATGCAAAGTGTCGATGATGTCAGAATTGTGCTTGAGCATAAAATATGAATATGTGCACTTACACTAGAATATAGGCCTGTGGGTTCTTTTTATTAGACTATTAAACATATGTGTGTATACACACACACTCCTACATACAAATATATAGCTTGTTCCCAGAGTGGTCCATTCAAATCCTGCACACAAATATGGTTCATATATGCCCCCACGTTCCCAGAAGAACACATACTGATTCCAAAGGAAATTGATTTAGAGGCAAACTACGTGTTCATTCTTTAGAACTTGTTGTCTGAAAGTCTAGAAGGAAAAATCCTACCTTATATGACTTGGTCAGGGAACCGCACTTGAACCACCATGCCTGACCTATGTTCTTGAGGTAGCATGAGGTCACAAATATTTTTAGACCATACTGTTGTAGTTTTGAGGCAATTATGAAAACAATTTCCATTTTTGAATTTTGTTGAGGATATGATTAAAACATAATATTGTGTCCTTTAAAGGATTTTTTAGTAAGTTTAAAGACTAGAGTGATGGTAAGGTTGCATGTGCCCCCTTTCCCTACCCTTCACAAACACATACCTGGAGATTGACTCTTACTGATGAGTGTCTTCAAAAATTATAGGCATATGAGGATAGGGAAAGAAGGTAAAAATAATTTTCCAGTCAAAATATAAAATTAAATAGCTAAAGAAAATACATATTTCTCAAGTCAATTCACCTTGTAATAGATGAACTAAATGTACGGTCTTTTATTGGCTTAAAAAAGAAAAATACTAAATATAAATTTTACTTTATGACATTCAAGTGTTTTGTTAAAATATAACTGGCTATACTTATTACCCCCTTCCAACACTACCAAACACACACACACACATAGTCAGAATAACCTTGAGAAGACAGGTACCTGCATTCATGGTATTTTTTTTAAGGTTTTATTTATTTATTTGAGAAAGAGGGGGACAGAGACAGAGCATGAGCAAGGGAAGGAGGCAGAGGGAAAGCGAGAAGCGATCTCCCCACTGAGCAAGGATCCTGACAGAGGCGAGATCCCAGGACTCTAAGGTCGAGATCAAAGCCAAGGCAGAAGCCTCGCCCATTGAGCTACCCCGATGCAGGCATTCATATTTTTATGCAAGTCATAAATGATGCATAAGAATGGGAAAGAGTTAAAACTCTTTTCTGTACCTTCAAATAGGTAAGTTGAATCACAATAATTATCAACTCAGAAGAGGTCAAAGGGTGGGATCCTTTACTGAGCAATAAAACATCAAAACTTAACTGAGGACTGGATAATGACATATTAAAGGTCATGGTATTTCTCTAGGGAATACACGTTTGTAGGATATTATCATGGCTATTGTTGAATCTATACGTACTATTGCAGCTAGTACCATCATGGACTGACTTGAAGTTGTTTGGCATGTTCCCTCACATAGGAATCTATGTTCAAACTAAGTAAGTATCTAGGACTACTCATGGGACCTGATATAATCTGAGCAAACCAAACTTGTAAATGCATGTCCTTGGTTCTGATAACAGATTAATATGGTGAACTCTCAAAGTCAGTTTGGGTTCCCTTTGTTTCTCTTAATGTCAATATGTCTGAACAAGAAGTCTGATATAACTCAACGTAACACTCAAGGTTAACATACACAAAGAAACATTTTTCAAGTCAAATTCCATACAGAGACAACAATAAGAAACAAAAAATATTGCTGTTCAGTTGGAAAAATGGTAGCAACAATAGCAGTTTTTTACACTTGATAAATCATTTATAGATTAATAATTTCATGATTGAGTTCTTAAATTAGAAAACGTCTCTAGTCATTATAAAAGTGTATTAATTTACAAGAGAAATGTGTTCAAAAGTCAGTCAGAAGATGGTCAAAACCAAGCCTTTACTGTGGATTTAAAAAATCTATCACTATGCATGAACTTTCAACTTCTATAAAATTACTTTCCTCAGTTTTTCTAATATATCTGTTAACATTTCATCTCGTGACAATCCTCCAGAACTTTGACTATATTATTCTGCTGGGAACTTGGCAACTCAAGCAACTGCGCAGACATTAAAAGTGCCGTGGATGTTTTATCTTCTTTGTATCGCTTACCCCAAACAGGCCTGATAGCTACTTGCCTAGAGCTAGGTCAGAACAGACAAGCCTTCTGAGCTGGCTCACTGAGGAGGCCCCTGCCTGAACCGACCTTCCTCCCCATCAGTAAGTGGGCTTCCTCTGTGCCATTTCCACACTTGTAAATATTTCACTCAGTAGAATCCCCCAGGAGCAGGGGAAAAAAAAAAAATTCTGACTCTTGCCCCTTCTTTCTTAACATCTTTTTCTCCTCAGAGTGGGGGCAGGGGGAAGATGTGTTTTTAAGCTTTGATGCTGAGAAAGGCTAGTGAGGCTTTAAACAACTTCGTACTTTTCAATGAACAATCCAACATTCTTTTCAGAAACTTTGTTCTCAACATTGTTAGTGGTAATGTCAGTGCTAATGATAAAAATAAAAACTATTTATTGGGGTCGGGGGTGTAATCCAGGTCAATAATTGCTAGATTTTCCAATTTTAAAAACCTGAAAATTAACCAACAATAAAAAACAACTGGGAAATAACACAGAGTTGCCAACTTTTCATTTTCCCTTTCTGTAATCTGAATATTTATTTTTATATATTTATATTTATATTTATATTTATATATATAATATATATATAATAAAATATATTTATATATATTATAAAATATATATATTTATATATATATATATTTATATTTATATATATTTATATTTATACTATTCTTTATCTCTATCCTATCATGAAAAGACAATTTGATACCAAAGTAGTGGGAAGAATCCCTGAATAATATATAGTTTCTTATCAAGCTGAATAATTTGGCTTAATAAAACGCTCACTACTTTTTGTTTTTGCCATCTAAAACTATCGTCACTGACTGGCACCAGCTGATAGATCCAAGCCATAAGCATATGCCCAATGAGCAGACAGATGTTGTCTTTTTAGTTAGTGGTGACTTTTCAATTTTTATTTTTATATTTATTAAAGATTATTTATTTAGTTAGTTAGTTATTCATGAGAGACAGAGAGTCAGAGAGAGAGGTAGAGGGAGAAGCAGGCTCCCCTGTGATTCAGGGAGTCAGATGTGGGACTTGATCCCAGGATCCTGGGATCATGACCTGAGCCGAAGGCAGATGCTTAATGACTGAGCCACGCAGTCCCCCTCATTATTTTTATATTTAATATTGTATCAGTGCTTTGGAGCCTAGAAAGAATTTGATTAGGGAGGTTCATTAATATCTTGCTTCTTAGGAGCAGTGACCATTAGAATTTCTGTGACCTTCCAAACCCACCTGTTCAATGCTTTCATTTTGTAGATAAGAAATTTGAAGACCAGCAGAACCCAACTGCTAAACACCACACAACTCCCCTCAACCACAGGTACAGGTGTCCACTTCCATCTGCCTATACCCAAATGGTCAATTTTCAAATTTATAGTCAGTATTTGAGGGTCTGATAGGTATCAGATACTTTCACAAATTATTTCAGTTATGCCTATGGTTTCCTTAACCTTTTGTTATAAAAGTTAGCTGTCCCATTATACAGATAAGAAAAATAAAATTAATAACTAACCCATACTCATACTGCTAGGAAGTAGTGACGTGGCCATTTAGTGAGATCTTCTCTAAGTTAAATGTTTGTAAGTTTTACCATGTAATTAGAAGGTATTTATCAGGTGGATCCATGGACCTAGCACTCTGATTAGTGCTACAGCATGGACCAGCTAAGTTGAGGATGCTAGGGTTGTCATGAAAAGAAAAACAGAAGTCCCTTGAGCTTCACCTGTTCTCTTCTATTTATTAAGAGGAAAGTGAAAAAAAAAATCTATTGTAGTTAAGAGTAATCCATTGTGGTACATGTCTAGAAATAGTGAGCTAGTCAGGTGGATGTTCCCCTTCAGATCCCAATACATTAGCTCTGAACCTCTTGATTCCAGGCAATAATGATGGCTTTTCCCCTAAATTTTGTATCATTTCCTGTCCCTGGTTAACTTTTTTGGTATTATCTCATGATATCTACTGTACTGTTGGATAAAATTATGGTTTATTTTATGTCACCATTAATGTTTTCAAATGCTTAGACAAAGTACCTTCCTCTTACCTTAGTGCCAGCTCTGTGTGTATATCCCATTTCCCCTTAAGGACAAAAATTAGGAACTTTATTTTGTATAGCACATGCCTTTAAAGTACAGGCCCAGAAAAAATTTATTAATTGCTCTTGTTTTGGTTAAAATTGTACAGTAGACAATGTTTGTCTCTAGCTGTATTGTCTCATCTCTTCTTTTAATACTTTTCTCCTCTTTATGTTATTCTCTTCTATGCCTACACCTCCAACCCAAAAGGAACTAGTCCCTTAACATTTCATAATAGACAAACTTTTGTTGCTCTTTCTAGAAAATTACTTTCCCCTCCAAACAAAACTTACAGTCTTTCTGTGTGGCCTGAGCTCAGATACATGTCACTGGGCACAGAAGTTGAGGTAATTAGCACTAAGTAGGATCACTAGAAGAAGTAATTTATTAACAGAAGCATCAGGTATAATGCAGATATTTGGAAACACAAGGCTTCAACCCATTCACTCAACTTTTGTGATTAACACTTGAGTATGGGTTATGGTTCTCAATGTGTCCACTGAGGTAGGGAAACTGAAGGGACTCCATTGTTGAAAGGTTCCATCTCTGCTGTTTGTCTGCTAGGCTCCCTTTACTCATGATCCATATTTTGTGTCTGAATAAGCCAAACAAGCTATGTTCCCATTTCAAGGGGGAAACAAGAAAGTTAATCTCCGAGTTTTGTCCTAGGCCCCAAACACTTGATAACATCTAAGAAGAGCCAGATATCAAATACATTCCAGGACATTAGCTTAGAGCAAATAAATCTCCGCTCACATATGCATCAATACCTTTGGTAATTTATGAAATAACACCTATTGTTTATCAGACATTCACCTTTAATCAGACCCTACCCTAGACCTACCGAAACCGAGACCCTTTTCCAATATAAATCCCTAACCCTAAGCAACAATGAGACTCATTCTCTTTCCTTCCTGAGTCTCCCAGACATGCCATCTGCTAGTCTCTACCTGTCACTGACACTATTCAGTAAACTTTGTTTTCATGTTCTCTGGCTTGTATTTTATTTCTATCCTATGTGAAGCCAAGGACCCTCTTCGATGGTCCTACAGGACTCTCTCCTGGGTTTTCGGACTCAGCCTGTCTGCATCATAACCATTAAGTAAAGCATTCATAATTATTATACTCCTATAATTCATGGACCCTTGTTGAAACCTTTTGTTTTACAAATAAAATTCCTTTTAAGCCATATTTGGTTTCCCATTTTATCGTACATACACACCTGTTAATCAAAGCTTCTGGTTATCATGAAGTAACCAGTATGTAATCTTACTAAACTGGTAGAATTCTAGCCAACAGTCAAGAAATTCATCTTTTTAAAGAGTCTGTGCAGTCTTATCAGTGGATAATTTCCTTTGACATTTTAGAATACTGTCTGAAAAACACATGGATTCTCCAATATTATCATCACATTCCTGGGGGTCCAGCAAACCCAGATTTCAAATCACTGGTGAAACACTACAGACTGAACTTGGCACTAAATGCTCAAAATAGGACATTAAATAACCCTAGGGCCCCTCCTTGATATGCTCAAGGTCTACTTTCTGATATGGATAACCTTGGCTTTTGAATACACAACACCTGCCAGGATTTCTACCTCCCCTGGGTTTATTCTACTTATTTCCTGACCATCTAAGGCTATTCTCAGGACAGAGCACTTAAGCACCCAGTTATCTTTTGTTATCTTAAGCACTGTGAATAATTCAAGTACTTCCTGCCTAGCAGGTGGGCTAGCAATGGCTCCCAGGGTGACATTAAACAAGGCAGCAGCGTATAAGGTTAAAATCACTCACCTGAAGTTAGACCATCCTCTGGATGTGAATCTCAGCTCTTCCACTTTTGAGTTAAGGGACTAGTGCAAGTTTCTAACCCTCTCTGGGCCTCACTTTTCTTATCTGAAAAACAGAAATAACAAAAGTACTTACCTCCTGAAGTTTTATGAGGATTAAATGACATCTGTAAAGCATTTACACAAGAATGGCACACAGAAAGTGTTGTGGGAAACAAAGGTGGAAGAAAAATTATTAAATTTCCCTACTATCTACAACCCACTGACTAGTCCTTAAACAGGCAAAGTGACATTCCTCTATGGACTCAACTGCCTAGATGTCCATGTGGACACCTTGCTAAGGGCAAAAGGCCCACCTAGCATCCCCCAATCCTGTTAAGTCTGCTTTAACATATAAAAATTCCTTCAGAAATTATCCTTTATCTCAAAACCCCCAAGATACGTGTTGGCAGTCATACCCCAAGAATATGACCCACCAATATACATCTGAAGGGTCTCATAACTTAGGTTTTATTAGATCACAATAAATTACCTTTTCTCGACAATAGCTAAGTCCCCTCAAGGTCCTGAAAACCTTGTTCCCAAAATTTCTTAGAGACTTACACTGTCCCTAAACCCCCACCCCAATTTGTAGGTATCAAAATCACCATCCCTCACAACCCCACTACAGCTCTTTCTGCCCACAGGTCCCATCCCTGTGCTTTAATAAAATCATCTTTTTGCACCAAAGGCATCTCAAGAATCCTTTTTTGGCCATCGGCTTCAAACCCTAACATTCTCCTACATCAGGAAGTGCTTAATGATCATTATTATTATTACTAGTACTATTATTAAAGGGGAAAATAAGAACAATAAAAATTACTAGGATACTGAGACTTTAAAAAAAAAAGGATGCATCCTTGCAGATCTTTAGCCAGAGACTTATTAGATGTGAGCTGATCATCATCGTTTTGAGAGTTAACGAAGGACAGGAGGTAGATGGGAAAACAAGAGCAAGGAAGCTGAAGCAACAGGACAGAAAAGTTTCAGTTTTGGTCCATAGGACTTCATGTCTCTCTTTCCTGAGTAATTCTTCATGACTGTGTTTCTAATCTTAAATATCATAATATGGATAAAATAGAATAAAAATAGACACTGCTTGTTTTAGAGAAGAAACGTGTCGAATAATTCTACAATGTTAAGTGGAGAGATTTTCCTTGTACATAGTTCAGACGAAATGAATTTAATAATGAAGCTAAGTTAGGCCAAGACTTCCAACTTTCAATTCTCATAAGTTACGTTACTAAATTTCAGTGTTGGATTAGCAAGGAGTGAAAATTTGTTCTGTAAACTTAAAATGTGAAAGCTTTATTAGTTTCCTGTTTCTGCTATAACCAATTACCACAGTCTTAATGACTTCAACTACACGGATTTATTACCCTACAGTTTTGAGGTAGAAGTCCAAAATGAGCCTCACCGGGTTGAAACTGAAGTATTGGTAAGGCCTTGGGTAAAGTCCATTTTCTTGCCTTTTCCAGCTTCTTAGAAATGGTGTGCATCCCTTGGGTAGTGGTCCCCTTCCATCTTCAAAGTCAGTAACAGCCAGTCAAATCTCTCTCTAGCACTGACTCTTCTGCCTCCTTCCATTTAAGTATCCTGTGACTGTAGTGGACCCACCTGGATAATCCAAGCTAACCCTCCTCCAGATCAAGGTCAGTCGATTAGCAACCATAATTCCATCTGCAACCTTAGTCTTCCTTTGCCGTGGAAACTAGCATATTCAGGGGTTCCCGGGATTAGGATGTGGTCATTTTGAAGGGCCACTGTTCTGCCTACCACAACAGTGTACTGAGTGCATTCTGCCTTAGCTCTTCATGCTTACAGAACTCCAACAGAATAGATCCAAAGTTTACATTCTCATATATAGGTAACTAATACCATTAATGGAGATTACTTCTGAGGTCCAGTTAGAAAGCAGTTCTCCTCACTTACAATTTCGGAAAATTAATCAACATTTCTGAGCCACAGCCCCCTCACATTAAATCATAATATCTACCTCAATTGTTGTGAGAATAAATGAATTAATTTATGTAAAGAATTTAAGATGATGCAAAATGAGAAGTCCATACAATTAATTACTATTGCATTATTATTATTAATGTTAGCTTGTTATATATTGTATTGTTATTATATTAGCTGTTATTATTATTAGCTTTATGTTCTATACCTCTGAAATTCATGTGTAGTTTTATTTATTCCTCAGTCATTATCAGCTCATCCATTTATTCAGTCCATCTATTGATCCACCAGCATTTATTGGACATCTACAGCAAAATGGAGAGCAGCACTATACATAACAGGAAAAACAAAATCTAATTGGATAGCATTTTGCATTTTCATCTGTTTATCTTATCTGACTCTACTTATAAGAAATGGTTCCTGCCCTTAGGAATTTATAGTCTCTTTAAGAATAGCAATAGTTTACATACAAATCCAGCCAAATACCATAAACACAGTACTAAAGGTTTGCAACACTGACAATTCACTAAAGCCTGAGACTCCTGAGTAAGCCTGTGAAGTAGGGGGAACACGCCAGGAAGCGACAGTATCCATTATCTCAGCTGAGATTGGGCTCCTCTTTCACAAACAGTGAAGACTAGACCCAGCAGGTTAAGTAGTCTCCAATAGTCAAAGAGAACAAGAACAACAGCAAACCTAAGCAAAGAGGGAAAATAATCTATGATGTGGTTGCGGTAATACCTCCATAAATTCCTCCATCAAACAGTTAAACCCGTTCTATAAATGTCCAGGTTCATGCTTCTTCCAAATTAGGGAGCGGTGGAAAAAAAAAAATATTTGCACAAAATTTATCAGTTTGTGACGGGAGAACATTTGATAAGGCCAGCACTGTGTCTCTTCCCCCAGAGTTGGTGTTTTTGTATATCCACTTGCTGTTTCATATGTTAATCATTGATCTGATAATCACTTCACACTGTAGAGGACAGCACGGGGGCGGGGGCGGTGTGGGGTGGGGGGGAGTTTGGGTAGTATTCTCCAAGGTGAAGAAAAAATCAGTGCAAAATAGATGGAATGGGGAACCCAAAAAAGAAATAGTAAATGAGGGCACAAGACAAGAATTTCAGCTTGACTGTTCCATTCCTTCCATGAATCTCTTGAATCCAGTTACCGGCCTGGAGCTTTGCTCCCAGGTGGATTTCTGGGAAGAGAAAGCCACCATTTGCTCCCTTTACCCTGGGGCCACACAGCTGCCAAGTGTCAGCTGAACAGAGGTGCATCAGAGGCCTGCAGTCAAAAGGCAGCAGGATGGCCAATTGCCATGAATTTCTGCAGCGTGTCTGGCATCTTGGCATCTTGCTGCTCTCCCCCTCCCCCAGGTTAATTGCTGAGAATCTCCGCCTTGAAAGCTGCTTACCCTACCAACTTCAGCTGTTGCCCTCCTTTCCCTGTGCTGCTCTAATACCTTACCTCCTTACACCCTGGAAGTGAAATGAAGTCTGTCATATACCTGGCTGTACTTGTGAGACCACCTAGGCTCTAATGTAAATGTTTCTTTCCCCCCTTACACACCCCCACGGGTAAAGGCAGAATTGCCACGTCCCCCTTGGACCTGATTGCTAGGCAACACTCAGCCATGTGAATTTGTCACTTCTGTTTGGCGCAAATTTCAATTTCACCTCCAACTGTAACAACACTGCTCGATATATTTTAGATGCCACTGCGGTTGGATGGCATCCCAGGAAAGATGTGAAGTACTACTGCCAGGAATGAATGATTGGCATTGGGTAAAGCAATTCTCTGAACTCAGCCTTGGCATACCATTAATTGTTAAGTCTGTTCTGCTACCACCAACCTCTTGTCAGAATCATGTCTATTGTAAGCCTTTGAGACAAGAGTCCAAATGGTAGAGCTCTCTCCCTCTGTAAGATTCGAATTATGTCGATAACGAAGCAGTGGCTTTCTCGGCTCACAACATATTACTTCTTTCTACTTTCATCTATTGGCTGCACTTCCATGTGCAAAGAAAAATAGTTTTACGTATGAATATTACTGAGCTAAGAGCTACTATGTGCCAATTCAGATTCTGGCCCTGATAAATTTACCTTCCCTTTGGTTTCTTCATCACAATCTGCTTTCATTCGTGGTAACAATTAAATGCTGCTATGAGGAAACAAGTTATTAATGGAAGAAGATAAAAATTAATGCCAAACATACTCTGCTGACAATAAATATATAATATTTGACATGCAAAATTTACATACCAACATTAAATCAGAAAACAGGCAACATGCAAACAATTATAATTTTTGAATAAACACGTACCATCACTGGCAAGATATAATGCTATAATTCCCAAAGCCATCTAATGTGGTCTGTCCAGTGTTTCTATATACATGTTGGAATATTATCTGTCCTTAAAGACACGTTCAATTGCAAAACGACCTTCATCGAATATCCTTAAATACTACACAACTGCCCAATCGCAAAGGCGTGACAGTGTACAATGCTTTCATTTCTATGCTCTGTGCTAAATAATGGTGAAATTAATAAATCTGTTTTGATTTCCCCTTCAGCCCCTCCATCCACCAACTTTTCAGTCAATTGATTATTTTTTTTCCTCAAATCAAAACATCCTCCGAAAGCTTGGAAATATTTTCCTGGAATGAGTCTCATTAAATAGAAGGAGTCAGTCAGCTATGAGTGAGATTCGTGTTTCAGACTGCGTGCACTCCCTGATTCATTGGAAACAAAAGGAGTTTCTGTAACAGTGTGAATGAACCATGAAGTGTGCATGTTCTTTTAAGAAAGGCCAAGGGTGCAGTTCTATTTTCTTAGCTCTGCTTTCATATTTATGTGTCTCATTTCCAGCTCATTGCTGATGCCTCAGTTGCGCTATCCATCACCACTTTTATCCTCCTTGTTCCTCAAAAAGAACATAAAATCCTTTTTTATGTGGTGGTAATATTATTGCAAATAAAAGCAAATACCAAAATCTTTATTAGTCTGCCAAAATAATAAACTATTTAATAAAAGCATGCTGTAAAAATAAGGTCATTTGCATCACTCAAGTTACTTGCAGGAAATACAGAGAATTATTGGTCAAAAAAGCACAAACCGACAGCAATTATTTCCGTCGTTCATCTGACGCACTGTGCGTTAGGGTGAAAATTCTGTTGATATTTTGCATATTTCCTGAATTTACATGTCTTTTAATATTACTCAAAACTGGTTTGGAAATTGGAAAATAGAAAAAAAAAAGCCCAATTCTTACAAAATCCTGATTTCCTATTTGTAAAAAGATCTTTGGTGAGGAAAGGGTACTAAGTAGACCAGTTTCTTTTCTGATACCTTTTTCACAAATATGGAAGTTGACTTACTGATAACCTTGATATGCTAAGATTCATTGCCTAAATATTTATCATTTTAATATCCTATATTAATTTTATTTGCTTTGGATTTGTGGCCATGCTTCAGCTGTATAATTTTCCCCTCTTTGTATTCACCTTTTGTCATTTCTGCATGCACACCAGAATAAGATATTTTATTTGAGAAGGTTAGTTTAACAGTGGAAGTTAACAATAAATGTACTATTTGTAAATAAATGTCTGATGTTTGATCATTTAACCCACTGATTCTTTTTCCCTTGTAATTTCCATCCTCAGCTGGCAGATTTGCAAATATGTCATTGATATGCTTATAACATAACCAAATCAGTAGGGTGGTAAGGACTGAAATATCTTTTGTGCATTCCTCAAATTGCCAAGAACAACCTGTATACCAGTTCTTACATAAAAAGCAAACACAACAATTAAACAAATATTATAAGTCTTTTCAAGACTATATTTAAAGTATTTACATTGATTATTTCATGATGACATTTAAAATCATGACAAGCTCATCAAACTCCAGGTATTACTATTTTTACTTTATAAAGCCTTTGTCTATGGTTGTTTTCTTTGGGCCACCAAATTATAATGATGCCATTTTTACTGACATCAGGTTAAACTAAGAAAATAAGGTACAATTTATAGACAACCTGAATTCAACTACGAAATTCTGGACATGTGAAATAATATTTTCAAAAGCAATTAAATTCAGACACTGTGTTACGGACTGAATTGTGTCTCTCTCAAAATTCACATGGTGAAGCCCTAGAGCCCCAGTCCCTCAGAATGCGACTGTATTTGGAAATAGAGCCTTTAAAGAAGTTATTGATTTGAATGAGATCATATGGGTGGGTCCTAATCCAATCTGACTAGTGCCCTTTCAAGAAGAGAAAATTTAGGCTTATGAAGAGACACCAGAGGTGCAAACCTAGAGGGACAGACAAATGAAAAAGCAACAATAGGGCAGCCATCTGCAAACCAAAGAAAGAAGCCTCAGAAGAAACCAACCCTCCCAACACCTTGATCTTAGACTTTCAGCCTCCAGAATTGGGAGAAAACAAATCTCTGTTGTTTATGCCACCCAGTCCGTGCTGTTTTCTTATGGCAGCTCTAACAAATTAATGTGCTATGTAATATAAACAGGAATTTTTTAAAAATCTATTTATGATATCAAATTATAAATAGTATTATTTTGACCAATTCTACCATCCAAATGCATTAAAGACAATCCAACTAAATGCTGACTGTGAACAACTCAATGTCACGATAGAATAAAAATGCAACCTGAACCCCTAAATTCTGTGTTATCACACAGATGTAATCTGAAAATCTTGCTTTATATTTGAAATTCTTTGTGTCTCAGGAGTTCTTAACCTGGAGTCCACAGACCACACACACACACGCCTCTTAATATTTATTACATGCCATATTTTGTTGGCTTTGTATATATTCATTATGATAGGGAGAATGTGTCATCCCCAAAAGTCAGAACCATTTAAACCTTGGAACACACTTTTTATTTGACTAATCAGTAGGCAAGAGAGATTATTTCCTAATGGAAATAAAACCCAATGCTATATGCTTTTATTTAGATGGATAATCATTTATCATCAAATGAATGATCTGGCTAGTCCACAGTGAGATGTTTGACTCAGTGGAGAAAGTCATGGGACTTGAAAATTTTGTCAGAGGACTATATAAACCACCCCCGCCCCTTATAGTTACATGTTTTCTGAGACAGTTTACTGACTTGTCACTTCCAGGCTCATAAGGATCACATAAGTTCTGAAGATTGTCAGTATGGTAAGTTCCGAGGAAAACATCTGCAAATTTAATGAATTTTATTCTCTGCAGAGAAGAGCCTGAGATTAATTTTTTAATCTGGGCCAAGTGTTGTGTCTTAGTCAAGACCTGTCATTATTCCTAGAAAGTCACAGTTCTTCCTTGGTTGGTATCATCTACAAGAGATTAAGAAGCTTTCCTAAACAGAGCTGACATCTCTCAAATAACACTTGTTGGCTTTGTCTATGTGGGTCTATCTAAATTCTTGCCAACATCCTTTTGGATTAATCAAAATAATACTGGGAAATATGCCAAGGGGAAAGCAATCACATGTGGGAGAATCAAAAGAGTTGAAACATAACATCTCCATGATGCTGGTTTGTGGCCCAGTTATATGCTCTGGAATATGCCCTAAGAATTACAGAGAAGAAAGGATGTTTTTCATCTTTGGCCACTCATCTAAAGAACCCATTCTTGGCTTTCTCCCCCACCCCTGGAAATTTAGTGTAGCTCTTCTGAGAGGGCACCAGAGTAGGTTGCAGCCTGTCTCAGAAGTAGAGCAGGCAGCAAAAGAAACACCATGGCTTCTGGAACCAATAGATACCAAGGTCTCTTAAGGCGCCAACAGTTTTGAAGCCCAGCTAGAGGCATCATTTGATTTGCTACCATGAGTAGAGACTTACATTCTCAGAAGCATTTGATGAGGGGATCTTCTGGGGAAAACGACTGGAATACCTGCTACTAAGAGCAATGTAGACTTGGAGAATTGTAATCTGTTTATAAATATAAATGAGACAATTTTTACCATAGATGGCACTTAAAAAATCCTTTTTTACACAGGAGTAAACTATAGCCCATAGAAGATAAGGGTCTCAAAGTCTGTAATAGACCCAGGACTCAAACTTGTATTTACCTGATTCCAAAGCCAGTATTTATTACAAGACCACCATTCCTTTATCCATCCTCTTCTTGCTTTGTAAAATGCAGCAAGTCTGTATGCTTATATTAAAACAGTTTTAAAAAGTAGTATCATCAAACCTGAGATAAACAACTTAAAGAGTACATGTTTGAAGTGATAACTTAAGCATAGAAAGAAAGCTAAAAGGCCTCCCACTAAATGCCCATAGCTCTGTCTAAATAGTTGAAATAAAACAGTTGTGAATACTTGGAGAAAGACAAAAGGCTGGAGAAATCTCACCAGTTTGCAAAATTCAAGCAAATACATCCATATTTTGACTTCTAAACCAGACAATCACACTTTCCCATAACCATTTCATCCATAGTACATTCATAATAAATGCATTTATAAGACAGTATGATATTACATTGGTTTCCTATTCCTGATACAAAAATTACCCCAAACTTAGTGGCTTAATATAACAGAAATGTGTTCTTTTACAGTTGTCCAAAATCAGTTTCACCTGGGATAAAATCAAAATGTCAAGCAGGGCCACACTCATTCTGGAAGCTCTAGGAGAAAATCTGTTCCTTGCCTTCTTCAGCTTCAAGAACTGCATTCCTTGCATTCTTTGGCTTCTGGTTCCTTCCTTTATCTTTAAAGCCAGTATAATGTCATCTTGCTTTAGTCATCACATGGCCTTCTTCTATATGCAAATCTCCCTCTCCCTCTCTCTTATAAGAATGTTTGTGATTACATTTAAAGCCCACCTGCAGGGGGCCTGGGTGGCTCAGTTGGTTAAGCAACTGCTCAGGTTGTGCTGGTGGAGTCCCAGCATGGAGTCCCACATCAGGCTCCCTGCTCAGCAGGGAATCTGCTTCTTCCTATGACCCTCCACCCTGTCATTCTCTCTCTCTCTCTCTCTCTCTCTATCAAATAAATAAATAAATCTTTAAAGCCCACCTGGATAATTCATGAAAATCTCACAATCTCAAGATTCTTAACTTAATGACATCTACAAAGATCCCACAATCTCAAGATTAACAACCACATGTACAAAGATCCTTTTGCCATTTGAAGGAATATTCATAGGTTCCAGAGATCAACTCTCCTGGATATCATTGGGGGCCTGTTACAGGCATTTATACAAAACCCATATCATTAAGGCATACTAGAAAATTGAAGGACTTATTCAGATATTTTAACAAAAGTCTATAATTTTTTTAAGGGATTGGTAATAATATTGAGTGCTTACTTTGTACCAGTTACAGCTCCAGATATTTTATAAATGTTGTACAAATTAATAGCAGCAAAACAAATTATAAGATAGGTCCTTTGTTATTCCAATTTTAAGGATGGTGAAAGTGAGGCACACAAAATAAGATGACCAAACTTGCCCAAGGTCATAACTACTTCACTAAATTATCAATATTAAGTACAGCTGACTCTTGAACAGCACAGGCTAGAACTGCACAGGTCCACTTACACACAGATTTTTTTTCCATAAATACAGTACAGTACTGCAAATGTATTTTCCTTATGATTTTCTAAACAGCATTTTCTTTTCTCTAGCTTACTTTATTATAAGAATACAGTATGCAATACATATAACATACAAAATATGTCTTAATTGACTATGCTATCAGTAAGCTTTCAGTCAAAAGTAGGCCATTTAGTAGTTAAGTTTTCGAGAAGTGAAAAGTTATACATGGATTTTCAACTGCACAAAGGGTTGGTGCATCTAACCCCTGTGTTGTTTAAGGGTCAACTGTATTTTCACATATGAACAAACTGCTTAAAATATCATTTCATATTGCCCATGTAGTTATTCTAGTACATTATAGTTTATTGACTGGCAGCTACAATATGCTCTTTGTATAAAGTTATTTTCAGACAAACTTTAATTTAATTCTTACTTGGAATGGCTTCTAAACAATAAACCCATTAAGTTTCCCATTCTGCTACCGGTAATGATAATCCTATTTCCTGAGCACCTTTCTTTCCTCCATATGGCACAAAGTTCAGGATAGAATTACACAGTAAAAGAAAGCAATTTCTCCCACCACAGAAGCATGAGATAGATAGCAGGCCTTGGCAAGCCTTGGCATATGCTCAATTTCTGTTGTTATTCAATTCATTAATTGCTTGTTTTCATTTGAAAGTCTTCTCTGAATGTGTTCCTTATAACGTTTAAAACTTCTTTTCATAGTCTTGTTTGCAATGGCCTCTTACAGGCTTACAGATGGAGATCTGTTTCCTTTATCCTCATAGGTCACCCATGTTCTTGTTTTTCTTCGTAGAAGAGGAGGGGAGAGTGAACAAAAACAGCTCTGTTGTTTAAGATCTTTTACACACATTCCTTAATGTTTGGAGCTTTCTCTAAACCTCAGCTACATGGTGGTGTGTTGGGAATTTCTTTCTGGAGTTTTGAAGAATGTACCTTAAATAATGGAAAAGTTGTAGAATTTGAAGACTCAGTGAAAAGTTACATTTGATCCCAAACCCACTGGCAAGGGTTACGGGTTTTATTTTGTTTAGGTAAGTTTCAAGTTACCCCAAGCATGCATGATTTGTTGTGTTATTAGATTACTTCCCTTGTAACATTATCAGAATACATAATTGTTCTGGTGCCTTTAGCTTAACTAAATAAATAGAGTGCCCCGAAGGGTAAGAGTTTCATACACTGTACCACGTAGGAAGAAGAATAGTTTTCAGCAGATTCTGGCTTTATGGCACCTCTTAACACGTGATATTGTCTATTTCTCTCTATTCCAAAGAAACAAATATAGCATAGTAATATGCATAAAGAAGTAGTTGTCTTGATGAAAGGGTGACTGGTGGCTGTGATAACTGGTCAAGTCATGTTCAAATGAAACCTACAGCAAAAGGTTGATCTATTATTATTTTTTTTTAACTGTGAACAAGACTGATAACAGATGATACTGAAAAAAGGAACCGTAAGGTCAACAGAGTTGAGAAGTCTAGAAGCTAATTAATACAATGATAGAAATTCACGAGAGATATTAGAGACCTGTGACAGACATTGATTGTACTTGTAGCTTTGTTTTAGCCTACAAGATAGTAGTTATTTTAAGAGATCTGAAGAATTACAGGTATATGTATACACAAAAGCGAGGGAAAAAATCTGAAAGCCTTGTTCTCATGACTAAGTTTAGGGTTATCTGTAAAGCTTTTTAATTAAAAAATTATTGAGGAAGAAACATCTGAAATAGAACAGGGAACAGGTTCCTCAAGTGACTTAGCAGTTTTCAGTAGCATCAACTGTTACAGCAAAAACAAAGATTTCTAATCTTAGAACTTGGCAGGTGAGTGAGTAACAGATTTCTCAATATAATGTTTTGATTTGGGGAAAATAAATGGATTTGTGATTCTTTTTTGTTTGCCTATTTTATATTCAGTCACCTATTTTATTACCCACTTGGGAGGTTGATTACAAATATTTTTAATTAAAAGAATTCTTGGTTCTCTCTTAACTGAACAATTTCCTAGAACTTTTGCTTTTTTTGGGGATCTATAAGGTAGTTCAAGTCTACAAAAATGAGCATACACTTGAATACACTGATATTAAGATATATGTAGGCCTATGCATGTGCGTGTTTGAAATGGAAGAGAGGACCTAATTAAGAAGTTGAGTTTTTTTTGTGTTAGAGTTTCTTTTTGAATATTATTGGTTTCTGTCACTTTATTAATTTCTCTCAACTTTTTGATTTTACTGATCGCAAGCATTGGGAAGAAGGTGCAGAGTTGTTTGAGATATTATTACACCCTACAGCATACCATCTTAGGTTTCTTTAAGTGCAATGAATGTTGTATTAATGAGGGCTGTTGTCAACGCTGTGCCAGTAAAACCGCCAATTAAGAGAAGAAAAGGTACTCCTAGATGTTTTTTTAAAACATGAGTTAGCTACGTAATTGGGCTATATAAAAATGCATTTAAAAAAATAAATTTCCACTAATATAACATTTTTGGGTTGCCTGGAGTCTACCTTAAATTTTGTTCTTTCTGATAGTCTTTACATGGGCCGTGCCAATATTCCCTTATTCACTTGCCCACTGTAAGTAACCGTGTGGGCTTTAGGAGTAATAAAGACTATGAATTTACTGCACAAGCAAATGTCTCCTGAGGTGAGAGCAGGCAGGAAAAATACTGAGTAAGTCAATTTCTGAAAATTATTTGCAAGGCTGCTTTAACAAACATTACAAAATGAAAACAGATGGTCCTTAGGATTTACATTATATTAACAAGGAAATTAAAACCCAGAACTCTAAGGGTATTTTATACTATAGTGGCAAAGGGACATAAGCCAACATCTCAGAGGATATGGTACTCTGCCCTCACAAAGTAAATTGTGAAAATGCCAGATTTCCACAATATTACCTGTTGCAGAATGAGGTCATCTAACATACTAAATCCTCTTATTTGTCTTCCTTCAAAGGGCCAAAGTTCCTTACTTTTTGTACATTGATATTTAGAACACAGCATGGTTTGTTGTGAAGCATGTCATGCCTAAAACTCTTAAATACTTTCAAACATCAGCTTAATTGTCCTTGATTATTAGCATAAATTTAAAAATCATTGGTAAAAGTTTTTTAATGACACACATGGTTAGAATAATCTTAATTGTTTAAGAATGGCATAAAAACAACCACACCCTTTAGTTATGATTATTTCATATTGAGTCAATGCAGTATGCATTTTGCCTCCATAAATTTGATAATCCTCTGATAAAACTCCCCTTACACTACTATAGCTTTAGTGGCTTGTTTAGGTAAGTTTCTATATTAGCTTCTCTTTCTCTATCAGAAGAAAAAAAATTACTTCTTTAAAATTACTATTTTTCTTTAGAAATCACTTAATTTTTTTCTCATTTATGGTCTCAGATAAAACACATTAGGCCCATTCCACGTCAGTGAAGAATTTTCACATAATTTAAAATATTTTCTTTCTTTTTTTACATATTACTCAAACTAGGTTCACGTGCCCAGCCAACCACTTAATCACCCAACATTGACTACGTCTTTAATCCATGTTAAGCACTAGGACTAAAGAAAAATATTAATATACAATCTCTTGTCTTAAGAGACATGTATCATTCAAGGTGCTAGCAGGAAAACAAAAGAATTCAGTGAAAGGACTATTTATAGAGGTGTGTGCGGAAGTGAAGAATCAGCAAGGGATGTTGAGGTGGCCAGGGACTGGCAACTATGGGAAGCCTAAATCATTCCCGGGCCTAAAGTGGGTGAGGGAAGAAATACTAGTATTCTGAATATGTATATATATTCTTCTGACAGAAGAATATAGCCAGAAACACAGAATGAAGACAGAAAGCAGGGAAAGAAATATTCTGACTTTCTGTTTTTTATTCTCCTGCCTGGAACTCTCCTTGGCAAAACCCAGCAGAAAGCTAGTGGGCGAGAACCTGGCTAATGCAGTCTAACCAAGTTCCACATTAGGGCAGAGAATAAATTGGGGGTATAAGAAGCGGTCCCTGAGGTAGCTTCTAAAGATCCCTGCCTCCTGGTATCCATTCCTTCCCATTCCTGGAATCCTCCCCTTAAAGGTGTGCTGGACATAGTTACAAACTTCTGATGAACAGAATATGACAAAAGTGTTAGAATATCCTTCCATGATATGGTTCCATCCTGGGTTCCACCTTGAGCTTCCATCCTGAGTTTCCATCTTGGATATTCTCGTGTTCTCTCACTTGCTCATTCTATGGGAAGCCCATTGCCATGTTATGAACTTCCCTATGGAGAGTCTCACATGGCAAGGAACTGACAAAAGTCTCTGGCCTCTCAAGGAACTGAGGGTCTCAGTCCAACAACCACACGAGGAACGGAATCCTGTCAATATCCATGTGAATGAGCTTGGAAGTGGATCCTTCACTAGTCAAGTCTTTGGATGCGGCTTTAGCCCTCTGAGAGAACCTGTGGCAGAGGACCTAGCTAAGCTATGTCTGGACTTCTGACCCACAGAAACTGTCAGATGATAAAGAATTGTTGTTTTAAGCTGCTAGATATGGAAGAAATCTGTCATCCAGAAATAGATAACTGATACATGGGGAGGGAGAAAAGTCTGAGAACAATCAGCACAGTTCACCCTTTGCCTCACAGCATTTATTTCTGCCTTTTCAAGCAGAAACTCCTGCCTTCCACACAAAAGTGATACTAACTCCCATCAGCTATTCTATAATCATGGAGTTATTTCAGTTCATCCATGTCCTTTCCTGAAACTTAAAATATAATTAATCCTCCCATGAGAACTTTTCATATTCAGTAGCAGAGAAAAGAGGAATAAGAAAACATAAACTAACATCAGACAGAGCCACTATAATAATACCTGGTTCTGTAACTAATCATGAGACCTAAAGTGATATCTAGCACTTGTTTTTCCCTGTATTTTGGTTAATTGGGCTTATTTACCTGGTAGAGTGACCCAAACCTTTATTCCCACAGTTTAAAATCCTTAGTAGTGCTGTCTTTATAGAGCTTCCACGTTTTCCCATTTGGCCATTCTTATGGAATAGTGAAAGGTTCTTCAGCGAAACTCCTTAGTTCTACCATGTTTTCCTAGATGCTATTGTATCAAGTAACCTGATTTCCCCATGGCAACCGGATCCAATTACCTCAGCCAGTAATGTCAGGTCTTCCTATTGGTTCTTCAGCATGAAAAGCCCAAAACGCCAAGGGACAGTCTCAGCTTCCAATTTAATGGAATAGTAACTATGTTTCCTGGCAGAAATTGTCCTACCTTGGGAATCAGAACTTCTAAACCTTCTGAATCTTTGAATGAAATATAAGATATAAAAGTGAGAGAGGTAGCTCCCATCTCCACTCTTTGGTTCCTCATCTGCATTCTACAGCACAGCAACCTAAATTCACCAGTGGTTGTTTCTTTTCTCTTTTTTGGCAGGGTAGGGGGTGGGGGGAGAAAGAGAAAGAGAATCCCAAGCATGTTCCACGTCCAGCGCCAAGCCTGAAGCAGGGTTCCATCTCAGAACCCTGAGATCATAACCTGAGTCAAAATCAAGAATCAGATGCTTAACCCACTGAGCCACTCAGGTGCCCTAACCAGGGTTTGTTTCTAAGCTGGTGCCTCGCTGAGAAAAATGTCTATTTGAGAATATATTGAGAAAATGTGCAAATAACCACAGGATGGATCTGTGGGCTTCTTAGAGCTACTATTAAACAGAATAGAGTCAAAATTTCATCACCTTATCTCCCTCAGTCCATACTCTGACTACTGGACTATGATGGTGTTTTATATCCTAAGTACTAGCAGTATCTCAGAGTCACTATCTAAAAACCTCCAGAAGGCCTGGGAATTCTGCACCCCCCATTATTTTTCTTGGTAAGTAACTCAATAGGTTTATTTGGAAAAGCCAAGGACCTCATTTGTGGCCATATTGCAGGCCACATTCTTCCTCAAAAGAACCTGGCCTGCTCCTTCATTAAAGGGCTTTAGATCTGCATGTTCCCAGATGTGGGAACTGGGTATGAGGCTAAGAACTGAATATGAGACTCTACGAAAATTTAAGTCAGTTTTTATTTTATATAAATCAAGAAACACCTTAGGAGGTTGCCCATCTGTTTAATCCCCAGTAACCTAATGATCACTTGGTCATTGGCATATGTCCATGCTAGTCAAAACACTCTGATTACCATTCTGGAAGCTATGCCTTTTTAAGATCATTGTGCCACCTTGTCTCACAGTTAAGAACAGACACTTGGCTATACTACCCTGGGATCCCATTTTTTTCTGTTCAAGTCAGAGAGTTCATTTTCATGGCACCACTACCCATATCCATCATTAGCTGTTAGAGACAGCCACCACAGAGGTTTTCAAGGATGTGACTGTTCCCCTCACCAATGCACTTTAATATCTTTAAATGAAAGAAGTGACCTCTGGATGTTCTGGGGGTAATGAAGGTGAGAGGACAGTAGAGACAATGGCACATTTTAAATCTCTTCTAACATTCTCATTTCTCTAAGGCATCAACTTTCCTTTCCTACATTATGTCAGGGTAGGTTTTAATCTCAACCTCATTGACTATGGGCAACTGTTAAGTCTCTGGCTTCCATACCAGCCAACTATGAGACTCACTCCCAACTGTTCTAGCTAAAACTCTAAACCTCAAATCTCAGTAGAGTTCACATACATACCTTTAGCATATTCCAGTGGTTCTCAAACTTTAATATGTAGCAGAATCACCCAGAGGATTTGTTAAAATAGATTTCAGAGCCTCATGCCCTCTAGTTTTGGATTCATTAGGTATAGGATAGGACTCGGGAATTTGCGTTTCTAACAAGTTTTCAGGTGATAACTGATGCTGACCGGCCCAACAACCATACTTTGAGAACCACTGTTCTAATTCAATCTTATAGTTCATTCACCTCAACCTAATCTCTTTAGAATTCAACCTAATTCATGCCCACCAATTCTTGCGTATACAAATTGGTAAGATGATCTCCTCCCAGAGCAGACCAAGTAATTTTCCCTCAGGGTTACACTGGTATTTAATTCTCTTTATGGCCCTAAAGGCTATAAGGGGTGTTAAATTGAGGAGAAGTTACTGAAAAGTTTCCCTGCAATGAAAAACTGTTTTTTTAGACGATAGAAGAGAGCTGCTTTCACTCTCAAGGTAGGTTCAAGACAATTAGAGTTTCAGCCTCATCTATGCCTGCCTAAATGTCCCATCTCAAATCTCAATGTTTCACTTTTTCCCAACAAATGCCCCTACCCTTATATAAGAGACATGAATTCTAAATGTGGATTCTAGGATAGAAAATCTTCCTTAAAACATCCATAGAAACTTTCTGATATTCCTTTCGTGTTTTGGTTTAAGCTTAAGCACTAAGCTTCACTTTTTCTTTCTTACAAGTTTTACCGACAAAGAGATACCCAACCCAGCTCTCAATCTTTTAAATACTGCTGCCACAGTGATCAAATGCCACAACCACATTATCTCCTAATGCCTTGCCCTGGTTGACATTCTACCCAGCACCAATACCAGTGATTATTTGAGTACTTGGTGTTGTCACTGCATGCCCTGAATTACATTTTATGACCTACCTTCTTACACTTAATTATCTACTCAGTAAACTTGTTCAAATTGAGTCACTTCATTTTTGCATACCAATATGATCTTTCATAATTGTTTCCCCAGTTACTTTGCTTCTCAGTGTTCTTCAGAGGAGTTAAAAATGTGGTTTAGAAGTATTTAATATCAATAATTGAAAGTCCCTTATGACAATATTCAATGACCAGACAACTCACTGAAGTAAAATAATTTCCTAAAAAATTAAGAAGAGTAGCCTGCATTTAAGCATCCAAATTACTTTGCTTTTAGTGTCTATGCTATTCATTCTTCCACTCATCACATATCTTTAAGCACTTCCTATGCACCAGGCAGACAAACAGGAACTGGAAATACATCAGTAAAGGTGTGTATGATGGCAAAGCCCATGGGGAAAGAGATCAGGGTGTTTCTTCCCCAGGGATTGTTCTTTTTGGCGCACCATTTTGGTAGTGGCTGTTTCCCTCCATTATGGCAGCTCTTACTGCCTGGCCCCTCTTCTATCGCTCTATTCTCTAAAAAAGATCTAATGATACCATTTTCTTCCCTTGTCTCTTCAGACATATAGGTACTATTATCTTTCTAGTATTGCTAGTTCCTGGGTGTCTCAACTTCCCTGGGTGATTATTTAATCTTGCTCATAACACACACATACACACACACACATAATCTTTTCATTCAATTTCTTTCAAATTCCAGCTTCCTGCCATTAGCTTGACTGGTACAATAAAATGGGACATCTTTGCCTTCATGAAACTGAGATTGTAGTAGAATATATAATATATATAACTATATAAATATAGACATTTAATATGTTATAAACAAAAAGCACAAGGTACAATGGGGAGGGGGGTTATCTTGCCTAGTCTGCCATATCCAGAATGGTTTATTGTATGAGATGATAAATATCACATAGCCAGGAGTAAAGAGATAAGTATGTGTATATTTAAGTTTTGGCAGATAGAGTCTTCTGTGTCTTTGCATCAAAGAGGTCTGTGAACTAAAACTACTTGAGAATCTTGAAAAGTGACTTCAAGGAAAAACATTTGCTATTTTTGTTAAGTGTTAAGATAAGGTAAATTTTGCCTTATTCAATTTCACAGTTAATTCTCTTTGATCTAACACCTTTAGAAGCCATTCCTATACATGCTTGCCAGGTTGCTGCCCGCATATACAGGCAGGACTATCTCCTTCCTGATATAACTCAGTTGCCTCCTAATTTCAGTGATCTCTAAAATCTCAGTAGTTTGCAACAAGAATGGTTTAATTCTCAATTGTTGAAAGCATCCAAACAGCGAAGGGCTCTGTCTCAAGACCTAGGCTTTCAGAGCAAAGGGTGATGATTGTCAGTCTCTTGAGACGGGAAAAGAGAATCAGTGAACCATGTGCTGGCTCTTAAGGGCTCTACCCAGAAGTGAATTCTGTCACCACTGCTCATTTCATTGGCCAGAATAAATCACATGATCACTGGGCAGTGATGGATGATCTCTCAGCAAGGGACTCCATAGGGAAGGAAACTAGAAATTTTAGTGAACAGTAATAAAAGCTATTACATATATCAGATGGAATCTTGCCAATGGATAGAAATCAGGTAGTCTTAGAAAGTCTTGGTAAGTCTTAGGAAACAAAAGTCTTTTCCATGAGATACAAAATTAATATTGTATATTTAATTAGGTCTAATTTATATGTGCAAAATATTCCTATCTATCCACGCTCATTAGTATTCTACACTAATAACATTAGAATATTTCAACTGATTGACAACACTTACTATGCATTTTAAAAGAAAGCAGAATTAAGGACACATAAATTTTCTTTTGCCTGAGAGGGGCAAAGGAGTCAGTGATAGAGAAAGAAAATCCTATAAATAAATCAGATAGGTTAATTTATTTGTTCTTTATTAATTTATCACTCCACCTTTTATTTTAAAAAATATTTGGGGGATTTTAGAGAAATATTCTTCCTACTAAATATTTTAATTATCAATATTTTAAGATGTTACATCAAATTAATATCCACTACAGTTTTCCAAATAATTTCTTATCTGCAAAAAGCATTCATTTTTCCAGGTCAAAATACAAAATTACATGGACTCAAAATACTTATGTTAAAATTCTGTGTGTATAAGTACAAACAAAAATTAAATGTGGAAAAATGAAAATAAATGTGTGTAAGAAGATACAAGTACGTTATTCTATTTAATTTCTGGAATAATGCCAACAGCATGATAAATTATTTTAAGTATTCACTATTATTTATCATCAAACATCCCTCATTAAAGGGACGGCTGGGTGGCTCAGTCGGTTAAGCATCTGCCTTTAACTCAGGTCATGATCCCAGGGTCCTGGGATCAAGTCCCACATCAGGCTCCTTGCTCAATGGGGAGCCTGCTTCTCTCCTGCCTGCTGCTCCCCCTACTTGGCCTCTCTCTCATCCTCTCTCTCTGACAAATAAATAAAATCTTAAAAAACAAAACCAAACCATCCCTCATTATTTTGCTTCCATAGATGCTTATATACTCAATTTGCTTGCTTAAAAATCTTACCTATTTCATTTGTCATTTTTTTTACTGCAGATAAATTAAATCATATCAACCACATGTTCTCCTTCCTTACACCTGAATAGTTCTCAAATATTACTTATTTGTCATATATGTGCACATGCTCAGATAATAGATGAGAAATGAAAAACTAAATTAGAATTATGCACACACATAATCCAAAATTCACATTGCTAAACACAATAAAATTTTAATATCCCGGGTTTTATAAAAAAAGCAACACCAATGTACAGAAATCTTGGTGAAATAAAGCTCAAAGAGAAAAGGGCCATAAATAAAATGTTCAATCAAATTCTAATGTATTCTATAATTGCAATGAAAATGTTCCAAGTTTAAATTCTCCTTTCATATGCTAGTTTTTTCAGTTCTTCTTGGAAATTGCTCCACTTCAAAGAAATTTGGGTTTTTCATTTAAATAAACTAGTTTATTTAACTATTCCTTCTGTCATTGAGTCACCATTTAGAATATAGTTTGTTGGACTTTTGAGTTCATCTAATTACCGAGAAATACACAGCTAGACAGAGAAAGTTATTATTAAGAGTTTTCCAAAACCATGAGATATTGTTATGAATGTTTGCAGGCTATATATGTTCCATGATGAAAAAGAAATGACAGATGGGCATGATGTTTACGATGCTCCCAAAATTTTCAAAGCTGTAGTCAAACATTTTCAAATGATTGATTTAAAGTCTAGGGCATTTGTATGTTTGGACAATATTTTAGAGGAGTAAAAATAGATGAACCTGATGTCATCACAATTTAAGTTCATTTTACAGAGAAGTACTTAATGAAGAAAAACACTGGTTGAACATGTCTTCTCTATATTTCTCAAGAAATGTTCTTTTCCAATGAGATTCTCTAAGGAAGACTTACCTTCTTTTTTTAATGGATTATTACTACAGCTCTAGAAATTCAGAATGTGTGAGAGTATACACCATTGCTTTTTCAAAATTATAGAGTAGACAGTTTTATGATTCTGAAGCATAATCTGGCCTGAAAGTCAGGAATCTGGGTTCTAGTCCCAGCTTGGTCACTAACACATTGTGCAGCCAAGCACTAATTACCTGATATACCTATGTGTCTGTTCTTTCATTAGTAAACTGAAAAAATTATACTTTCTTCAACCTATTTCAAAGGGATATTATTAGGATATATGAAACAGAACTTGTTAAAGTACTTGGAGCTTGTCAAAAGATGATCCATAATTCTACATTATAATTATAAAGCTATATATCCCACAAGACCAGAATATTTTCCTAAATAACAATGAATACAAGTATAAAGAAACAATCTGGAAAGAAACCTTTCAAATAGAGAATATGAAAAACATTAACTTATCCCTTAAGAAAAACCTCTTAAATTCTATGATGCAATTTTATAGACAAAACATCTGGCAATGAAGCTTGGGACTGGATGCAGATATTAGTCTTAGCTCAGTGCATTGAAGATGCAACAATGAACTTCAAGAAGAATATCATCATCCATCTCCAACTTGTTGAGACACCTTCAGAGTGGAATCTGTAAGACTTACAGACTGGGGAAACATAAGGGAGAAGGGGAAGTTAAGAATTAGCTAGGAGACTAAGTAGGTGGAGGATGATGTCCTCAAAAACTAACAAACTGGTAGAAGTGTGACCTGGAGTAACTGGTGGGACTGTGACATGTCAGGATATTGACCTTAGTTTTGAATGTGCTGGAAATGCAGGTGTCCAGAGTTCTTCAAACTTTCCAATCATATTTTGGAGGAGTTTCACTTACCCATGTTAGCTAGAATTTGGAGCCCTAGTGTTCTTGATGGAGACCTTCAAAAAACTTCATTCTTTACCATACAGTAGTGAAAAAGAATGAGATAAATCTATATGTAGTGATACAGAATAATGTCCTAGATATATTTGGAAGAACAAAGTACACGACAGTGAATATACTATGCTCCCCTTGGTGAAAAATAAAAGTGATATATGCTTATATATTCATAAACTCATTCTGGAAAGATATAGAAAAATGGGTAATGTGTTGCCTCACAGGAAGGGATCTAGGGGACTGGAGGTCTGAGGAAGCAGAGAGACTAATTTTATTCCCTGCTCTGAAAACTACATTTTCTGGTATGTATATAGTCACTCACTCCAGCTTTCTTTTGACCAGTGTTTGCATACTATATATCTTTTTTCCATCATTTTACTTCTAACTTGTCCGTGACCTCATATTTATACAGTGTTTCTTATAAACATGGTAGTTGGGTCTTGCTTTCTGGTTGAATCTTTCAACCCGCATTTTAGGCGTTTGGACATTAACATTTAATGGGATTATTGATTTAAATCTAGATTTAAATCTACCAGCTTATTTGTTTCCTGTCTCATTTTTTTTTTTTTCCTTTGCCTTTCCTCTTTTATTCTTGCCTTCTTTGGGCTGAGTATTTTCTTTTTAATTTTTTTTTTTTTAATTTATTTGACGGCAGAGATCACAAGTAGGCAGAGAGGCAGGCAGAGAGAGAGGAAGGAAAGCAGGCTCCCCGCTCAACAGAGAGCCCAACATGGGGCTCGATCCCAGGACCCTGGGATCATGACCTGAGCCGAAGGCAGAGGCTTTAACCCACTGAGCCACCCAGGCGCCCCTGGGCTGAGTATTTTCTATAGGAATCCATCTTCATCCCTTTATGGCTTATTAGTTATAAATCCTTGCTCTGTAATGTGTGGTGTTTGCCTAAGAGTTTGCATGTGACAGATACCATGACCAATGCACTTATATATATTTAATCTTCATTTCATAAGGTAAGCATGGTTATCCCTTTTTTACAGTTGAAGGAAAAACATCTTGGCAAACTTACTAAGTAATACTCAGAACCAGAATTCAAACTCAAGTATGCCCAACTGCAAAACATATTTTTAGGAAAATACTGGAATAACTTTTCAACCTTCAATATAGTCAGAAGTCCACAAAAAGGACACAGACTAAAATCAGAGTTGGTATTACATTTTAATTTATTGAATATACACATAGAGACTGTAAAGGGACAAAGGGTCTAAATGTAAAGAGTTGTGAGAATTTAGAAATAAAATCAACATGTATAGTACTGTTAAATTTCTCTGTGAAATTGGATATAGTAAAACAGAACAATGAAAAGAAACATAGAACAGTGAAGAAATTTTGTGAACAGTGAAGAAATTCTGTAGAAGTAAAATCTTAAGGCAAAGTTTTAAAATATTTTGTTGATAATATTAACGTGTAATGCAAATTTCCTTTCAGTTATTATAACTGACTGGTGCCTGAAATCAATACAGTATTTGGAACTGTAAATGCAACTAAAGATGGTTTTGGAGGCTTTAGCTCCTCTAAAATGTCTAATACTACCCTCAAATAAACTCACAACTTAAATAAGAGTACTGTTTACCATACAAATGCAGATTTAAGACAAGTCCCTTGCCTCCACTTTTTTTTTTTTTAAAGATTTTATTTAATTTTTTGACAGAGAGAGATCACAAGTAGGCAGAGGCAGGCAGAGAGAGAGAGAGGGAAGCAGGTTCTCTGCTGAGCAGAGAGCCTGATGCAGGACTCGATCACAGGACCCTGAGATCATGACCTGACCCGAAGGCAGTGGCTTAACCCACTGAGCCACCCAGGCACCCCCCTTGCCTCCACTTTTAAATACATAGTCCCTCCTAGAACATCTTGGAAACAGAATTCCAGAACTCCCATTGTTTGGGAAAAAGACTGAAAGAAAAGGGATATCTCCCCAGAGGCTACAGATAGTTTAGCCTCCTTCAAAGTTTCCATCCATACCAATAGGCTCCATCCTTACCAATAACTTAATGACAATTTGTTAAGACATTAATTGCATATAAAAAATTTAACCACTTTTAAGTGTATAGTTTGATGAATTTTGGTAACTGTATACCATTATATAACTACTGCTATTAGCAATATATAGAACAGCACCTTTACTCTTAAAAGTCTCCTCAAGGCCTTTTGCCCTTGATGACCCCTCCTTATCCCTGACCCCAGAAAACACTGATCCCCTTTCTATCACTAGTAGCTTTGCCTTTTCTAGAATTTCATACAAACAAAATCATCCTTAATGCAGTCTTTGGTGTTTGACTTCTTTCACTTGGCATGCTTTTGAAATTCATCCAAGTTGTTGTGTGTATTGCTGAACAGTATTCCATGGTATAAATATACCATTTGTTTATATATTCACCCATAATGGAGACTAGGGTTGCCTTTGTTCTCAGCTATTATAAATAATGCCATTATGAACATTCACATATACTTTTTTTTGTGCACATATGTATTTATTTCTCTGGGGTAAATACCTAGAACTAGAATTGCTGGGTCATAAGGTATGGTATGTTTAACTTTATAAGGTACTGTCAAACTGTTTTACAAAGAGGCTGTATCATGTTTGCATTCTTAACAACAATGTATTAAAGTTTTAGTTTATTCATATCCCTGTCAGCACTTAGTATTGCCAGTCTTTATAACATTAGTTATTCTAGTGAGTATATACTGGTATTTCACTGTGGTTTTCATTTATCAAGCAATGTTTCAATGAAAGAGTATTTCTAATTTGTGTCTTCCTATTGGCAAAAGAATCAGCTGACTCATACACATGCTGCTTTATTAATGTGTGTGAAGGTGTATAGCTTCATCTATAGCTACATATGAATGTAGTTTCATGTAGCTTCCATCAGTTCCCTACAATATGATCTACACTGGAAGAATGGTCAAGTTGATTTTTGGAATCTATAGAGCTGAAGAGTAAATTCTATACTTCTTTGTAACTTCATCAGAGAATTGGGTACCTATGAGACCTACCCTGAAGCCATCAGGTATCCTGCCTCTCTTCCTTCCTTCCATTCTACCAATCATCTCTTTTTCCAACTATCATCTACTCTATTAACAAAAAATGTGTTAATTTTAGAAAATCAAAATAATATAGTAAGATATCTATAAGACAAAAAGAAGATTCAATTTTACCACCCAAAGACCCACCACCACATTGAAGATATTTTTCCAGATTTCTTTTTATATTAAATAATATAAAATTATATGATTATATGATTATGATGGTCTCTTTAATTCTTACAACAACTATGTGTGGTAGGTCATATTTATATGACAGATAACAAAACTAAAAAAAGAAAGTTTCAGTAAATGGTCTCAGATTACAAAGCTTAGTAAGTAGTAGTTCTCACATTCAAATTAAGTGAGTCTGACTGCAGAGTGCAGTACTGAACCATGAGTTTGCACTGTCTCATATATATGCCTATGTATATGTATATGTGTGTATTTTTTGTATGTTATTGCTATCATACTCAAGTTTACATTTACATAGTAACAAATATACATAAACGTCACCTTTCATAATGACTGCATAATCTTCTACTTTGTGGGTATACTATAGTATATTTACCATGGTATATTTATTTAATCAATCTCCTAATTATTGATATTCAATTTGTTTTCTTTATTTTTAAGATTTTATTTATTTTAGAGAGAGAGACAGCAAGCACAAGTGGGAGGGGAAGAGGGAGAGGGAGAGAGAATCTCAGACTCTGCACTGAGTGCGGAGTCCTACCGTGGGCTCAATCTCAAGCAATGAGATCACCACCTAAGCTGAAACCAAGAGGCAGATGTTAAATGACTGAGCGACCCAGGCGCCCCTCTATTTTTAATACTATAAACATCACAAAGAACATTATAATATATACATCTCTGAATTATTGTCCAATTATTTCCTTCAGATAAATTCCTGGAGGTGGGAATGCTTAGAATGTATGCATATTAAAGATTTAGTGCATAGTCCCACACTGCCCTCTGGAACACCTGTACTTACTTCTCCTGAAACTGAGCATGAGACTGCTCCTTTCCCCTTCTTCTTGCCAACATTGGTATCTATCTTCATGAGGTTTTCTTTTCTTTTTATTTTTTTGAAAACTTTGCTAACCTGAAAATTAAGAAATGATATTACATGGTTATTTTATTTCATCTATTCATTAATGGGGCTAAATATTCAGTCTCTTTAAATATACAGTCTTCTTAAATATATAGTCTTTTAAAAATATTCATCTAAGTCAAACAATACAGATGTACATGAAGTGAAAAGTAGAAGTCCCATGTCCCATTTTTCTCATTTTAACAGTTTAGCATATAACTTCATAAAACCTTTACTATCTACTTACATACTTGTGCATACATGTTTAATTTTCCTTCAGTACAAATGGAAACATCTGCAACTTGCTTTTTATGCTGAAAATATGTCTTAAAGAATTTTTCATTTTTCTTTAACTGTTACACATTATTTCCATGTGTGGAGGCACCATAATTTATCCTGTTCTGCTGATGAAATATAGATAGATAGATAGATATAGATATAGATATAGATATCTCCTACTATAATTCCAGGACTGTTCTAGAAATGAATAATACAAAGTCCCTGCCTGGATGAGATTTTTATTTTGCAAATAATGCTGCAGTGGACATTCTTGTTCATTTTTACACATATATGACACAAAACATTTCTGTAAGGAAAGGATATAGGAATTTAAATTTTTTTTAAGATTTTATTTATTTATTTGAGAGAGAGACAGTGAGAGAGAGCATGAGCGAGGAGAAGGTCAGAGAGAGAAGCAGGCTCCCCGTGGAGCTGGGAGCCCGATGCGGGACTCGATCCCGGGACTCCAGGATCATGACCTGAGCCGAAGGCAGTCGTCCAACCAACTGAGCCACCCAGGCGTCCCTAGGAATTTAAAATTTTGACAAATAAACATAATAGGCCACCAATAAATGCTAGTTGAATAAAGGAATAAAGATTGCTCTTTAAAGCTAAATTACAAAATTAATAATAAACAGATGTTTTATTTGGTGTGCAAAGTGATTACTATTTTAAAAATTAGTTTCCAAAATTAAAAAAAAAAGTTGTTTACTGAGGTGCCTGGGTGGCTCAGTCATTTAAGCATCTGCCTTCAGCTCAGATCATGATCTCAGGGTCCTGGAATGAGCCCCATAATGGGCTCTGTTTTCAGTGGAGAGTCTGCTTCTCTCTCTGCCCCTCCCCAACTAGTGCAGGCACACACTCCCTCTCTCTCCAATAAATAAATAATTTTTTTTTTTTAAAGGAGTTAACTAAAATGATGATTTCTGTCATCTTGGAACATCAGAAGTTCTGGTAAAAGTGGGTCCAGATTTATACAGGGCAACTGGAGCCAAGTGATAAGTGTGTAATGGTTTGCCACAGTCCTCACCATCCTATATTGTCTTATACCAGGCCACTTTACTCATTTATATTACCTGCCTAGCTCCTATAGTTTTTGAATGTGGCATTATCCATTATGAAGAAAAAAGATATATAAAAGAGACAGAATGGGGGCGCCTGTGTGGCTCAGTGGATTAAGCCTCTGCCTTCGGCTTGGGTCATGATTTCAGGGTCCTGGGATCGAGCCCCACATCAGGCTCTCTGCTCAGTGGGGAGCCTGCTTCCCCCTCTCTCTCTGCCGGCCTCTCTGCCTACTTGTGACCTCTCTTTGTCAAATAAATAAGTAAAATTAAAAAAGAAAAAAAAAGAGAGAGAGACTGAGTGACTCTCAGGCCTGCAATATTTAATAGTGATTTCATACAATATATTGATTCGCATAATACAACAATTTGTGTCTTTTGGAAAAAGGGGTGGTCAGCTTGGAAGCATAGAAAAAAGGTGATTCAGGAGGTGAGTGATAGCATTGTCCTTCCAAACATATCTTGGAAATAGCATATTTTTGCTAAAAAACCAGCTGACCATTTCAATGGCAGGTATAGTATAGAGGTTAAGAGCATAGACTTCAGAGCTAGACTGCCTAGGTTGGAATCCTGTTTCTTCCACTTACTATCTGCTGGACTTTGGGCGTGCTATGGACTGATGTCGAGGACCTAAACCTAAGTCTGATGGTATTTAGCTAGGGCATGTCGGAGGTAATTAGGTCATGACATTGGACCCTCATGAATGGGATTAGTACTTACAAGAGGAAACTCTCTCCACCCTGTAAGGATGTAGTAGTCTGCAAACCAGGAAGAGAGCTCTCCCCAGAACCTGATCATGCTGGCATTCTGAGCTTGGACTTCCCAGCCTCCAGAATTCCAAGAAATAAATGTCTGTTGTTTGAGCCGCTGGGTTATGGTATTTTTTTTAAGGAAGCCTAAACTGACTAAGATAGGCAGGTTATTTAAAAGCTTTCTACTGAGTTTCCTCATCTGTAAGAGGAATAATGATGTATCCTACTTTATTTGTTTGGTGCGATATTTAAATGAATCACTCTACATAAAACACTTAGAAGAGGGTCTGGCCCATGTAAGTTGCCATTATTAACATAGATGGATCAGATACTCATATAATAATACCCTTAAATTTACGTTGCAAATGATTACTCAATTCCTTTTTTTCCTAAATTCTTACCAAGCAAACTGCCAATGGCTTCCTACAAATCGCATGACTTCAGGGAGTTATACAGGCTTAAGACATAAATCCTCTCAAGATCTCTGAGATAACTACCTGTAGAATTTTTGATTTGGTTATCTGGGTCTTTATCAATCAGTACATCACTGCGATATGCTGCCAAGGAAGCAGAATTCAAGGACAGCTTGCAACTTTTTATTACCAGCAACAGTGTTTGGGTAAGGAGAATTTCTCTTAAGTAAACTGTCAAGGGACTGAAATTATTTTGAGTTTGATTTTCTATTCACCTATTTTGTTGGCTCTACAAACTAATCCATGGTCTTTCATACGTTAAGAGTTTGAGACTACAGGAAGTGAGCTCACAATGCCATAAAAATGTGCATCATGGGTAAGTCGTTTCAGTATATTATAAAAGGAATTACTTTATACTGATATAAAATCTATTAACTTGTTGACATTGACTAGGCTGCAGTAACTTTTACACTATCCATATAGAACGCTAGGCATCTAAAGGCTTGCTAAGCCAACTTTTCTTGAAATTTGAGCAAACTACTTATAGGCAAGTGGATATTACTAATTAAATATAAGTTTTCCCTATTAACTTAGGAGTCCTCTTAAAAACACTTGTCAGGATTCAGTATTAGTTTGCTACTACGTTTACAATGAATATATTTGTTTTGATGTAAATTAAAGCATTTCTTTAAAATACTCTTATTTATTATTCAAATTTTATAAATTCAGATTGACCCTTCTTCAAATACTATTCTAAGAGTGAACCCTTCTTTCTACATTTCCTACTCCAACAGGACACAATGTGAAACACGTAGTATAAACATTCCTGTTCCTCATCATGTGATGCTGTGAAAGTCATTTGGATCAGTGTGGCAACCATGGAGGTGACCCACTCAGATATCCCTTCAAAAACACCTGCCATAGGAAACACAGATGACTGACACCTTTCAACTGCCATACTTTTGGATCCACTGTGGAGTTCATAGCATACCATGCCTCCCCCAGACTATGATTGAACACAAAACGGATACTAACTGGCTTTTCTGGTGTGCAATGCCTCTGTTAGCAGTGCTAAGTCTACCAGCACAGAATCCCATCTAGCACAGCTTTCATAAAAAATACCCAGAATTATGTAATTCTCATGTAGAGAATGAAGTACAGGAGTGGGTCCATACCCATGAGATCTTATTGTTGTATCATATGTGGTATTATTTACATGAAACTGTCCTCATAGAGTACCGGAAAGGCCTACTGATGTAACAGCTAAATCAGCAGCTCAAAGACAATACTCAACAATGACAGTGCACGATCCCTCAGGATATAGTATAGGCACTAAATCAAAGATCTCTATATGGCACTGTGTTTCCAATAGGAAAAATATATGGATCTGGGAACCAAGGGATGAAATCAAGAATGGTCTCCTTTACAATCACTCCCGGTGACCCACAGGGGAACATTGTGTTTCTCCTCCCACAACTCTGAGTGATCAGAGTTAGAAGTCCCATTCTTCAAAGTTTTCTTTCTTGCCAGGCGGCACGACTGATCTATTGAAATATAAGATATTTAGTAGTAGGGCACTTATAACCTTTTGCACCCAGGGGCCAGCATCCAAGGATAATTGACTCTTATTAGCCAGAGAGATGGGGCTGCTTTCACACAGTAGAGACGAGGAAGAATACATGTGGATCCTGGGTGATCTACTTGGGTGCTTCTTGGTATCCCCTTGCCCAGTGGTAACTGTGAATGGACACATGCAACAACCCCAGACTAAGAAGGGTGTGATGACTACGGTCTACTACAACCCCTTAGGAATGAATGTTTAGGTCATTATCACCTTTATTCCTCAATTCCCTTTCTCTGATAATAAGAATATATTCTTTATCACAGGTACAGAGAGGAGACCTTCCACAGGGGAGTTTTACTCCCAGCTTTTAGGCATAAAAAGGAGGGTCAGAGTGCCCTTCCTGCATCTACTATTTCTTGAGTGCCTTTAATGTAAAATAATCAGTATGTTGAAGTAGCATATTTTGGGATAACATGCTCTGAACTCCTCCTGTCTTGTTACCTTTGTTTGTAGGGTCTAATTGTTCCTGCTGCTCATTTCTGCCCATCTTTCAAATCCTGTCCTCATTCTAGTATTTACCCTGTTGGGTTCAACTCATGGGGTTCTTGCCTTATGCATTACCTAACTTGTTACTTCCAAAATACACAATCTTGTATTGTGAGTATCTGTTTAATGTGTTTGCCTTATCTCCACAAATAGACTACAAACTCTATAAATACTTGCCTCATTTGGAAAATATTCACAAATGCCTAATTTTAAAAATGTATCATTTTAGATGCTGAAACTGGTATGCAGACTGTCACAGCTGTAGTCACTCATACTAAGAGTACAGGAGTTAATGAAAACATTATAGTATAATTAACTGAATGATCGTTATATTCTGGGCATCATTCTAAATTTTTGACATATATTAGTTAATTCATGACTTTGATATCATCCTTCATGGTTTTCTTTCTTTCACATCCCATATGTAATCCATCCAATTCAACTGAATCTATCTTGAAAAGATCCTGGACTCCTCCTGTTTCTCACCAAATTCACTTCCAGGCTCCATCATTTCTTTTCTTATTACTGCATTAGCCTCCTAAGAGGTATATATCCTTAAAACAGCATAGCGTAATCTTTTTAAAGTTTTAAGTTATACTTCTGTTCAAGACCCTGTGATGGTCACTGACTTCACACAGAATAAAAGACAAAGTTCTTTGTGGCTTATATGACCCTATGTCATCTTCCTCCTCCCTTGATAACAAGAACTTCATCTCTCACTGATCTCTGCCTTGTTTGTTCCCACAACGTCCAGCCTTGTTCTTCCACAAACTCGTAAAAGATCCAGGGCGTTGGCTCTAGCTTTTCTTCTTGCCTGGAGCACACCCCTAGTAATACACAGCTAACTGTCCTCTTTTAAGTTGGCTCAACTCTCACCTTCACAGTAAGTCCCATTTTGCCCTTTATCTACAACAAGCTCTTCCGCCTACTCTGAATCCTCCCTACTTCCTGAATCCTTTTTTTTTTTTTCCATAGCACGTATTACTTTTTAATGTACTGTATAAAATTTTTTAACCCGTATGTTGTCTACTCTATCCACCCTCTATAAACTCCAGGATAGTGAGCCTTGTTTTATTTATGGATGTATCCTAAAGAGCCTCAGTCAGTGCCTGGTACACGAGAGAAATTCAATACATATTTAGCGAATGAATTTGGAAGCTAGATTTTCTTTCTCCAGGGCCAGAAAGGGTGTTCCGGAAGGCGCCTTCACTGGCTTCTCAGCTTTTGTATTACGCAAAGGCCCAAACCCCACGGAACTTCAAGGTCAGGGGGATAGTTCCATACACAGATGATAGAAGATAAAAACAAAAACAAAACAAAACAAAAACACTAAAGGGTGAAGTTAGTTTTTTGCAGGTGGCTGAGCAAGGAAAGGCAAACTTCCCCTCCCTCTGCACGTTCAAAGTGTTTCAATTTGCAACACAAGTGACTTTGAATATTCTCCTACCGAAACAAATCCACGGCCACCGCACTAGGGCTTGGCGACGCCGACCCTGCCCTTCCCCGAGCAGCTTCAGTGCCCTCACTTAGGTGGTCAGGCCGTGCCTAAACATCATTCTTTTCTGGGCCAGGAGGTCCCTGTCACAGGGACAAGGCGCCGATATGGCGCGTCTTCTCCGGCCAGGCGTCCTGCAGGTAGCCGCAAGGGTCGCCGCGCTGGGCCGCTGACAGGCGGCGAGGCGAACACCCGCGCGAGGCCCCGGGGCGCGTCACGGCGGGCCGCGGCAGCGGCTACGGCTACCGCTACGGCGGAGAGCCCCGGCTCCCGGCCCCGCCCGCCGCACGCACGCGCACTGAGCCCAGCATGAGGGTCGCGGCTCTGATCAGGTAACGCGGCGCCGAAGCGGCCTTCCTCCTCCCCTGCCAGCCTGTCATCTTTTCCTGCTGATTGGTGGGAGCTGCAGCCGGCGCTTTCGGTTGCGCGGAAAAGAGAGTGTTTGTGCGGGAACCGCGTGTCGGGGCATCCAGCGGCTCCTCCCGGTCACAGGAAGAGGCGGAGTTTTCAGGCCATTGCTTGGCCTGGCGTGTCCCGCCGCCCGGGACTCGCTCTCGTCCTGTCTGCTTGTCCCCGCCTCTCTGTTTTTTCCTGGCCCTCAAACTTGCATTCCCAGGGGGAACTTTAAAACCCACCCATGTCTGCGTCTCCTGCCAGAACGCTGGTTTCACTACTGTGACACGGCCCAGGGTTGCATTCTTAAAAAATGTAATGGGCAGTGACCTTTGAGAGCCACGGCTTCACTCAGTCCTCTACAATAGTTCCTTTAGTCTTTGTGCTCAGTCCTTCGGGGCCGCCTTTCTCTCCCGAGGCTGTTAATAGCTCCAGGCCCCTCCCACTTAAGGCCACCAGTGTCTCACCTGATTACGACAAAGGTGTGTTTTACCTTGGGCTCAAGTACAGGAGAAGGGTCTCTTCCCTCGGGGTTAAAATGGAATTGTGTTAGTTTTATCCTAGATCTAATTGCTTTTGCTACAGACACCTTAAGTGCTTTTAGATTGACCTATGGTAACATAGTCTATTCCAAAAGAAGTTTGAAATCTATAGTAACGCGATATATTTAGGTGTCTCAAGTAAGTCCTAAAATAACTAAAGACAGGTCAGTTTAAATGTTTCCATATGCAATCTGTAAGCTGAAGCAAAAGTAAACTTAGTAACATTAAAAAGGGACTGTAGACTGCAGTACTTGAATATTTGATGAGATTTGAAATACACAACAAACCATGTTTTCTTTTGTAAGCCCATTGAATATTTCATACACGTTTTTGTTCAAAGTCCTAGTTATTTGATACTGGTTAACAATAGTGACCTATTAAGAACTCTTGATGTAACATTTGAATCCCTTCTGTAGTGATTGGAATATTCCAATTTATTTTATTTCAGTGCCATTTTGGGGACTCTATAACGTCAAACTAATTATTGTTATTCAGTAAATTTCTCCCATAAAGTAAGTGATTAAACTCTGACCACTGTGGTCTTCATTTGATCAAGTAGACAAGAATAAAAAGTAGTTCAGGAAATGAGTAATTCACATCATATGTAATTTGCCTTAAGTTTAGCTATTGAAGTAAGACATAGCAACTGAAGATTGAGATCTTGGAAGGAAGGATAGAAGATTGCTCTAATCCATTACAGTAAATATTCAGTAAAGTGCATATATTACTTTATTATAAAAAAGGAAATTACTTAAAAATGGCAATGTTGGAAAATTCTTGCTAGATTGTAAGAAATATATATAAATGTATAAATGTTAAGAGAATGAATGCTGTAAGTATGAATATATAACAATTTTATATATGAATATGAATGCATACATAATATATACATTTATATGAATATACATTTGAGTATATATGAATTTAAACTTAAATACAGTGGATCTATTTGTAATATATCTTGTGTGTGTGTGTGTATGTGTACTAAAATGAGAGATGGAATATGTTTGTGTGCTCTAAGGAGTAAGTGAAACCAAGATTCTCACAATATCTTTAGAACATAAAGAACATTGTTCTCCTTATACACAAAAGATTGAATTAGTCAGTTTTACAGTTGAATGACAGCTTGAGGACTAGCTAAACCATTCTCTAGTTTTATAATGAAGCATGTACCCAAGCACATTGAGTAACTGCTTAGTATACCAGAGTTGGGAACTAAAATTCCAGTCTTTTATAGGGCTTCTCACCTAACATATGCTTATGTACTTTGTAATATTCTGAATGTGAGTAAGTTACTAAGCATTTCCCAAACCTTTTGTTCTTAAAATCTTTGTTGGACACTAGTGTTCCATAGAACACAGTTTGGAAAATACTGTGTTTTTTTGGTTGTTTTTTGTTTGGTTGGTTGGTTGGTTTTTTGGGTTTTTTTGTTTGTTTATTTGTTTTGTTTTGTTTTTTAGATTTTATTCATTTATTTGAGAGAGAGAGAGCAGGAGCAGGGGCAGAGGCAGAAACAGACTCCCAGCTGAGCAGGGAGCCTGATGTGCAGCTTGATCCCAATACCGTGGGATCATGACCTGAGTCAGAGGCAGGTAGATGCTTAACTGACTGAGCTATCCAGGTGCACCTGGGAAATACTGTTTTAAAACTATGTTTGAAATTTTAGCACATTTTCAAGTGAATTATAAAGCTGAGTTCTGATTGTAGATGATGCCCTTTAATCTTTAGTATTCTAAAGAATTGTAATTGTGATTGTATACCTGTTCATCTTTGATGTTCTAAATATTCTAAAGAATTAGCCAAATCTTTTTGTCTTGAGAAAATAGAGCAGTGAAGTTCAATAGGGGAAGTTGTGGAAGATATAATAATGGAATATCAGAGTCTAAGAAAAGGGAGAATGATGTATAATTTTACTGTGCCTCTAAAGGTCTCCCCATGAGAAGTTCTGGAATGATAGTTACTGATTTGGTGTAGTAGAAGCAGATAAATGTTGGGAACTAAAATATAAGGCAAAAGGACCAGCTTCTACGATGAACAGTCTCTTTTTAAAAAATGTTTCTTGGGCTGTGAATATATCTATTTCCTGTAGATATACTTGCAGGTTTTAGGCAAAAATTAGAAAGAAAGGGAAGGGGGAGTGGGAAGAGAGGCAATGATAAGAAAGGAAGAAATATGTATAGTGAGAAGCAATAGAGTTTAAACCAAAATGAGGTTGCCATTCAACCTTGTTACAGATGAACTTGTCATAAAGGTTGCCATTGACATAAAGGTCGTCATTCAACCTTGTTATAGGTGAAACTGTTTGTCTTGACTAAGTGATTTGCCCCTGCTTTCAATAGATTTGGTCCTAGAATTTACAAGTTCTTTCAATCTGTTTATTAGCTCTTAAGGCTCAAGCCTTATCCTGCCAGCATATGGATAGTGATGGCTAAAGTACTAATGGTACTGATGTTTAACTTCAGTGTATTTTAGCATTTTGTTTTCTATCTCTACAGAATGTGAACCCACCCAGTACATCCAACTTTGTCATTAGATTGGATCTCAAATCTTTAATTTGACCCTTTAGTTGGTGATGGTGGCAAATTGTTAGATTTCTTATAGGAGAACAGAATAGATCTTTTTCTATTTTTCCATAGAGAATTTCATCTAAGGAATATATATAGTAGCTCTTTAGCTAGATTGTAAAATGAAATCATTTTTAAAAAAATTTTCGAAGCCCTTTAGAGAGCTTATATATATATAAAGGAAAGCCACTATTATAAACCAAAGAGTTACTATATTTTGTTGCGAGTGATCTTTGATAATGGCACATAATTTCATAAGCCCTTATGAATAGTAGCCTTAGACATTCAGATTCATTTGCTCAGTTTTCTTATGCGTTGGAAATTACATGTGTTTTTTTGTATCTTAATTGTATAGCAGCCTCTCAAGTATTCAGAAAAGTTGAATAAATATATTTTGATATCTAATGATTCTATGCTTAATAATGGTCAGTAACCTGATATTTATCTTTTTATTTCTTTTTTAGTGGTGGGAAGGATAGCTCTTATAATATGATGCAGTGCATTGCTGCTGGGCATCAGATTGTTGCTTTAGCAAATCTGAGACCAGCTGAAAACCAAGGTAAGTGCATACCTTTAATGGGAAGTTCTCTAAAGGACTGGAACTCCAACTTCATAATTGCATTCTTTTGTGTACAACATGCAAAGACAAAAATAGAACTAATATATATTTAGCACCTAATTAGATGCTAGGTTCTATGCTAAATGTTTTTAATTACATGTCCTTGATCTTCATAAGAACTCCTAGAGAGCTTTATTAGACAAGGATACTGAGACTCACAGTTTTATAAATTTGTCCAAGGTAAATAGCTAGAACAGACTTTCAGAGCTGAGACTTGAACTCTTGAATCTCCTTACTTCAGCGTGTACTGTTGTTCCTCCATAAAACTCCAAGTGTTTTAACCAACACACAGATAAGTAAGATACAACCTCTAGGAGCTTGAGAAGTAAGACATATATTGATAAATGATCCATCTTAGATGTAAGCTAAACATGTAAGACTTGAGAGAGGCATAAAGCAACACATTTCTGCTTTTTATTTGCCCGTGATAACAAGGACATCCACAGATAATTCACAGACCTCATTTTAGCTGTGTTTCTCAGTTTTCTTCCCCATGAAATTTCCTTTATCAGAGAGTTGGTTTTCCCTGTGTCCTTGTCGGTGTCCAAGTTTCCTCTATGGATAAGGACATGAGTCTAATGGATTAAAAGGCTACCCTAATGATCTCATTTTAACTAATTACATCTGCAGTGAGCCCAGTTCCCAATAAGATCACATTTTGAACTATGGATGTTAGGATTCAACCTTCAGTAATTTCTTTTATTTTTTGAGATCTGACTGACACAGCATTATATTAGTTTTAGCTGTACAAGTTAATGATTTGGTATTTGTGTATATTGCAAAATGATTACCACAAGAAGATTAGTTAACATCTATTGCCACATCTGGGTGTTTTTTTTTTTCCCCAATTAGAATTTAAAAAAAAAAGAAAAATATACACCAATTTGTGTTTTATACTGTTCTATTATACCCATATAACTATAGATATTATCTGTTGAAGTATAATAGGGAGAGATTAACATTTGTCTGACTTTATTTTAACTGCTTCTCCACATGGCTCTTCTAGTAAGATTATATCCCCTTTACTCAGCTTTTTTCAAGACCATGCTTTTGCTCTATTGTTATTTTAGGATGAATTAAATGAGTAGTATATGTGAAAACACTAATTAGAGTTCCTGGCATGAAGTAAGCATCCAGTAAATTTAGTTGAATCTGAATCTAGCGCTAAATATGTCCCTTTTTTTCTTCCTTCCTTCCTTCCTCAAGGCTGCCAGTCTGTTGAATTTTTGTTTTTATATCATTTTACAGTTGTTGTCTATCTATTTTGTCTTTGATTTTTATCCCCAAATAGATTGCTTTTAAGATTCTTGAGAGGAAGGTCATATCTTCTGTGTTTCTTTTCTGTATCTTCTATGTTTTAATTACACCTCAGCACTTGGGACAGCTCTGTGCCTCTGGTAGGCATTCACTCCGTTACTGGTGGACAGATGAATAATGACCTAACTAGAATTAGACCTGGAAGAGCAAGCAGGTATTTCAGTCAGATACTTGAATTTTCTTTCCTTCACATTTAAGACCCAAGTAATGCTGAAAGTGATGTGGGAAGAAAGAGGTTAGAAATATTTTATAGGAAGAGAAAATGGGTCTTATAGAGGGTCATGGGGAAACACATACTCTAGGATTTTGCACTAGGATTGCAATGATGAATAATAATAGCATTTTAGAAATATGTGGAAAATGACCTTTTTTTTCTGACTTTAAATGATAAAGAGAAAACTTTTTGACTAAGGGTGAGTGGGAACATACTGTAACTTCTGTATTATAAAAGAAGAAGCAGAACTTTGTTGTAGACTTACGTTCTATTATCAAAGGGAAAAAAATTCCCTTACTCCTTGTAGCTAATCAGGCAAGTGGGTTTTTTAAGCTTTCTGTTTGGGAGGTCTTGATATTTAAAAGGCAGAAGTTTGTATAATATATAATACATACAATGATATAATTTCCCTTCCTGGAGTTTCGATCTTGTCTTAAGCTTTTCTACTTGAATTATTATAGTTACTTTGTACTGAATCATTAATGTATAATCTTCCATGTCTCATGGTTCACTGGCAGGATGGGTAAAATGATAAAGTGTATCTCTAAATTATACCTCAGAATGGTGTGGAGACATTTACTTAGAATACTGTTAGTGAAAAAAATTCAATAGTAAATGGAATTAAAATCTTATGAAGTAAGGGCTGGAAAATCAGCTGAAACTATAGTAATTGTAGTGGAAGAGAATAGATGGTTGTGGGTTAGTAGATGGAAAGGGTTTAACTAATCTTGATTTAAAGTCAGCAGGAAGTTGGTGATTATTGAATGTTTCATTGATTGACTTTTCCCCCTGTCCCCCAAACATGTTGCAAAAGAAATCTTAATGAGGAATAACTGGTAGAGAGGACTCCAGTTTAAAACTTGTTAGAGTGAATTCATGGCACGGGGTTTTCAATGGGTAGTCTGAAAAGGAATTTATTCCCAACAATGGGGATAATGTGAACTTGTCATAAAATTCACAAAACCATCTCTTTTTGTAGTAGGAACTTTTGTGGCATGTTAATTGAGGTGCTTCAGGCAACAGTGGAGCCTTTTGGTTTTATTTGATCTCATACCATTGTTGCAATGTAGGTTCCATTAATACAAGTTACATTGTGGTTAGGACTAAATGGAGCCTTAAAGGAAAATTGTTTTCTAGGTTTTTGAAGTCAGTAAATTGTTGTTGTTGTTGTTGTTGTTGTTGTTGTTGTTGTTTTAAGATTTATTATTTATCAGAGAGAGAGAGAGGTAAAGAGTGAGAGCACAAGCACATGAGCAGGGGCAGCGGTGGGGTGTTGGGAATTGGGAGAGGGAGAGAGAGAATCCCAAGTAGACTCCCCATTGAGCACTGAGCACTGAGTCAGACAGGGGGCTCAAGACTGAGCCTGACAGGAGCTGAAATCAAGAGTCGGATGCTCAACCCACTGAACCACCCAGGCATCCCAGTCAGTAAAATGTTGTAATTATTATGCTGACATCAGGAGGTTTCTTGCTGAGAATCTCAGAGTTCTTTAAATATATAAATTCAGTTGTATCAATATACTTTAAAACTAATACATTTATAGATCCAGTCTAAGTCTGAGATGAGGTTAAGCTGAAAGGTTTTTAGGTGACTTTGGCTATATCTTTACTTCCTACTGTGGCCAGGAATAGACAGTTACATAATAATAATGCAAGTACATGGAAGCCAGTATGATGTATGAACAAACACAAGAAAACATTATGATGTAGGTTCAGACCTGGTGGGTCAAAATGTGATGTCATATGGTGACGGTTTTGATCACAGAAGGGGCCCTTAAAATACAGTTTTTCATCCCTTTTTGTAGATTATCCTTCATACTCACATTCACTAGATATTCTTGGCATATATGCATACATACACGCATCCATACATATAGGTCAAACAAATTGTGACTTTTCTTTTTACTTACTAACATAGTGTGAACATGTCCCATGTCATTAAGTATTATCCCATCACAGCATTCCCTAGATATCTTCTTTGAAACACAAATACCTGATGCAATGTACTCTTCTATAGAAGACGGTTTCAGAGACCATTCATACTCTCCCCTTATTGGAGTAGCTTAAAGCACATAAGCCTAGGAAGAATTCAGCAAAGATACCTACTTAACATGGTTGTCTCCATTTTTAATAAAGCTATTTGATCATGGAATCCTTTTTGCATCCAGTACCTATTAATATCTCATGAGAGTTCTACTCTATAGAACACGCTTTAGAAAATGCTCCTTCTTCATTTGCAACAACATGGGTGGACTTAGAGGGCATTGTGTTAAGTGAAATAAGTCAGACAGAGATAGACAAATATATGATTTCATTTATATGTGGAATTTAAACTGAACAAATGAACAAACACAAGAAAACAGACTTAAATACGGAAAACAGCTAGTGGTTGTTGGGGAAGTGGGTGGAGGGAATGGGTGAAATAGATGAATTAGGTTAAGAGGTACAGATATATTTATCAGATCGGGTTGTAAAGCACAACATAGGGAATATAGTTAATAATATTATTATAGGGATGCCTGGGTGGCTCAGTTGGTTGGACGACTGCCTTCAGCTCAGGTCATGATCCCGGAATCCCGGGATCGAGTCCCACGTCAGGCTCCCAGCTCCATGGGGAGTCTGCTTCTCCTCTGACCTTCTCCTCGCTCATGCTCTCTCTCACTGTCTCGCTCTCAAATAAATAAATAAAATCTTTAAAAATAATAATAATAATATTATTATTATAATGTTACATGGTGGCAGATGGTGATTGTGTTTATTGTGGTAAGCACTGAGTAATGTATAGAATTGTAGAATCGATATGTTGCATACCTGGAACTAATACAACATTGTATGTGAATTATACTTCAATAATAAATTAAAAAAAAAGAAAATGCTTTTCTTCAAAATTATATTAATGGTTGCATAGTATTTCATTATGTGAATACACAATAATTTTAGTGTATTGTGAATAATGCTATGATGAATATTTACAAATAATATTTTGTACATTCATGATTCTTTTTTCTAAAAAGTAAATGTATAAGATCAAAAAGTCTGTTCCAATATATTTGTCAGTTTATTTGTATCATCAAAAAGTCTGATGTAACTCATTTATTTTACCTATATCAGTATTTGTGGACTCTTGTGACAACCATGATTGTGTTATTGCTTAGCTTAAGTTATGTTTCTGTACTCATATTTAACTAACAATATTGAATTTCTTTTTCTTTTCTAAGATAGACAATTTTATTTAAAATATATTACAAAACTTATGGCTCCACCTGAGATATGGTAACTTTTTATTATTTTTTATTGGGATAAAATTGGTATATAACATACTAGTTTCAGATGCACAACGTAATAATTCAGTATTTGTTTAAACTACAAAGTGATTACCACAACACATCTGTTTACCATCCATCACCACACAGTTAACCACCTTTACCCATTTTGCCCATCCCCCTTCAATTTCTTTTCCCTCTGATAACCACAAATCTGTTCTCTAGATCTGTATGATTTTGTTTTTGTTTTTTCTTTTAAATTCCACATGTGAGTGAAATCATTTGATATTTTTTTTCTCTATCTGACTTTATTCCACTTAGCATAATGCCCTTGTATGTAGCAGTATATATGCCACATCTTCTATATCCATTTGTCCACTGATGGAAACTTATATTGTTTCTATATCCTGGCAATTGCAAATAATGCTGCAGTGAACATGGGGGTGCATGTATCTTTTTGAAACATTTTTGTTTTCTTTGGATGAATATCCAGAGGTGTAATTGCTGGATCATATGGTAGTGGTAGTTTTAATTTTTTGAGTGATCTCCATACTGTTTTTCCATATTGGCTGTATCAGTTTACATTCCCACTGGTAGTGTAGAAGGATTCCCTTTTCTCCACTTCCTCTCCAACACTTGTCGTTTTTTATCTTTTTAATAATTGCCATTCTAGCCAGTATTCAGTGGTCATTGTGGTTTTGATTTGCAATTTTCTCATAATTAGTGATGTTTAACATATTTTCATGTGCCATTTGGTCATCTCTATTCTTCCTTGGAAAAATGTCTGTTTAGATCCTCTGACCATTTTTATTTGGATTGTTTGGGTTGTTTTGTTTTGTTTTGTTTTGCTCTCAAGTTGTATACATTTTTTATATATTTTGACTATTAACCTCTTATTGGGTATATGATTTGCAAATATTTTCTTCCATTCAGTAGGTTCCTTTTTCATTTTGTTGATAGTTTCTTTTGCTGGGTAGAAGCTTTTTAGATTGGTTTGGTCCCATTTGCTAATTTTTGCTTTTGGAGTCAAATCCAAAAATTCAATGCCAAAACCAATGTCAGAGAACCTACCATCTGTGTTTTCTTGTAGAACTATTGTGGTTTCAGGTCTTTCATCTATTTTTAATTCTGATTTGTTTGAGTCTTTAATCTATTTTTAATTCATTTTGTATATGATGTATGTAGTTTCATTCTTTTGAAAGTGGCTTTCCAGCTTTCTCAGCACTATTTATTGAAGAGATTATCCCTTCCACAGTGTGTATTCTTGGCTCCTACTTTGTAGTAAAGTAATTTACCATATATTGTGGGTTTATTTATGGGCTCTCTATTCTTTTCCCCTGATCTATGTGTTTGTTTTTATGCCAATACCATATTGTTTTGATTATTATAGCTTTGTAGTACAGTTTGAAGTCAAGGAGCTTGACACCTCCTTGTTTGCTCTTCTTTCTCCAGATTGGCCGTTCAGGGTCTTTTTGTGGTTCCATGTAAATTATAAAATTATTTGGTCTACTTCTGTGAAAAATGTCATGGGAATTTTGATAGATATTGCATTGAATCTATAGATTGTTTTGGGTAGTATGGACATCTTAACAATGTTAATTTTTCCAACCCACAAGCATGGACTATCTTTGCATTTATTTGTGTCCCCTTCAGTTTCTTTCACCAATATTTTATAGTTTTCAGCATGCAGGACTTTTACCTCCTTGGTGAGATTCATTTCTAGGTATTTTATTCTTTCTGATGCAATTGTAAATGGAATTATTTTCTTAATTTCTCTTTGGTGGTTTGTCATTAGTGTATAAAAATGTGACAGACTTCTGTATACTGATTTTGTATCCTGCAACTTTTCTGAATTCATTCATTAGTTCTAATATTTTTGTGGAGTCTGCAGGGTTTTCTCTATATAGTATCATGTCATCTGCAATTGTGACAGTTCTTCCTAATGTGGACTTTTTTTTTTTTTTTTTAAGTCTTGCTTAATTGCTGTGTCCAGGGCTTCCAGGACTATGTTGAATAAAAGCAATGAGAGTGGTAGGGTGCCTGGGTGGCTCAGTCAGTTAAGCATCCAACTCTTGGTTTTGGCTCAGGGCATGATCTCATGAGTTGTGGGATCAAACCTCGTGTTGAGCCCTGTGTTCAGTGTGGAGTCTGCTTGAGATTCTGTCTCTGCTCCTCTCTCCACTCACGCTCTCTCTCTCAAATACATAAAATCTTTTTTAAAAAAGTGATGAGAATGGTCTCATCCAATCTTAGAGGAAAAGCTTTCAACTTCTCACCATCGAGTATGATGCTAGCTGTGGTCTTGTTATATATAGCCTTTATTATGTTGAGGTACATTCCCTCTATATCCATTTTGCTGAGAATTTTTATTATAAATGGATGCCAAATTTTGTCAAATGTTTTTTCTGCACTATTGAGGTGATCATATGATTTTTAACCTTCATTTGCTAATGTGGCGCCTCGTATTAATTAATTTGCAGATGTTAAACCATCTTAGTACTTTGGAGTAAATCTCACTTGATCATAGTGTATGTTCCTTTTAATATATTATTGAATTCAGGATGAGAATTTTTGTGTCTATGTTCATTAGGGATACTTGGCTGTTATTTTCTTGTTTTGTGGTATTCTGCTCTGGTTTGTTATCAGTGTAAAGCTGGCCTTGTAAAATGAGTTTGGAAGTATTCTTGAGTTTTTTTTGGAGGAGTTTGAGAAGGATAGGTATAAAATCTTTTTTTTAGTTTGGTAGAATTCACCAGTGAAACCATTTGGTCTTAGACTTTTGTTTGTTGATTTTTGTTTTTGATTCCCAATTCAGTCTCCTTACTAGTTATCAGTCTCTTCAGATTTTCAATTTCTTCATGATTTAGTCTTGGAAGACCATATGTTTCTAAAAACATTCATTTCTTCTACTTTGCCCAATTGGTGTATAATTGTTCTTAGTAACTCCTATGGTCCTTTGTATTTCTGTGGTATCAGTTGTAATGTGTCCTCTTTCATTTCTGATTTTATTTATTCAAAGTCCTCCTATTTTCTTCCTGAATCTAGATGTTTTGTCAATTTTGTTTATCTTTTCCAAGAACCAGCTCTTAATTTCATTGATCTTTTCTTTTGTCTTATTAGTCTCTACTTCATTTATTTCTGCTATACTCTGTGTTGTTCCCTTACTTCTAACTTTGGGCTTTGTTTATTCTTTTTCTAGTTCCTTAGATGTTAAGTTAAATTGTGTATTTGAGATTTGTCTTGTTTCTTGAGGTAGGTCTGTATTGCTATGAACTATTCTCTAATAACTGCCTTTGCTGCATCCCATAGATGTTGGATTGTTTTAATTCCATTTTCATTTGTCTCAAGGTATTTTTTGACTTCTCCTTTGATTTCTTTATTGATGCGTTAGTTCAGTAGCATGTTGTTTAATCTCCACATACTTGGGATCTTTCCAGTTTTCTTCTGGTAATTGATTTCTAGTTTTCATACCATTGTGGTCAGAGAAGATGCTTGATATTATTTCAGACTTCTTAAATTTATTGAGTTTTTTTCTGGTCTAACATGAGATCTATCCTGGAGAAAGTTCCATGTGCACTTGAGAAGAATCTGTGTATTCTGCTGCTTTTGGATGGGATGGTCTTTATAAATCTATCAAGTTCATCTGGTCTTGTGTCATTCATTTAAGGCTTATATTTCCTTGTTGATTTTTCTCTCTGGATGATCAATTTATTGCTGTAAGTAGGGGTATTAAAGTTCTCTACTATTATTGTATTACTGTTCATTTCTCCTTTTAGTCCAGTAATAGTCGATCTGGTAATATTTATGTAATTAGGTTCTTCATTTACAAATTTTATATCTTTTTGGATTGATCCTTTTATCATTATATAATGCTCTTTATGTTTTGTTACTGTCTTTGTTTTAAAGTCTGTTTTGTCAGCTTTATTTCCATTTGCATGGAATATCTTTTCCATTCCCTTTATTTTCTTCTTTTGTGTGTCCTTAATCTAAAGTTAGTCTCTTTTAGGCAAAAGAGATGAGCCTTGTGATTTGCCTTTTTTTTTTTTAAATAAATCTTTTCAGTTACACTCTGCCTTTTAATTGAAAAATGTAGTCCATTTACATTTAAAGTTATTATTGATAGGTATATAACTTATTGCCATTTTGTTAAGTTTCCTGTCTTTTTTGTAGTTTCTCTCTGTTAATTTCTTCTTTTCTTGCTGTCTTCCCTTGTTGTTTAATGCCTTTTTTTAGCATTATGTTTAGGTTCTTTTCTTATTATCTTTTGTGTATTCACTATAGGTTTTTGGTTTTTGGTTGGCATGAGTTTCATATATACCTAACAGTCTATATATAGCAGTTTGTTTTACGTTGATAGCAACTTTAATCTGAATGCATTTTAAAAGACACATTCCCTCCCCTACACTTTATGTTTTTAATATTATATTGGATATCTTTTAGTCTTGTATGTCCCTAAATTGACTATTGTAATTATAGTTAATGTTTCTACTTTTGCTCTTCAGCCTTTATGTTGATTTTATAAATGGTTAATTCACTCCCTTTACTATATATTTGCCTTAACCCATTAGATTTTTACTTGCATGTGTGTTCTAGTTATTAGACAGTGCCTTTTCTTTATACCCTAAAGAAGTCCCTTTAAAATTTCTTATAAGGCCAGTTAAATGGTGGTAAACTCCTTTAGTTTTTCTTGTCTGGAAAAATCATTCTCTCTCCTTCAATTCTGACTGATAATTTTGCTAGGTAGATTATTATTGGTTGGAGGTTTTGTTTTGTTTTGCTTTGTTTATTTTGTTTTGTTTTCTTTTCCCTTTCAGCACTTTAAGTATATTTTGATACTATCTTCTGGCCTGCAAAGTTTCTGCTGAAAAATCAGCTGATAGTGTTACGGGGGGGGGAGGGGGTATTCCCTTTGTATGTAACTAGTTTATTTTCTTACTACCTTTTTTTCTTTTTTTAAGATTTATTTATTTATCTATTTATTTATTTGCCAGAGAGAGAGAAACAGCAAGAGAAGGAACACAAGCAAGGGGAGGGGGAGAGGGAGAAGCAGGCTTTCCTCTGAGTAGGGAACCTGATGCAGGGCTCGATCCAAGGACCCTGGGATCATGACCTGCGCTGAAATAAGACGCTTAAGGACTGAGCCACCCAAGTGCCCCTTCTTACTGATTTTAATATTCTCTTTTTATCTTTACCTTTTGATATTTTAATTATAATGTGTCTTGGTATGCATTTTGGGGGGTTCATCTTATTTGGAACTCCCTTTGCCTTCTGGACTTGGATGTCTGTTTCCTCAGGTTAGGGAAGTTTTTAGCCATTATTTCTTCGATAAGCTTTCTGCTTCTTTCTCTTTTCTCCTTCTGGGACCTCAGTAATATGAACATTATTACCCTTAATGTTGTCTTATAAGTCATTTTAACTATCTTCACTTATTTTTTTTCTTTTTACTGCTCTTTTTGGGTGAGTTCCATTGCTTTGTCTGGCAGCTCACTGATCACTTTTTCTACTTCTTCTAGTCTGCTATTAAACTCCTGTAGTGTATTTTTCAGTTCAGTTTTTGTATTCTTTAGCTCTGTGACTTCTGTTTGGTAGTTTCTTATATTTTCTGTCTCATTGTTGAAGTTTCACTGTGCTCATCCGTTCTTCTTTTGAATTCAGTGAATATCTTTATAAATACTGCTTTGAACTCTTTATCAGGTAAATTCTTTAACTCCGCTTCATTAAGATGTTTTTCTGATGTTTTTTTTTTGTTCTTTCAATTGGAACATATTCCTCTGTTTCTTCATTTTGCTTTACTCTCTTTGTTTGCTCTATTATTAGATGAAACAGATACCTCTTCTAGTCTTAAAGGAATGGACTTCTGTAGGAGATGAACCTTGTTGTTCAGCTTTGCCCTAGCTCTTGGTTGTCTCTTAAATTTTTGTGATTGTCTAAATAAACTTATTTATTCTTGATAGGTCCCCATTGTTGAAGGTGTGCCAAGATCTGTCAGTGTTCCAAATAGAGTGATCTTAGTCAAGACCTAGTTTCTGGACACTAGATCCTCAGGCAGCAGCTTTTGAAGAATGCAAATATATACATTTCTGTGGGACCACAAGTGTAAACTCTGCTACCAGACCAGGAGATCTGGATGTGTCCTCTGGGCAACAGTTACAAAAAGCAGGGCTTCTGACAAGTGTATAAGCTTCTTTCTGGGAGGTAGCAGTGAGCTGTGACAAGGCCATGTTGGGGCTCAAAGAAGGCAGGGCTCATCTCCCTGCCTGTGGTCCCTGAGAGCACCTCTCTAATCTCTCAATATGTGACTAACATGAAGCCTGTCCCTCAGGTTGAAGCTCCAGGACAAGTAGATGGGCCATTTTCACAGGCAGACTTGAGATGAGTTCAGTCTGCTATCTGTGCAGTGCTGTAGGTTTGGTAACCTGTGCAGAACTGTCTCTCTGGTTGTGGGGCCCAGAAACAGAAGCCCCTTTGGCTACCAGGTTGTGGTGATTAAGGGGTGTCCCTTGTGTGGACTGTGTTTGGTGGCCAGCTTTAGTCAGGCCTCAGGAGAATGCTGAAGGTGAGCTGTTCATGGTTTTGGTGATGCAGGGAGAAGAGTGCTGGGTATAGAGCATACTGATGGCTTTATCAAGATGTGGGAGGAGCACTGGGGTAGGACATGCCCACAACTTTGGCAATGCAGGAAAAGAGCATGGAGGTAGGGCTCACCTGTGGATTTACCAGGGCCAGGAAAGTGCCCTGAGGGTGGGGCATGCCCATAACTTTACCCACATAGGAGAAAAGTATTGGGAGCCAGACACCTGTACTTGCCACCAGTATTAGCAAGGTAAAGAGAGATGGAGAGTGGGAAAATGGTGTTCTCCATCTCCAAAGAAAGTCCTCATTTGTCTCTATCCCTTCAGCAGTCACTTTAACATTAGATGAGTCTTCATATAATCCAGTCGTTTCTCAAACTGCTGACTTTGTCCTGGGTCCTGGGAGGAGTGAGTCATTGCACAAGCTCCTCAAAATGAATATCTCAAATCCCTGCAGTCTCCCAGTCCTCCTGGGTGTATGCCCCACTGGTTTTCAAAGCCAGATGTTTTCTGGGCCTTGTCTTTCCTGTGCAGGTCCTACAGGGTTGAGGTGTCAGACTGCATAAACCTTTCACTCCTCAGAGAGAGGCTTCAGTATTGTAAGCTCCCTTCTTGTTGTAGGTCACTGCTGGGTTTGGGGTGAGATGGAGTCTCTGCTTCTGCCACCTTGATGTGGCCCTTTAATCCCTTGTGGAGAGAGCTATTCAGCTAGAATTCACTGGGAATTATTCCATACATAATTATAGTTTTGGTATGTCTGAAGAAGGAGGTGAGTTCAGGGTCTTTTCATGCAGCCATCTTGGACTGCCTCATTTTTTATATATATATATATATATATATTTTTTTTTTTTTTTAATATTTTACTTATTTATTTGACAGAGAGAGAGAGAGATCACAAGTAGGCAGAGAGGCAGGCAGAGAGAAGGGGAGGAAGCAGGCTCCCTGCTGAGCAGAGATCCCGATGCAGGGCTCGATCCCAAGGTCCTGAGATCATGACCTGAGCTGAATGCAGAGGCTTTAACCCACTGAGCCGCCCAGGTGTCCCCCCCATAATTTATATATTTTTGTATGTCTTGTTGAAATACTGAATATAAAATATATCAAGAGCATGTGATTTATTTTTATATGTATTTGTCAAGGTTTTTTTTCCTACAACTCTAGATGACTTTGTAAATAACCTTGAATGATTTGAGAAACATTTATGTAGTAAAATCTTTAATCAAATAAAGTAATTAAAATTTATTGGCTATATTATTCTCTTTAAACAGTTATTGTATGTAGTTTTAAAAATTTGTATGTATTTGTAATTAGCAATAGAGATGACTAGAGCTGATGTGAGGTGGATGCAGCTATGGACAAATGTGCAACTCTACCCCTTTATTTCACTTAGTAAATGCAGAGAGATAAATAGTGTAGTAAGTCTCCAAGCAGTAAAACTCAGATGGACTTTCAAATCTTTTTTCTTTTTCACTCTGTTTTACTGATTATTTCTACTTTCATTGTTGCAGTGGGGGCAGATGAACTGGATAGCTACATGTATCAGACAGTGGGTCATCACGCTATTGATTTGTATGCGGAAGCAATGGCTCTTCCCCTCTACCGCCGCACCATTAGAGGAAGGAGTGTGGATACAGGACGAGTGTATACCAAATGCGAAGGTGATGAGGTCGAAGATCTCTATGAGCTTTTGAAACTTGTTAAGGTATGCCCAGTGACCAATTACATTAACTTAATTACTTAGTAATAAATAATTAACAACTGTTAGTGGCCCAACTATTCTTTGAAAAGGTATTTTATCTTTTTGGATAGAAAAGAAAACATTATGCCTTTATATTAAATACTATTTAAAAACAAAACTTTTGTTATTGTTTAGCATTCAGGATTGTCAGATGATATTTAATTAAGTTTTCCTTAGGATTTTGTAGCTGGTGATCTTTTAATGATTTTTTTCTAGGCAAGTACTTATTGAATGTGTACTATGTGTGTGGTATATAGTTCTAGATACTGGAGATGTGTCTCAAGCAATGATCAGATCAGACAAAGCCCTGTTCTGCTGTAGCTTACTTTCCAGTGGAAGCAGATGGACAATAGACAGACAAGCAAATCATACACTTGGTGTATAATGGAGAAGAATGATAAGAAGTGATGACAAGGGGTGGTCAAGCAAGACCTTTCTGGTATGGTGAAATTTAAATAGACCTAATGAAAGCAAGAGACTGAGCCTTGCTTAAATCTAGTAAGAGAGTTATGAATTAAATACTTATGTCCTGCGGCACCTGGGTGGCTCGGTTGGTTAAGTGCCTGCCTTCAGCTCAGGTCATGATCCTGGAGTCCCAGGATCAAGCCCCATATCAGGCTCCCTGCTCAGTGGTGGGTCTGCATCTCCCACTGCTCCTCATCTGCTCATCTTTTAACTCTCTCCCTCTCGCTCAAGTAAATAAAACTCTTGAAAGAAAATAAATAAGTAAATAAATAAATAAATACTTAAGCCCCAGTACATAGAGTTTAGCAACCATTATGCATTGATTGTTAATTTTTCCAAACAGAAAATTTAGGAGAGAAAACCTGGGACTCATATATCTAATATATACTATATTCAGTGTATGTTAATTCATGGAGATTATTTTATACTAAGCCATTATCTTTTCATTCTCATTGATAGTTAACTATTTGACTACATTTTGTATTCTTCTCAATATGAAGTTTTTTCAGTCAGCTATAGTCAGTTCATACAGGGCATATTTAATGAAATAGGGACTTTAAGCTAATGTTTCCTGCTTGTCTTAGCATATTTTCGCAAAAGAAAGCAAGATTTCTGTCCTTTCTACCAAGAAGCACTGCATTTTATTTTTCTCATTCTTCATAGAAGCTCAGCTTTTCAGAAGTTGTATTATGAACTAATGTCATGAAAATTTGCTGGTGTCAAATAGCTACTTCCGTGTTATACTTAAAATTTGATACTGATCAAAGCTTAATAATACCAATTAAGGATTTTAATTAAGAAAAATATATGAAGCACTTAAATTCTTTCAAAGTTTGCTTAATTAAAATTCATCTCATTTTGTATGTCAGAACATTTTCATTTTTATTTACCCTTTAAAAAAAACTGATAGGGAAAATTTTTGGAATAATGCCATAATTTACTGTTTAGTTACAGATAGTATAAGAAATAGATATTTTTCAAAGGAAATTACAGGGAGCTCCTTTCTTTCCTGTGGGAAGATACATATTAATAACAACTATTTTGCTTATCAAACAAGGGAGAAAGGCATAAAAAGTTCCACTTAAATGGTGTTCTCTATATAAATAAGATCTTGACACTGTTCATTTTAAGGTGTGAAATACTGAGGTACAAAGTCTAAATTTTTAAAATTTCTTTTTCGGGGTACAAAGATATTGGGTAATAAGTTTTTAGCATAAACCAGTATTACAAAATGGTGGGATTCACGTGAGAAGTAATTGGATTGCTTAAAAATCACTGATAACTGATAACTTTGGAGAAGCTATGTGATAATAACAGCCTTCCAAGAAAGGGAAAGATAATAAATTACTAATCAATTTAATTAAAAATGGGCAGATTAGTAGTAATTAAGAAGAAATTTCCCTTTCGATCCATGCTGTCTTTGGAAAAATGGATGCTTTCCCATTATCTTTATAGTAACCGTCAGTTATGACATAAATTAATGCTAATGTTAAATCTTGACAACTGCTTTGGAAGTTCGTACATGATAATTATAACTACAGTTGAAAGAGATGTTATCAAGTTGTCGGGGACTAAATAGTTCCTTCTTTTTCTGTATAGAAATATTAGTTTTACTACAGGATATTTTAAGGACATAAATATTGGAAATATATTGCTTTTATAGAAGATATTGTATAACCAGACTTTTATAGTTAAATCCATTTATGAAGCACTCCTATAAGGATTCCAATAGAGGTCTTACATATTCTAATGAATAATTGAGTAATTATGGAAAAAAATGAATCTAGAAAAGCTATAATTCTTCAAGTTAGTGTTTACTCATTCTAAGAAAAAGATGGAATTGCATTTGTTAATCCTTTGAATATTAATGAGCATTGGAAGCATTTAGATTCATTTTCATTATAAACATTTATTTGTAACAGATTGCAGTTTTGTGACTTTTGTATGTAAGTCAAACTTTTGTTCTTGTATCTCTTTTTTCCACAAAATACTAGAGCTAATTTTTGAGTAGGAGATATTTCTTTTTGCAAAGTATGTAATTGACTAATTGCTGAAAAAAAAGTCACAATGACTTGGAAGAATTTGGAGTTAAGTTTCCTAACTATTTTGTAGAAGTTTTAAAAACTACTAGAAATGTAATAAGCCTTTGTACCTCCTAGATGACCAGGTGACTATGACAAGTAGATACATATGTATATTTCAAGGTTACAAGATAACGTGGTTTTCATAAGCTAGGCTTTTTTTCTTTAGAATTTATTTAATATTAAAATTTCTCCATGGTTTTCATCTGGATTAATTTGCCATATAGATAACTTGGATTATTTCCTGGTAATTTTCAAATTCTTTGTGTTTTCTTTTTAAGTCACAGAATAAATGTAATTGTTACTGAAGGATCCATGTAAACACCATATCACGCTGGAGAATATATTTAAGGATTAACATATTTATTCTTTCTCCAGTGTTTTGGAGGCCCTTCTTACTGTTCCTGATATCTTCCTTTTTCTTGGTTATTCCCTCTCTTCAGTAGAGTCCATCTTTAAGAAACTTCATAGAGAAGGTACTTTCAAATCCTTACATTTTGATAGCGTTCCTTTTCTGCCCTCACATTTGATGGATACATTGGTTAAACTTAAAATTTTAGATTGAAAAATAATTTTTCTTTAAACCATTGAAGATACTGCTTCATGGTCTGCTAGCATTTTGCTGATGAGAGATTTGCGGCTGATATGATTTTTGTTCTTTTTAGCTGAGTCTTTTTCCTCCCTCTTAACTTTTATGATTGTGCCTTTATGGTTGGTGTACAGAAATGTCACAACAATGCATTGGATATTGAACGTTGCTTCTCCAGGATCCCTTCTGAAGCTTCCTACTGAGTGGCAGCATGTCCCTATCTTCTTCCCCATAGTGACCATTCAGAGTTGGTATTAATCCAGGGGAAAGCCAGTCACAATATGGCATTCTCCTGACTATAGCAATTGGATCAGTGATAGCTTTGTTAACTTATGTGTACCAAATAGAATGAGGCCTAGGATGGTGAATGGTTGGCAGAAAATAAACACTCCCCAGTACAGAAGAATGTGTGGGTTTAAGACCTTGAACTGCTATGGCTTTTTGTTTCTGGATGGATAAAAACCTGATGTCAAATCTGACACAAAAAATAGCAGAGCCAGTAGGATTGCAGTTTGAGGATGGCTCTGTGAAATCCTCTTCCTTTATTTGTTTGATAATTTGCCCTCCTGATTCTCCCTATTCTCTTTTTCTGGTATTCTCACTGATCAGATATTAGACATCCTAGATTGAATCTTCATATCTCTTATCTTTTCTCACATTATTTCTTACACTTATGTTGTTTTGTTGTACATTATGTAAGATTATTTTGAAAATTCCCTACTTTCTTAGCAGGCATATTTTTGGTATTCAATAACTTTACTTGTTTATTGATTATTTCATTTTTATAACAGCTAGTTTCTCCTTCTGTAGATGTAATATCCTTATATCTCTCTTAAAATACGAATTAGTTTTAAACACTGTCTTTTGCTTCCTAAAATATTAATGTTTTCTTTAGGGTTTCTTTCTCTTATTTTTTCTCTTTCATGTTGTAGTCTTTTCTCAACTGTTTTGGTTACTTATTCATATCTAGTATCTAAGAATAAGGCAAGAGCAAAGATGACTGAACATTTTTGATTTTAGAGTTTTTCAGCCCCACATCTCACACTTGTTATGTCTGGAGTTCAGGATAATGTAGCCTAGTTTGTTTTCTTCCTTAGCTTTCTTCTCTTTAATGCAAATAGTGGGTTACAGCTTCTTATGCTGATTTATCAGTCATTGTTTCTTCTTGATTGGCTCACTCAAGAAATTTATGGAAATCCTTTTGCCATCGATGTCTGCCCCTGCCTGCCCCACAGTCTCTTTGTTTTCTAGAGGTTATACATTTGTTTTCATTTTAATGAACTCTCTTCATCCAGAAATCTGTGTTAATTTCTTTCTAATGGAATGCATTTAATATTCTTCCCAAAGTTGAATATTCACTTTCAGTCTTCCGCTTCTAATCCTTGCTACTTTTTTCCTCTCATATTCTTTTTCTCATTAGGCATTTTATCTTGCTGTCTATGATCTTAAATTGCTTAATTGACACTTGCATTGTAATTTGAATACAAAAATAAATGAGTAGTTGTCTTTTAAAATTTTTAAATTTTTTTTTTAAGATTTTATTCATTTGAGACAGAGAGATATGGAGAGATAGAACATGCACAGGGGGAGGGGCAGAAGAAGAGACTCCCAGCTGAGCAGGGAGCTGGATACCCGGCTTGATCCCAGGACGTGGAGATCATGACCTGAGCCAAAAGCAGATGCCCAACCGTCTGAGTCACTGAGGCACCCCTGTCTTTGTTTTTTTAAACAGAAAGTTTGCTGTTGATAGAAAGGTTTATAAATAACTGACTGATTTTTTAAAACTAGATTTTAACTGAATAACCAGAGGGGAATTTGCTCTCTATAGTTAAGAGTCTCCTTCTTGGTTTGTCTCTTTTATGCTTTATTCATTTGTTTTGTTTCTTAAATTCCAGATGTGAGTGAAATCATACGGTATTTGTCTTTCTCTGGCTGATTTACTTCACTTAGCATGTATTCTCTAGATTCATCCATGTTATTGCAAATGTCAAGACTTTATTCTTTTTTATGGCTGAATAATATTCCATGGAATATTTATACCACCTTTTCTTTATCCATTCATCTATCAGTGGACACTTGAGCTGCTTCCATAATTTCACTATTGTTAATAATGCTGCAGTAAACATAGGGGTGCATATATCTTTTCAAATTAGTGTTTTTATATTCTTTGGGTAAATATCCAGTAGTGAAATTATTGGATCATATGGTAGTTCTATTTATAACTTTTTGAGGAACCTCCATACTGTTTTCCACTGGTGGCTGCACCAATTTGCATTCCCACTAACAGTACACAGGTGTTCCTTTAAGAAAAGGAGAAATTTATTGACAATAACCTAAAGATAAATTTGGCTTCAGGAAAACTAGATACAGAAGACAGAGAATATAATCACTTTTTACCCCATTTCTATTTCTTTCCTTTATTTTCTGTTGATTCCATTCTGATTAGACCCTTATAAGATGGCTCCTGGTTACATTCTTCCTGGTTCAAATCTAGTAGGAAAAGCTCCAGTCTTTTAAAATAACTCAGAGGAAGATCCAGTTACATTTCACTGTCACTCAGTGGCTTGACTTATATCATCCATTAGCTAGTTATTAATGGGAGAAGATGACTTCATTTGACTGGCTTGGCTTAGGTCATGTGCCATTCCTGGAGCAAGAGATGGGAGTCATGATTACTGGAACCACATTTTACTATGGTTCTATGGGAAGAACAGAACCTGTTGGGGGAAAGTGGGTCCCCAAATACAAAGCAGGCTGTTGCTGGTAGAAGTGCAAACTGTGTCAGAGAGTTAAAAAGCAGCAGGTTTCCTGAAAAATAAATAGGTTTCAGCTGCTTACAAACTTGGGCACCATCCTAAATGGTTCTTCTTTTATTGTCTCCCTCCCTCCTATCCTCCATCTCTTCTTGCCCTCCTTCTCTCTTAACCTCTTTCAAAAATAGTTTATCATTGGAACCACAACAGTGAGCTTATACTCTGGAACTTGTATTCGGTTGCTCATGATTTCTCCACCTTAATATTCTATAGGCATGATAAACTCAACAAGTTCAAAATATGGTCATTCTCATTCTGCATGAACTTGCTCCACTTCCTATATTTCCCTCTTAGTTAAAATCCTCCTCATTTACCCTATCACCTGAGTCTAAACTAGAGCCTCACTACTATATTTCCACTTTCTCTCAGTTCCCATGCCAACCACCACTATTACATCCCTAGTACTTGTTGATATTACTCTGTGGCTTCTGATATCCGACCCTTTGGTCTCATTCTCCTCATAAGTGAGAAGATTCGTCAACTTGCCTTCAATATTACCTTGTGTACCATTCAGCCTTTCTACTATATTGTCATCAGCTGTTCTGCACAAATACTTTAATAACCCATTATTAAGACAAACTACAAACGCATTAGCCTGACATAAAAGACTCTAAGAAGAGACCCTTGCATCTCTACCTGTCTGATCCTGTCATTCCCACACAAATTTCTGGGTTCAAGTTATGAACTGATGATGTTTCTAGGAGATTGCTTTTCATGTCTGAATCTTGCCTGTGCTTTTCCACACTCTTATCTCTGTTCTGAAGAACCTCTTCTCACCTCATACCCTTCTGTGAAATTGGCTCTAATTTATCTATTTCCTGTCTTTTACTTGTCCTCTTTCCATACGTATACTCTTTCTCAGGACATTGGGAGGATTGCTTATTTGCTTTTGTTTTTACACTTGGAAGCTTACATGGAATAGGCATCATAATGAAACTTTGCAAAATAAGATATCCTATCAGATTTGGCAGTGTAACCACTAAGTGTACCAAGAATAATTTCCAGCTGCAGAATATTTTATAATAATGCCAAGCAGACACTTTTTCAAATTGTTTTTGGTATCTGCATGTTAGAAAACATGCTTATTATGGTGGAAAATTGCTCTGTGGATTTCTTTCCACTTTGGATCTTGGTGAAAAAAGCCTTAGATGGTTGGGTGGCTTAAAGCAAATCCAAAGGGTTTAGGGTGTGAGAAACTTATAAGAGGGCCTTAAGATTTTCAGGGAGGACCCAGACATACTGATAATTAAACAGGCACATAGCCCTATACAGATTGCTCCTGGCTCTTCAGCATTGCACAGCTTGACTCAAGCCCTGTCAGTTCCCAAGATTTGGGACATTAAGCCTGGCCCATTGGCACAAGAAATGTTTTGTTAGTATCAATTCTGGACCTCAAACAGAAGAGTTGCAGTTAGCACAGACAAATGTCATTTTGACTCCCAGGTGTGATTTTATTGAGGCTGTGTTTTGCTGGCCCTTCAGACAATAAAGTCAAGCATACTTAGAAAGCTCATGATGGATGATCTGTCTGGAAATAAAATATTGGCTTATACTTGTCAGTTATTATAGTTTGTAAACTTTTCACATATCTAGAGTCTTCATCTGTAGACTCCCCCTAAAGTCTAGAAAATGTGACTCCCTCGTTGTAGCAAAATGATTATTCTGTCTCCTCAACCTTGAACTTTCTCTACTTGGTATCACTGATAGTGTGTGTGTATTAAACATGCACATGTATACTCTATTTTTTGGCCTGATTCAGTGCCTCTCTATAAATTCAGTAGTTGACTTTTATGTCCCTGTATTCTTCTCTTCTATGAACTATAATTTCTATCTTAACATATACTCTATATATTTTAAAGTATGTTGGGTATATTTGACTTATCTTTTAAGACTCTGTTGTTTGTATCCTATTGACTTTTTGTCTTTTTTCCTGACTATTTTACTTTATTTGGTTAGAAACTTTCTGTAGTTGTCTAGTTTGGAGTTGTGTTGTCTAAGACACTAGATGCATGTTTCTGTCTTACAGTCTTTTACTTCATCTCTAGATCTGTAGTTTACCTTGTCTTTGTCATATTCTCTATTAAAATACTGAGAATATATTATCAAAACTTACAAATACAAGGGCGCCTGGGGGGCTCAGTGGGTTAAGCCTCTGCCTTCCGCTTAGGTCATGATCCCAGGGTCCTGGGATCAGGCCCCACATCAGGCACTCTGCTCGTCGGGGAGCCTGCTTCCTCCTCTCTCTCTGCCTGCTTGTCTGCCTAATTGTGATCTCTCTCTCTGTCAAGTAAATAAATAAAATCTTAAAAAAAAAAACAAATTCACAAATATAAATTACTTTATTCATGGGGTGCCTGGGTGGCTCAGTCAGTTAAGTGGCTGCCTTTGGCTCAGGTCATGATCCCAGGATCCTGGGATCGAGCCCCACATCTAGCTCCCTGCTCAGTGGGAAGCCTGCTTCTCCCTCTCCCTCTGCCACCTCTGCTTATCTGCTTTCTCTCTCTCTCTTTCTCTATCTGACGAGTAAAATAGTTTTTAAAAATAATAAATAAATTACTTTATTCATTTATTGTTTATCCTTAATATTTTTTTGTGGCACAGGACTTTATTGGTAGTCACACAACAATATGTTAGATCTTAAACTGATATTTTTACATCTACTTTCCTTTTTTTTTTTTTTTTTTTTTTTAAGAGACAGAGCATACACACACACACAACCAAGGGTAGAGAAAGCAGAGGGAAAGAGAGAATCCCATGTGGGGCTCAATCTCATGACCCTGAGATCATGACCTGAACTGAAATCAAGAGTCAGATGCTTGCCCAACTGAGTCAGCCAGGAGCCCCATGACTTTCCCTTTTAAATTGGGAACATCTTCATTCAGCAGATTTATAGTTCTTAAATCATACAGTAACCATAAAAAGCAAAGATAAAATCAATAAATATTTAGAGTTTTTAAAATGATTATTATTGGTAAGAGGTGATTCAATAGTGGCCTTTTCTGTGACATGCTGATGTGAGAAAAAATTGAGTGAATTAAAAAGGTGTATTAATTGACCTTGACTTTTCCTTTTTATTTTTTAAAGATTTTATTTATTTATTTGACAGACAGAGATCACAAGTAGGCAGAGAGGCAGGCAGAGAGAGGAAGGGAAGCAGGCTCCCTGATGAGCAGAGAGCCCAATGCGGGGCTCGATCCCAGGACCCTGGGATCATGACCTGAGCCAAAGGCAAAGGCTTTAACCCACTGAGCCACCCAGGTGCCCCTTGACTTTTCCTTTAGACTTTAACTTGATACTACTACAGTTTATAGACTCTTCTTTATGTCTTTTATTCTGCAAACATTAATTGGATGCTTATAATGTACCAGTAATGTAAAGAGATGTATGAGACAGTCTCAGCCTTCACAGAGCTTGAGGAGATAAGACCTGTACACAAAGAAACTACTACAAGGTAGAGTTGCCATTGGAGAATGCAATTTAAAAGGATGTGAGGATTCTTTTTTTTTTAAAGATTTTACCCATTTATTTGACAGAGATCGCAAGTAGGCAGAGGGAGACAGGAGGAAGCAGGCTCCCTGCTGAGCAGAGAGCCCAATGTGGGGCTTGATCCCAGGACCCTGGGATCATGACCTGAGCCGAAGGCAGAGGCTTTCACCCACTGAGCCACCCAGGTGCCCCGGCTGTGAGGGTTCTGAGGAGAAAAAAATCTTGTGTTGGGGCATTCGGAGAGCCTTATGGGGGAATACATTTGATATCCTTGAAAGTTGTTTGGATTTTGACAAAGGCAGCATGGGTGAATGCCTAAAAGAATGTTGCAAATTAGGGGCAGAGCTTAGCCAAAGTCATGGAAGCAGAAAATCATGAGATGTATTAGGGAAATAGCAAGAAGTTCAGTGTGGAGAGATCAGAGTTTAAGGGGTAGTGGAAAATCAGTCTGCAAAGGTTGATTGAAGCAAAAAAATAGTGTCTTAAATTTTAGGCCAAGGATTATTTAGGCAGTAGAAAGCCCCTAAGGTGGTATTTTCCAAACTCAGTTTAATGTGTCACACCATTTTTTCCCTTTAAATGAAAGAGACCAGAATAAAATAGAAAGTATCAAAGTGCATTGTACATAGTAAGGTTAATTATATTTTGTGAAATGTGCATTCATGTGTGTGTATGCATGTACATTAGGTATATTCTAGGCTGTTAAACAAATTGTTAAGGTTAAACAAATTTGAAAGCCACTATCCTGAAGGACTTTACAAAAGGAATAACAGAATTGTATAGTTGAAGGGAACTTGTCATTAAGTTGAACCACTATAATGATGCAAGAAATGGATTGATGAAGTGGAATTCTGGAGATGAGGGGTTCAGATTGAAAACTGAGATATGAGGCTAGCTGACAGGTTCTGAGGACTTGAACTAGAGGAGTAGCAATGGGAAAGGTGAAGAGAGGACATTGCAGAGGTGAATTGACAGGGCTTGATGGTGGCTTAAATAAAAAGATGGTATTTATATAAAAAGTGACAGGGAGTCTATATAAGGTACTTAGTAAACTAACAGTTCCATGGCTAATTCATTCAGATTTCAACTCTGGGCAGTGTTGATAATCAGAGTGAATTACAATAGCTATATATTACAAATATTGTGTTACTAAATTTTATAGCACCCTATCTTTGTCATCTCTTTAAGCTGGAATAGGATGATATAGAAGATGCTTCATATCAAGCTGGGTTCATTTAATCAAGATTAATTCTTAATAAATGTTAGTCGTACAACAGGTGTTGGCAAGGAGGTATAGAAAAAAAGAACCCTCTGCCGTGTTGGTGGGAATGCAAGCTGGTACAGCCACTCTGGAAAACAATGTAGAGGTTCCTCAAAAAGTTAAAAATAGAACTACCATATAATCCAGCAATTGCACTACTGGATATTTACCCAAAGAATACAAAAACATGAACTAAAAAAAAAAATGTGCACCACTACATTTATAGCAGCATTATTTATAATGGCTAAGTTATAGAAGCAACCCAAGTCTCCATTGATTGATGAATGGATAAAGAAGAGGTGATGTAGCTATACACACACACAAACACATACAAATATTATTCAGCCATAAAAAAGAATGACATCTTGCCATTTGTGAAAACACAGATAGAGCTAGAGAATGTAATGCTAGGCAAAATCGGAGAAAGACAAATACCATATGATTGCACTCATAGGTAGAATTTAAGAAACAAAACAAAGGAACAAAGGGAAAAAGAGAGAGAGCAAAACCAAGAAGGAGACTCTTAACTATAGAGAACAAATTGATGGTTACCAAAGGGGAGGGGATAAGGGGTGGGGAGATGGATGAAATAGTTGATGGAGATTGAGGAATGTACTTGTTGTGATGAGCACCCAGTGATTAAAATAAAAAAACTTAAATAAATAAGTAAATGTTGGTCTGATGGTCCTTTTAATTGAACATTTAATTTTTTTCATATTATTATATGTAGTACTTATCAACTAAAATATTTTATCCTTATTTCTCAACTCGAAATGAAATCACCTAGTGTGAATGCACAGAAGGAAGCAAAATGTATGGTATTAATGAGTTTAACATAACAATGCATTTAGGTGAGATTTAATTTATCATAGTAATTGCACTGAAAAGTTATTTACTTGTTTTTACCAGTAAATTACTGGTAATTACTGTAAGCCAGTAAATTACTGGTATTTACAAGAAAAATATAATCTTTTTAGTTTTATGATATAATTGACATATAATATTGTGTAAATTTAAGGTGTACAGTGCTTTGACTTGATATATTTATAAATTGCAAAATGATTATCACCCTAGCATTAGCTAAAACCACATTCCATCACTTAATTACCATTTCTTTTTTGTAGTGAGAACATTGAAGATCTATGTTTTTAGCAACTTTCAAGTATATAATAGAGTATTATTAATTATAACCACTATGCTGTACATTAGATCCCTAGAACTTGTTAATCTTATAACTGGAAATTTGTACCCTTTGATCAACATCTTCCCATTGACCCCACTCGCCAGCCCTTGGTGACCACCACTCTACTCTGTTTCTCTGGGTTTGGAATTTTTTAGTTTCCACATGTGTCTTTCTCTGACTTATTTCACTTAGTATATATATAATGAGGTATATGCATACCACGTGTTCTTTATCCATTTATCTGTTGATTAAGGTTAGGTTGTTTCCATATCTTGGCTGTTGGGAATAGTGAAGCAATGAACAATGGGGGTACAGATTATTTCTTTGAGATCCTGTTTTCATTTCCTTTGAATATATACCCGGAGGTGGGCTTGCTGGGTCATATGGTTTTAGTTTTTTTCAAAAACCTCCATACTGTTTTTCCATAGCAACTGTACCAATTTACATTCCTACCAGCAGTGCCCAAGTATTCCCTTCTCTCCATACCCTCACCAGCACTTGCTATCTGTTGCCTTTTTGATGATAGTCATTTTAACAGATGTGAAGTGATATCTCATTGTGGTTTTGATTTGCATATCTCTGATGATTAATGATGTTGAGTACCTTTTTGTGTACCTGCTGGCCATTTGGATGCCTTATTTGAAAAGATACCTATTCCATTCCACTGCCCATTTATTTGTGGGGGTTTTTGTAGTTTTTTTGCTGTTTTGTTTTGTTTGCTAGTGAATTGTATGCATTTTTTATATATTTTAAGTATTAACCTTTTATTAGATATATGATTTGCAAGTGTTTTATTCTATAGGTTGTCTTTTCATTTTGTTGATTGCTTCTCTAGCTCTGCAGAAGTTTTGTTTTTTTTTTTTTTTAGTTTGATTTAGTTGCACTTATTTACAAATATAAAGTCTTTATAGGTTCTATAGGCTTTTGGGCATCATGTCAGATTGAACCTGGCTTCAGGCCTGTAAATTAAGTGACCCCTTATATTCCATTTATGGTTTTCCTCTCACTCTATAATTTACCCTTCAAACTCCTGCCAGATTCGTCTTACTAAAAAGCATAGATGCAGTCACATTCCTCTCTTCATCAAAAATCTTCATTGCTTACCATTGATCTGTGAGGTGCTCTATAATACGGCTTGCACTTGTGTTTCATCTTTTTTCAGTATTCCTCTACACAGTACCTACTTCCCATCTATACTAGACTATGTCAGAATTCATCCCGCCTTCCCCCCCCACCGCCACAGTCCATGTCTTTCTTGCATAGTGCTGTGTTATAGTCAGAAATAACCTTTCCTCTCCAGTTGCTTCTTTCACATGGCTTCTCCTTTTGATATTTTCCTTCAAATGCCCCTACTGAATGTAATAACTTCCTCTCTGGAACCTTCATATAACATTGTATTTCTCTTATAGTACTTAATCTGTCTTGATATACAGAGCTACTAGGTTTTGTTTTGTTTTGTTTTGTTTTTTATCTTGTGGGTTTTGTTTAAAGATTTTAAGTATCTTGAGGAGCAGGGATTTTATTTCACTTTTTATTTTTTATGGTACTTTATACAACTGTTGAACTATACAGGCATTGTGTTTAACTGTACTCCTCTGGTATTCATTTATTGCATCTGTAAACTATGGATATATCTTTTTTTTTTAATTTATCTGTTTTGAGAATAAGGTGAAAATATACGAGAGTCTCTTTAGGTTTCTAGGAAGAAAGATGCTGTATAAATTAATTTTGTTTTATTTTTTGTTGTTATTTTTGTACCTTGTCAACTTCATGTTAGTGCCAGGTATTCTTTCTTCTTTATTCCTTTGCTTCCAAAATAATCCAGTGAAGCTAAATAAAGTCAGGTTTGCTTGTTTTTGTTTTCCATTACATACAAAGTTCTATTAGTGCATTAATACTTAATTAATATTAAGTAGTAGCTGCAAGTTGGCATTGAGATGAGTGTAATTCCTCTCGACTTTATTAGTAAGTTAATACAGAGAAGAAAAAGAATGGTAATCGTTCAAGTTGTGAAAGAGGTTTTAACGTGGGCAAATTTTTATTTAATATTAGATTGAATTTATCTTTCTACATATGTTGCCTTTAATTTTGGGCCCCCTTGAGTCTTTTTCAGACTCTTACATTCAGATAATTGAACCTTCTGAGGACATATAGAATTGATGTTTTTTATCTAGTTACCAACGTGAATAAACTGATGTATGGGTTGTTTCAAAAGAAGATAAGGAATTAAACCAGAAGATGACAAAGGTTTTTATTTATAGATGCTTTCTTTCCATCAAAACTTATTTTGGCATGTTCTTTTAAAATTCTGTGCTTATCTTTAAAATCTAAGCAGTGTATTTTCTATTAACTCATTTATAAAAAGCCTCAAGCAAGAACTTCCATTTGAAAGTTACATGAACTGACTTTAGAGAAACTAAACTTCTGAGAGAGAATATGAGAAATTAAGAGATGTCCAGTGGCAATAGAAAAGGGCCATTGTGTGCAATCCTGTACACAGGATTGTGTGAAATCTCTTACCTCTCAATGCCAGGGGAATTATATCACAGTTATTCTTAACATCTACAGTGCTGGGTCATATGGTTGTTTTGTATACTTATACACATTGGGTGTTCAACGAGCAGTTGTTAAATTAAACTTGGTGAACAAAGTTAAGCCCATCTAACCCTGACAAAATCCAGCTAATATTTTTCCTTATAGATTTCTATAAAAAACGTTGAGAATTTTTCCTTACAGATTTCTGTAAAAATACGTTGAGAATCAGAAAGACAGAAATTATTTATCAGACATTTGTTAACCTTCCTCGTACAGGATTCTTTGCTCTCTACTATAGGATTGGTTCCAGAGCCATTGAAATGATCCAAGGTCTATTTTAAGACCAGTTCCCTTATGGATTTTTTCCTACATAGTAATTTCACTGGGAAGTGAGAAAGGTAGGGAGAATCATTGTCACTTGATAAATAATTCACAGTCTCCCTTTTGAGTTTTTCACAAATCAGATTTTTTAGTAATTTTTACTGATCTCATAGTCATTTGGTGACTTTTTTAACCCTCACCAAAGTTCTGATTTTGAGTGTTCATATAACCTGGTCGTGGTCATAGAAAACTAATAAAAAGCAGTCTAGTGGAATTCAGTGCAAGATAGTGTAATATTATAAGACAAGGAGAGAGGTGTTTTTGAACTCTGAAATTTTGTGTAAATTTTTTGAATATGTAAATTTTTCTGGGGAGAGGTCCAGATTTTTATTACAGTCTCAGATTGGTCTCTTCTCTTCAGAAGTCTGATAACTACTGTTTTAACCATAAATTTCAGAAAGCCTTGTAGCCCGGGGGTATTTATGACTTCTCAACTCAGGAATCGGTTATCCTTTGAGCCTGTAGCACATACTGTTGGTAGGTGCTGTGAGGTCAGAGGGGCTATCTAGATCTTAGAAGGAGTGAGGAAGACAGTAGAATGGAGGTAGCACCAGAGAGCAGATGAGGATGACATACATCTCTTAAGAAGGATACTAAGATTTCAAAGAGAATAGAGTGCAAAGTGGTATGTTAAAATTTCAGGTAGGAAGTGATGGGGACCAGAGAAGGAACACTAGACTTGGGAACCTGTACATGGTCTGGCTGGCTCATAATAGACCCTTGGGTTTTGTGTTGAAGGAGAATAGAGATGCAAAAGGCAATTTCCTGAAGTATAGCTTTCATTTTTTGAATTTCTGTTGTGTTTAATGACTTTTGAGGGAAGTTATTACATTATGCCTTCTTTTATATAATTATTTGCATATATAATATATCGTCATTGTTAGCTTAAACCTCTTAAAGGCAAGAACTTTGTGTTTTTCAGTTTTGGATACTCTGCAGTGCTCACCATGAGGCCTTCTCCATATGAGATGCTCAAAATTTTTGTGGTATATTTGCTCTAAGGATGCTATTGAGGATTTTATAATATCTTTTTCTTTTTTTAAAGATTGATTTATTTATTTGAGAGAGAGAGTGTGTGCACACGTGTGCATAGGGGCAAGGGACTGAAAGAAAGAATCTCAAGCAGATTCCCCACTGAGCATGGAGCACAACACAGGGTTCGATCTCAGGACCCTGAGATCAGGACCTGAACAGAAATCAAGAGTTGGACGCTAATAGACAAAACTACTCAGGTATCTTGACCCAGATTTTTATCATATCACACATTAAAATTCATGACATTTCAGGGGTGGAATTTCTTGTGTAACTTGGTCTTAAATATTTTGTCTTACTATAACTGTTGGACAGTTTTAATGTGTGAAAACTGTAAATCATGCAACTCATTCCAGTTTTCTTTTTGTATTGATTGTTAGAAGCCCAGAGACATGTGATTTTTTTCAATTATTTCTGCATTATTACTTAATTGATATTGTTTGTGCAGCACTATCTGCCAGACACTGTTATACATTTTATACATTATATGCTAATTTATCTTTATCAACTCTGGTTTATTTTCTCTATTTTGCAACCACTAAACTAAAATACATTGTGGTTAAGTAAATTGTCCAAGATTACACAGCTAGAAAGTAGTAGAATATGTATTTTTAATCACTGTATTCTTCTGCCTCCCCTAGCACTATGACATGTTATCCTGCAGATATTATCATAAAATAGTGCGTATATAGTGCATATTTATAAACCAATCAGGCATGTGTGAATTAACAGTGAGACAGAGGAGTGGACATGTGGTTAAATAAGGGGGAGTGATGTTACTGAGTCAAGGATCAAAGTAATTTCTCTGTGCTTAATCTCATCTCATTTCAGAACTCTCAGAATTCTTTTAAATTGTTGCTACTCAAAGTGTGGTCTAGGAGCTGGTACTAATCCATGAAATAATTGTTATTGGTACGAGGTCAGCTATTTATGGAAATGGAAAATAAGCATTTGGAAACTTTTGTAGTTATTTGAGAGTAATTTTATATCTATTGAGTCTAATAACAAAAAAATGGCTTTGTATCTTATATCTTTTTAAAATTTCTTTTTTTTTTTTGTAATTCATTTCAATTGTATTTTATAGACATTTTCGTCTTCAAAGTTTTGGAAATTAAAAGAAAAAAACCTTGTCTTTAACACAGCTTGAGAAGCACTGTTCTAGGTAACAGCTATTTTAATCTATGGTTTGTTTGAAAAAGAAAAGACATGATCTATAGCTTGAAATTACATTCTAATCTAAACCTGCTTCTGAAGATGAAGTAGGAATTAGTATCTTTGGCTACTTTGTCAGTTCCTTGGTTCTGTGAGAAAAGGCCCTAATTGAGCTCACCTGGGGGAGAGGGCATTTTTCATTTTTTTCTTATGCTTAGTACTTTTTTTAAGAACGACACTTTTTTAAAAAAAGATTTTATTTATTTATTTGACAGACAGAGATCACAAGTAGGCAGAGAGACAGGCAGAGGGGAGGGGGATGCAGGCTCCCTGCTGAGCAGAGAACCCCGTGCAGGGCTCGATCCCAGGACCCTGAGATCATGACCTGAGCCGAAGGCAGAGGCTTAACCCACTGAGCCACCCAGGCGCCCCTAGAATGACATATTTTAATTAAACCCTTGATCCAGGGTAATAGCTTGAGGAACCTGTCCATCATCTATAGTTACAGTCTGTTTCCATGACTTACCAAAATGGCTAATAAGAGGGGCACCTAGTTGGCTCAGTGGGTTAAGGCCTCTGCCTTCAGCTAAGGTCATGATCCCAGAGTCCTGGGATTGAGGCCCAAATGGGGCTCTCTGCTCAGCAGGGAGCCTGCTTCCCCTGCTTCTCTCTCTGCCTGCCTCTCTGCCTACTTGTGATCTCTGTCAAATGAATAAATAAAAATATTTAAAAAAAATAGCTAATAAGATAATTTGCATTTTTGTATGTGCAAACTGTTCCCTGGAATAACAGAAAATTTACGAAAAAGAGATAACAACAGAACAGTACTATTAGTTCCAGATTAATAGACTAATATAATAGATTTTCCACTTATAGAAAATAAAGGGAGCTTCAATAAGATAATATTTACACCAGGTCAGTTTTTAATTTTTCTTTTTTTGGGGGGGAAGGCTGGGATGTCTCCTTCTATAATATGATATGTGGTAAAGGAGTCTCATATGAAGTTACCCACCTTAAAAGGGTCTTTGAATGTCTATATAATTACCATCTACCTCTTTAACTAATCTCTTTTTGGGGATCCTCTAACGTAGCATTTGAAAAGAATTTCTCACTATTTTTTTTTTTTTTTTTTTAATTTTTAAAAGCTGGCCTCCAAATAGAGAAATGGGCCAAGGATATGAACAGGCAGTTCATAGAGAAAGAAATCCAAATAGCCAAAAAATGTGCATCCTCACTAACTAAAAAAATGTGGCTATCACTTTGGCAGGATTAAGAAATAATATTGGTTTTGAAGCAATGGGTATCCTATGTGCTGCCAGCAGCCCTATAAATTGGTTCAGCCTTTCTGACGTAATTTGGCAGATCTCATCAGATACAAAAAATAGACTCTCTTTACCAAGAATTTCCACTTTGGAAAATTTATTCTAAGGATATAAAGATGTATTCAAAGATTTAGAAGTGGCTGGCAAACTGAATCATGGTGTAGAATATATAGCATCAAAAATGAAGTTGCAGAAGTACATCTGTGTATCTTATTAAGAGAAGCAAACAGATTAGCAAATACCCTGAATGGTTATGATTATACTTTCATAAAACTTATTTGTAGAATATATACATAGAAAAATAATTGAAGGACATATTTTAGGTCCGCATATATATGAAGTAATAAGAATGTTTGTATAATTTTTGCACATTTGAATTTTTACATGGTTTCCCTCTAATGATCATACATTGTATTTGAAGCTTCTTTGTCCAAAATTTGGCCTCCATTTTAAAATGCACAGAATGGTATAGAAGGAGAGGAAACCTGAGAATCAACAGGATGTCGCCATTCTCTAGTGTCTTTGCTGAAGATTCATGAGGAGCCTGTTTTTCTTTCAGAGGTTATTCTTGAAAGCTGTGTTTGAGTTTTTTAGTTGTTGTCTTTTGTTTTGTTTTGTTTTGTTTTTCCCATGACAAATGCCTATCATTTTCTAAACGAGAAAGGCAATGTCCCAGTTAGGTGTGTGGAGTTCTTTTCATTCACTCTTAGCCCTGTCATGTTAATACTGAATAAGCAGAAACCCTCACTGGTGGTGAAAGATGGTAAACCAGCCTGAAGGCTTTTTCTGGTCAGCCTTAAACCTCTGATTGCCACGTTTTCCTAATTTCCCATTTCCAGGGCATCACTAGAGTGACCTCGCCTGCTGAATATGATGCTCCGAATCTCCAAGATTTTCACATGCATTTGGAAGTGGGCAGTCAGGCAATTGTTTACAGGACTCCACATGAACTGTGCACTCACAGCAAGTTTGATAAACACACATTTCCTCCTTTTATCAGTGAGATTGCAGAATGTGAAGTATGAGTTTCCAGTTTTACTCATTCCCCTCAACCCTTTTCCTGTTTAAAAACTTAGACATACTAATTGGATGCTGATCTGTCCCTGTTTTTTAGACCGTTTACTGATAGTTGACCGTTTATTCTAATACTTACCTAGGCAAGGTTTGGCAGTTCTTTAAAAAAATAAACTTCCCATGTATTCAACTTCAAGATTCATCCCAAGGAATGTAATGTGAGCACTAATTAACAGTAATGACTGCTAATCACTTTGCTTTTTATACTCCTTTAGGAGCACTGCTATTATCCAATGTAGTTAAGTAAAATGCTTGTATATGAATCAACAATGCTGCATCCTTTTAGCAGCTATTGCTCACAATCAAGCTTTGCATAAATTAGAGCTAACTAAAACTGATTTTAATATGCTGCATTTCGTTCTACAATAGTAAACTAAAACAGCTAGTTAAATACAGTGAATATTAAAGACATTACCTGATTTTCTTTTTTGCAGTCACACTTAAGGTAGATGAAAAGCAATATTGCAAATAAATTTTCTAACAGTTTATGACATTTTCTCTTATATTTCTCCAAAACTGCATGTGACATACTCTTCATAGGCATAGTGATATTTTGATTTTGTGGAAAGCTTTTATCATATCAGTGAAAATCAATAGGCTTATGTTTAATTTTTCTGAATTTGTGTATTTACTTCCTAGAGGATCTTACAGTTTCTTTAAATTATCTATATAGCCCATTTATATAAACTTGGTTTATAGGATTGTGCATTCAGTGTTCATTAAAAAGGGTTGTTTTATTATGTTTGGTGTGTTATTAGACTATTATAAAAGCTATCTGTTTATTTACATGCATTCAATATACCTACAAACCACCTTGCCTCAGGAGGATACTAAGCAAAACTCGTAAATTAATAATTTAAGGGAGCAATACTCAAGTAGCATTTTGGTTAACTTAATAAGTTAAAGCCTTAGAATCAGTGCTGCCCACTTTAACAATCTTTACTTTTGACTTTTATTGGCTGAAAATAACTTGTTAAACCGAGGCTTTTGTCATAAAATGAAATCTACATACCATCTGAAGCCCCTTCCCCTTTTTTTGATTTATGAGTAGGTTGACATATTATTGAAGAATTTTTAACACTTTCACAGTTCTGCACTTTGATTTCAGAGAAGGTGCTAATCTCTCTGGAAGTTTGAGAGTGACAAAATGAGTTGTATACTGTTTTTCTAGGGAATCGGGGATCCTTTATTAGAGACCTTAGTTTTATGATGGCACCTGTATTAATGTTGATTTATCTAATATGTGATGTGGTGGTGTGATCTGATACGCATTAATGGAGTATTCTCCTTTCTCATTTTACATGTTATCTCTAGTTGCCTGCCTGGTCATGATGTAATTCTTACAGCTAATGTTAGTGTTTCTACAGAGGTTAAGCTATTAAAGACATTATTTTTAAATTACAAAAATAAAATAACTTTTCTTTCATTTTGTATTGTTTGTAGTATCAGAAATCTAAATTTTTGGTGAATAAGCAAGTGGAAAACATTAGGTGGTAGTGTAATAAAAAGCTTTATATTCTATATACAAGTCTTATTGTAATACTTTCAAACATGTATTAAAAAAACCTTTGGCACTATACTTAATTGAATTTAGTTTCAAAGAATTGTAACAGGAATGATGCGAGAGAATAGAAAATGTATAGAAGTTCAATTGAATGCTACTCATATCTAATTATAATTTTGTATCTCAGTACTATTGCACAATAGCATGAAATGCATGTCTGTGAGGAAAAACCTGCTTTTTCTATTTTGCTTTGAGTTTGAGTTCCTATGTGTGTAACAAAATTACATTTAGAAATGGTGAAGATTTCAGTTTTGATCCTTTTTTTTTTTTTTTTTTTTGCAGTGTGTTTACTCTCATGTAAGAGTGATTGATCTGTAGCTGTCATTTTACCCAAAGAGGGGACAAATGGAATTGGCCTTTTAGACAAAAAGTATGCAAACAGACTGCATTCTTTCTGTTGATAGAATTATGGAAGGATTGCATGAGGTGCCACATTCATTTTCCTATTGATTGTAAAAAGGATTCTGCAATGGGCTCCTGTTTCCATTGGATAAGGAGGTGCTATGATTAGTTACCTTTCTCATGAAAGCACTACAAAAGGAAATGCAAAATGTGTGTGGTGCAGTGTTCTCAATTTGACAGTTGTTTTTGTTAATTTTTTTTCCCCATTGAAGTCCAGCCTATTTTAAAAAAACGTACATTTTGGTTTTATCCCTTATATTAAGCTTGGTAGATTTCCATGCTTTTCACCCTTTAAGAAATTATATGTTATAGACAGTTTTTTTAGGCTTCTATTGTAAAGCTTCAAAGCTGATGCAACAGTGCCCTCTGTAGTCTTTTAGGGAACAGTAGATACATGTAGATGATTTAGAATATTCAGGTAGGAAGCAGGATATTTAAATTTAATTTTTGCTCAGACAAGAGAGTCCTTTTTCCTAAGTAGACATTCTTGTTTTTCACTAGCGGCTTTACTTTAAACAAAGGGAACAAAGGACCATTCTGAGTTTTCATTTAGAATTATTGGCTACCTCTTGTTGTTACCCAGTGGTAAATCTCAAGTTTTATCAGACATTCATCAGAGTAATTTGAGATAGAAGGAATCTTACAAGCTGTACTGTCTCTTTATGAAATATCTTTTTGAAGTTGAGTTCCAATAGGAGTATTTTAAAAAATAATTTAGTTCCTTTGTCCTCATTTCTTCTATTTAATTAGAGCCTAAGTGGGCTGCCTAGAACTTAACTTTTACTTGTTCCTGAATTGGACAACCCAGGCTTTATACAGGACATTATTTAAATTCAAACCAAGGGAGTTACACAATGTCTAAAGTATTTGTCATTCATTAGCATTGATTTAAATTTTAGATTTGCCTTCCTTTCTTTATGGGTTACCTATTTGATTATATATATTGATAGCTAAATATTTCATTGTAAACACAACTTTATGTGAAGTTATTAGATGATAATACAAGCAGGCTCATATTTAGCTGTGTGATTAGAAGTAAAAATATTCCATGGGCAAAGTTTATTTTGCTTCTGAAAGTGTTTTAGTAAAAAGAGCATGGGGCAAATCCTAGCTTCTCCATGGGTATTCACTACGTAATGGTGAACACATTTCTAAATCTCTGAGCCTGCTTTCTTATCTGAAAAATGGGAGTAAAAATAGCTTATCTTTGAGGTTTTTGTGAGGAATTAGATATAATGTATATTTATTGGCCAAGTTATTATAAGTGCTCAAATGGTTACTTTGTTCCAAAAATCACAACGTGAAGGTCAATGGCATTGTTTTTATACAAGGAAGTTTTAATAAAAATCTAGAACACATTTAATATACTTTAGATTTTTCAAAAATTTTACTCCTGATGATTTATGTGAATCTGAAAGCTAACATGGCGTTCCTTGGTAATGTGGACTGATAAAATGAGGTGCACATTAACTTTCAATTCTTTACAGACTTTATCCCCAAACTTCTTATAAGCCATGTTTATAAACTTTAGTGGAAATTTACCCACAAACCAATATTTGGCAACATGTGAAAACAGATAGTAAATGAAACTTGAGAAAAGGGTCTTTCATTTTTTTTTTGCCTTAATGTATCTGAGAAAACAGGATACTTTTCCTTTGCCTGTGTTCTCAGTAGTAGTCTAGAGCCCTTCTTCATAGTTCTAGGTAAGTGGATTTTGCTTTCTCAACCCAGTTACCAAAAAAGACATAAAAATAGATGAAAGTGGAGCTTTTCTGGTTGAAGTGGATATGGGGCCTGAAGTTCTCTTTGAAGGAACAAAGTTTAAAAACCAGTTTACCATATACATATATGTGTGTGTACATATATGTTCTTTCTCTCTTTTGTGTAAAGGCTTTGTTCTTCTTTGGTTTGAATTCAGAGCAGCTAATTCTTTACCTGGCACATAAAAGATGCTCAATTAAAATATGCTAAATACAGAATTTTTTTAATGTCAGGCCTTATTGACGTAGAAGATTTGAGATAACATATGTATTAAAATGCACAATTTAGTGTGGCATTGTACTATTAGAGTAATTGTTTCTATGTGAACCATTTAAGCAAGCACATTTCAAGTGTAATTCACCAATTTATTTTTTAGAAATCAACTTGTTGTGACTACAAATAATAATGGGAAATGAATAAAAAATATTCAGAACTTGTCTTCAAGATGATTAAAAGCTGTTGCATTCCATAATGATGGATTTAGCTAAAGATTCAGACACTTCAAGTGACCTGATGATAAAAATAATCTTGCACAAAGAACTTGTGAATTGAATTTTCTCAACATTGAGTAAAGCATTATTTTTCTTGTAAAGTTCTTACTTGTGCTTCATATTAATTTTGAATCCTGAGTTTAATATTATAATAAATCATATTGTTTTTAGTATATTACTTGGGTTAAAATTGAGAACTGCGAAAGTACCCTTTTTTTAAAAACATAAAGAAGGAACCAATGTTTTAAACTGATAGAATGAGACTGAACAAGCTTTTAATAAACCAAATATGGTAGTTTAAAAAAAAATAGTGACTTGTTGCAGTAAGAATCATGTTTAAAATTAAATTCTGGTTTATAAGACTGACAAGATGCTGTCTACCAAAAAAAAAAAAAAAATGAATAAGCTATTTTTCTTTGCAGTGAAAGTACCAAATTAAGAATCTGTTTAATTAAAATAATGATAAATGTAGATTACATTACTGAAGACAGTGAAATACAGCTGCTCTGTCTAGTGAGAGCCTGCATAATTTACCAAGACTGTACAAAGAAGCAATGGAGCAGCTACTGCAGACTGTTAGGGGAAATGTCCTGTTTATTCAACATACATTTCTTTTTTTAATTAAAATGTCAATGATAATTTTATAGCAGTCCTCCAAAGAAATCCTTTAAATTTCTTCAAGGTGGTAGAATATGAGACAAGATCTTGCTGCTGAATGAAACAGCTTAAACCCAAGAAAAAGTAACATTTTCTTATTTTCCTTAATTCAGCTTTCTTTTTTATGAGTTAATACTGAAGTATGTAATTACTATTTTTAACATGAGTCTTGCACAAGAGAATCGTGGCAAAATCTTTGAATATACATTTTATTTATTAATCTTTTTGAGCCATAAGCAAGATTTGGGTAGAGCCATAAGTAGCATTGCTTACACATAAAGATAGAGGTTTGCATACTGTGGAATTCTCAGAGTGGGACAGACAACTGGATGGTATTTCCTCCTCAACTCCATCACTGGATTATAAGAAGGATAATATATTGCACGTATCAGTGTCTGGAGACCAAAAAGGTTGAGAACCCCTGTTATACTGTATATTTTCATCTTTTATTTTAATGATGTCCAATGATACCTTTATAATTACATATATTTAAGGAAATCAATATTGTGTGTAATAAGACATGGTTTTTTGCTTTTTGATTTTTTGGCTACAAGAGATAAGTGGGGATTCTGGAGTCAGACGTGTCTGTTCTAGGCTCTACCCCATGCTAGCTATATGATCTTGGTTTAGTTAACTTCTATACATGGTGACTTTCACATTTATAAAGTTGTGGCTAATGATAGTACCTACATCATAGGATTGTCATGAGCATTTAATGGGATAATCCATGTAAAATTGATCATAAAGGAATCCTCAATAAATGTTAACTATTACATAATCATCATCATCATCATCATCATCTTAACTAATGTTAATAGTATTGGTTATATTATCAATAATATTATACCAAGTCACTAGATAAAATATTTTTCTTACATCATGGGAGCAATGGATCATTGCTCATACTTAACTAGTTTAATAGGATATTTTTATCTGTCATGGTTTCTCTGTTGATCTGGTTCTTAGAGAAGTTAACCATGCCCTTCTGTGAATTCAGGAATAGTATGGTAGAAATTCTCCTGCTCCTTATTTTGTCTTTAATTATCTTTCCTCTTAGTTTTTCATGTATCAGTTGCTTTCACATTGGCAAATATCATGTCAAATTTTGTGCATTTTAATATGTTTGTTTTGGACTTTGCTTTAGCTGGATACCAACTCGAATTAATTGAATATTTTCCACAGTTCAGATTTTCTATAGGGTCTTCCAGGGTCCCATCTACTAAAAACTTCTTAATGGGAAAGCTTTGTGGGCAGAAAATGGACACATCACCAATGATTTGAAAAGTTTATATGAGAAAACAGTATGAGGAGGAACTTCGTCAGATGATTTTATGCTATATGCTTTTTTCTTTGAACTTCAATAAATTGACAAAATCTAGAAGTGCAAAGATAAAAAGTCACACACTATATAACCATTATTTATAATGTTTACACATGCTGTATGAGTTGTAGAATGTTAATATGCATTTTTTTTTTCTCTTGGTTTGTTGAAGGCATTTTTCTAATTGCTGGAGATGAAGATGATTAAGGCACTGTGCCTGTCTCAAGGAGGGAGAAGGTTACTGCTGTGTATTCATCATGATTATTATTTGTGGTGCATTCTTTGCTCTTTTAAAAATATTCCATATTCCTTGCAGTGTACCTCTTTGTTCCATGACTTGGCATTCATCCTTCCTTGTCTGGCCATTGTTGCTGAGTTTCTCCTAAGAATCCTATGGTATTTAAGGCTCAAGATTGCCCTATCTGGGTCTGTTTAAGAATTATACTTTTGATTCTTGATTTAGCTTATACTTTTGATTAATACCTTGAAATAATTTATCATTTATTCTTAGCCAAATCAGTGTTAACAGTCTCTGGGTTTCTTCCCTGTCCTGGTCCTCTCCAGTAGAGAGCAGATCATTACATATTAACATAGTTTTTTCATGCTAACATCACCTAAGTGTGAAGTGTGATTTGATACTAAAAGTAAATCAAACTTTTAAAAATTGTGTTATGTTAGTCACCTACTGGGTATTTACCCCAAAGATACAGATGTAGTGAAAAGAAGGGCCATATGTACCCCCACATTTCATAGCAGCAATCTCCACAAAAGCCAAACTGTGGAAAGAACCAAAATGCCCTTCAACAGACGAATGGATAAATCAAACTTTCAACTCAGTGTATCCTGAGATCATTAATTAGACAGTATTTACTTTCCTATTTTAAATTAGTTGTTTTGGAAAGCCAGTAACTGCCCCCCCCCACCGCCATTACTTAAAGAAGCATCTTCACATTTATTTCAGACATTCCTTAGGGCCATCAGAGACTAGATTCTGTCAAAGCCTAGATAATATTATAAACTTCAATTATAAGTTAGTATCAATGGTTCTTGTTTCAGATGGAGTTTTTAAGCATTTATACTTACACAGGAATTCTGTCTTAATCTTTGAGTAGCGTGATTTTTCCTACATGCTATTATGCATAGTTTCTTCTCAGACTGTTACTTGTGTATATTTTAGACAAAACAATGCTATATAATAGATAAGACTAATCTAGTTTGTGAAGAAACATGTTTTCTGCTTTGTGGTTAAAATCATTGCATCCAGTGAATTCTGTTTTATATAATGCCTTTTGTGCGGCTACTCTTTACCCCATGTTTTTATTGATTTGGAACCAGCAGATCCATCAAGCAGTCTGAAATAGAAATGATTATGAAGCATTTACAACCAAGGAAGGTTAAGGAAAGATATAGTAAATTACAACTAACTTAATTAACAAACTAGCTAAAATATTATTTTCTAAAAGATGTAGTTTGTGGGTTATACGTGTTTTTGAGTATGTAATTTCATTATCTGCACAGTTTAAAGATGTATTTAACTGTTTGAAAAGAAAAAAGCAGTCTTTGTAGGTATCAACTTTGTAGAAAACAAAATGAGGATCTATAAATTGTGTTTTGTTATGATTTGAGAGTAACCCGTTTCTTACATTTAACCAAAGATTTAGAATAAGCCTCCTAAAATGGTTATATTTTACTTTCTGCAACTATTTGATGCTTTTGCATAGTGAAAATAACCCTGGCATTGATGATATCCCCTTTGCTTTTTTGTCTGCTTATTAGATTCTAATAGTTTTGACTTTTCTGCATTCTTTTATTTTACTTTCATTTGTCTTTATACTTAACTATCAGTGATTTTCATCTGTCTTCCACCTTTCAGGTAGTCCAGCAGTTCTTTCCTCTAGGACTAGGTTCTTAGTACTCCTCTTGCTGACACACACACTTTCTCTATTTAGCGGCATAGGTTTGCTGTAACTTTGAAGTGTTCTCACCCTTGTTCTTCATGCCTTGTTTTTTGTTGTTTTTTTTTGTTTTGTTTTTTTGTTAATCTAAATTACTCCTTAATATTCTTTGATACTTACAACTGTTTTTTAAACTAAGGAAAGGCATGAAAGTATAAAAAATGTGAATATCTTACTCAAAATTCAGTCATTCAGAGTTAACGTTTTGACATATTTCCACACATATATATTTAACATACTGTCATAGATACACACATACACGTGTATAATCATTTGTGTATATAACTTTGTAGGCTGCTTTCCTTTAACTTAAAATATCAGGAGCATTTTTTCATGCCATTAAAACCTCTTTATGAACATAATTTAATGACTACTTAATATTCCATCATGTAGCTGTATAATAATTTCCTTAATGATTCCCTAATTTTGTAAATTAGGTTGAGTCTAATTTTTGCTATAAATTATAGCACTTTGATGTGGGCACATCAATTATTGTCTACATTTAAAAATACTAATTTCTTAGGACAGATTTCTAGATGTATAATTAATGGATCAAAGTATATGATTATTTCTAAGACCATTGATACATATTGCCTACTTGATTTCCATAAATAATATAACTATTTATGCATGCATTATTTATATTTTGAAATTCTAAGTCTTTGTTTAATGTATCTGAAACCTCAACTTGGAATTCTATTTTTACAGTTCCTGGCATGTGGTGAATACAAGCTGGGAGTAGCATTCTGCCCATCTTTGACTGCGTTTTACTCTTGGAACAAAACCAAAGGGATATGTGTTAGGGCAGCTCAGTCATGTAATGCAAGGCATAGGGTGATTTCCACCGCCCCCCATATTGTGAGAAGTCATTTTCCAGTGTTTTAATGGAATTACATTCAAAAGATCAGTTACAAAGTGGGCTGAGTTTTAGTATATTGTATATTAATAATGTGCCAAGTGGATGAACACAGATAAAGACATAGTAACATGTATGTTCTTTTTCTTAAGTTCCAGATATAATGTTAATTATAACTCATTTTTTTCTTACAGGCTCTATTTTCTGACTAGCCATACTGTAGTCTCTGGCTATCAGCTGGTTTATTTTCTATTGGCATCATTAAGTTTGGCAGTATTTAGAAATTATTTCTAATTTTTTCATTAAATAAATACTGATAGACTATTGGATTAATCATAGATTAATCATTTTGGGTATATATATTTAATATCAAGCATAACATTTTAGGCATATTTCATACTCTACAAATTATTATTGCAGGTATAAGCCATTCCTTTATATTCACTAAATATCCCATAGAAAATCTCTTATGCTTCCTTTTTATTTTTTTTTTAAAGATTTTTATTTATTTCTCTGACAGACAGAGATCACAAGTAGGCAGAGAAGCAGGCAGAGAGAGGAGGAAGCAGGCTCCCTGCTGAGCAGAGAGCTCTATGCCGGGCTTGATCCCAGGATCCTGGGATCATGACCTGAACTGAAGGCAGAGGCTTTAACCCACTGAGCCACCCAGGCGCCCCTTATGCTTCCTTTTTTTAAAAATGAATTTATATTATTCATGTTGGCTGTTTTTATTATGTCATTAAAAACAAAACAACACTGCAATTTTGGATTTAGTAGACTTAGTATAATAACTAATAACAATAGTGCTGTAATAATAGTAAGTTCATTTATAAGTATTAAATAGGTAATGTTGATTTTATGGTAATTATAACTAAATGATTATTTAGACTTTGGAAAAAGAATCTTAGATCACCTTTTTAGTATTGTAACTACCTTTTGCTGTTGGTCTCTTTGCTTTCTCAGAACTAATTCTTTCTGTGTTTTCTTGTATTGTTGTTCAATTAGTATTAGGAGGTACTGGCTTCTGTGACATACTCTGTTTATGTTATACTTATTTCTTGGTAATTTCTTGTTGGTGATGTGACCCGCATTCCAGCACACTGGCTTGGGCTTGTATGTATAAGAGGGCGCATGTGGGAGTGTTTTTGAGGGGGTTATTGCTGCTTCTCTCCAAAATGAAGTTTTCACTTCATTTCTTCTCTTTTCAGGCTCTAAACATATCTACCTCTGTGCACTGTGCGTACTTTGTAGTTCCATTCTCTTCTGATTCTTTTTCCTGTCACTTTCATTCTTTTTCCTCCCCGTCTTCCTTTCTCATCTGTTACATGCATTTGGGCATGTAACATATACATGAATTTTCAAGTGTTGAAAACAAAGATTGCAGGGTCTAGATCTAATTTAGTTGCTGAAGTTTTACTTACATTTTCTCCCTGTTTTCTCTTTCATTATTTAAATTGTGGTCATCTGTAACATTTAAGTGTTTTTATGAGTACAAGCTGTTCTGCCCTTTACTGCTTTATGTCTCTCAATGAAGAATAAATGGTGCAACTAGAACAAAGTTTAGACCACAGCTTCTGAAACATCAATATGTAGATGAGTCATCTGGGCATCTTATTAAACATTCAGGTTCTGATTCAGTTGGTCTGGGTGGAGCCTGGCATTCTTCTCACACGTGCCTCGGTGATGCCAGTTCCGCTGGTCTGAGGCCCTGCTGTGGGTAGTGAGGTTTTAGAGTTAGGTTCCTTTCTAACTGAAAGTATCATTTATTTAGAAAGAAATATTTGAATTAAAGGTCCGTTTGTTCATACATTGGCTATAAGAGTCTAATATCTACAAAGATGAGGGCATACATTTTCTTTTAAAATGTAAATTTGCCATGTTTCTACAGTTCTCTAATGTAGGCAGTTGTAGAGCCTGGTGATTTAAATGATCTGTGAATCTTGGATATTCTGTGATGGCCCCATGTACAGCTGCCCTGATTTAGTTTGCTCCTTAGTGCAGACTAATGATGATGTGTCTTGGGGTTTATTTTGGTGATGAGATTTAATAGTGTATCATCTCCCATTGAAAAACTTTTCTTGTGCAGGTTTTGGGAGTGAGGGTGAGAGGTGGGAAATGGAAACAGGGATGGAGGCGCCAGTGTAAAGGATAACTGGGTTACAGCAGAGAAATGCTTTGTTCTTTCTCACCCCTATGGGTAGCACTAGGAGAATCATGGACAGCTGGATTAAAATGAATTACCTGTTGAAAGTGAGAAAATCACCTGATACATACACAGGAGTTGTTCTCATTATGCTTTAAAATAAGATGTTTTTCATGTCTTTTAAAGAGACCCACAATTTCCTGTACAAAAATGGACAGCTTCTGGCAATAAGGACATTTCAGAACCTGCAATAGAGTGACTAGAAGATGGGCTGATTTTAGAAAGGAAATGCTATGGCCAGCTTCTGCAGGTTGGTCCATTATTTGCAATCCATTAGTCACCATCAAATCACCTGCATCTTTAAAGTGGGTAATTGTAAAGTGTCTTGATTTATAACATTGTTGAGGAAAAATGATCAAATTATCTAATGTAGTTGGTTCCTGAGGTGGCTGAAGCCACGTAGTCTGTTACAAACCCAAAGAAAGAAATGTGGGAAGCCTTTCCTTTGCCAATAAGCACTGTGCTTGAAAATTAATTATATTTTAATTTATGACCAAAAAAAATTCATCTAGCATGGATTTTGCTTTTTCAAACCGTTTCAACCATTATTTTAGAATGAGCTACAACATTTAAGTTATATTTCCAATCTTACTTGTTGATGTACTTTCAATGAATATAGATTGCCCTTTCTTTAGGCAGCCTACATTTAAAAAGCTTATGTTTTGCCATAATACAGTAGAATTATTTGTGGTAATGTTACAAGTCTCTAAACTGCATGAACATTATCCTGCTGTTTTATTGTTTTATAATGTAAAAGTAAATGCAAGCATTAAGAAATGTGCAGTGCTGTCAGGCTCCTTTAGGATTTAAGAAAATTGCCCCAACTATTGAAGAACTGAAAATAATCTTTCAGGTCGCAAAGAGCAGTTGTTATAATATTGCCTAACATTTTGCTTTCTTTTTACTCTAACCATGGTGGTGTTTGAGTCAAATGCTAGAAGAAACTCAGATTTTATTTGACTCAACAAACTGCTATTGCTTTGTAAGAATTACATATAAAATATCATGGTTAAAAAATAGGAATAAAATGGAGGACTCATTCTTATTAACTTTGCTTAAGCCTAAACCATAAATCTGTTTCTTGCAATGCTAAAAATTTTGCAGCTCAACTTCTTGATCCAATTTATAAATTTGATAAAATAGGCATAAATAGTATGTGTTAATCACAAAACTGAAATTATGTTGCCCTGCAAGCTCTTCATAAAAATGAAACAAACATACAAACAAAAATCTTAAAGCCGTACCTTCCAGAAAAGTTCTCATGAAGCATTTTGGATTTTTAAGATGTAAGGAAGGAGGTATTCCTTATGGTTTTAGCCTTTTTCCTATCTGTTTTAAAATATTTCCATTTAAATGCAGATTTTGATTTTCCATCTGGGACTAGGTAGAAGCCATTCTATTACACTACTAAAAGAATAATCCACTTTAACACAACATTTCTCCCTAAAGGGATGGTCTTTTCTAGTCATAAGGTATTATTTTTCTCAGAATGATATTAACATTCATGATGTAGCGATTTTATCTTGATTTGAAAGATGTTTTGTTCTGGCAGTAAAAGGGATTAGGAGAATGTCCTTTGTATCCTATTGCTAAAAAAAAAATAGCCTTACCTTGCTCAAGATTAGGTATTTGTAATTTTCGAAGAGTTTTGGGGTGGGTGTATGATTTATATTTTTATAACAGTAAAATCTTTAAACCCAGCAAGATGGAAAGGACCAGATTCATTTAATTGAATTCTTAAACATTGGATGGTACAAATATATTTTTTAACAGATCAAGTAGCATGTTTGAAAATTTCTGAATATGATATAACATTTTTTTTTTGCTTTCATTTTCTTTTGCCTTGTAAAGAAACCTTTTGGGTACATAAAAAAAGTGCTAGAGCAACTAGTTACTGCATTCAGTGTCATAAATGTGTTGATTTTGTCTCACCTTCTAAATTTATTAAAACTTTTAGATAAAGAGGGATTACATTAATTAAATGGAATGTCTCGGAAGAAGAAAGGCTCTATAGGCCTCTCTACTATTTGTTGGGCAAAGTCTTGGCGTGCAGAATGTAGCTATCCAGGGCTTAAAGCACGTTGGGACCCTGTGTAGGTTGTCAGCGCCATGCCCTTAGGCACACTGTCATTCAGCCGGCAGATTAATTAACCAGAGGCTGCAGAGGCTCGTGCTTTCAGTCAGCCCATTCTTGAGGCAGATAATGCAAGGTTTTTAAGACCTTGAACATTTAAAAGTTTTTTCTTTCACAGAATCAGAGTGTATAGTGACACTTACTCTGGGAATCTCCGAATATGTACATACAGTATAGATAGATAGATAGATATTTTTCCCTTAGCATGTGTGAGTGATTTTAATGGATTAAAAACTTTAAAATCCAACCACAGTATGACATGTATAAAACCCTAAAGAGAGAATTTTTCTGATAGCAGCATACATCCTTAAGACTTCCTACTTAATGATTAAGTTACATTGAGTAGTGGGCTCTTATTTATGATTAAGACTTCAGAGATTTCAATAGAGTCAACTAAAAAAATACATTTTTATATCTGATCGTAAACTGTGCTCATTCAAATTTTCATTAGGATCACGTTTTATCTTCAACAAGAACATTTCCATACTTGCATAGAAATATTTCAAGATGAATGAAGATTTTTACACTATAGTGTTTTGTTTAAGCAACAGTTTTAACTTTTATCATATCTTAGCTCTATATTACATTCATCTTTAGGAATGAATATGTTAAATTTGGTTTGGTGGGTTTTTTTTTAGTTTAGCTTATTTTATAATTATATTAGACATTATTGATAACTTATGGATAAAATATTAACTATTTTCTAAATATAGAGCAAGGTCTGTGTTGATGAGATGTTTTATTTGTGCCTTAAAATGAGGAAAGAATAAGGACATAGCTAAATACAAAGAAGGCATGTTTTCATTTTAATTTTTTTAGCAGTATAGATACAACTCCCTCCCCCAACCCCCACTCTTTTTTCCGTGACACTGTCAATTTGTTAGCGTTCTCACCGGAATTTATTTTGTTGTAGTAAATAAAAGACAAGTCATTATTAAACAGATTTTGCTGTTAATTCAATGTATGATTACCCTTTGCCATAGGTACTTTTAAGGGCTTTTATCCAAAATAAAATTCATTAAAAATGCAATTAAAAAAATCTATTGTTAATGACTGCTTGAGTGACTGGCTCATAATTGGCTCATTACAATAAAAAAGCAACTGTTTAAAAATCCTGACAATGAGATACAGTACAGAGTGAACAATTCATTGTAAGACCCTCTGTGATTACAGGATCCTGAAGGTGAAGCAGAGAAGCGTGCAAATCTGAGACTCCAGCGCAACTTTCTCTTTTACACCAGTACAGTGAGTTCAGGTCATGACCTAGCATGGGCTGTCGAAGTAGGAGCCCCTCTTATTTACAGTGTCCCACACTGAAGAATAAACTTAGGTAATATATTCCACTTTAATGCTAGCACTCAGACTCCTCTTTGTTTCCCTTCCCCAGAAATCTTTTCAGTTGACTTAGATTACAAAGTTGTAATCAGGAAATCTTTAGTTCTGTTGGGGCTAAACTAACAAAGACAATATTGTCATACAAGCCATCATTATTACCTGCCCTTTTGTTAATGCAGGGAAGCATGTAAATAGCTCTTTTTCAGCTCCAGAATTTTTATTTAAGCATTCCTAGAGATTTGTTTGTGTTCTAGTATTTTGGTGATTTAATATTTGTGTTAAATTATTTTTAATTACTTAATTTTAATTCATTGTATTTTTGGGCCATCGATCCTAAGTAAGATAAAAATATAAATCTGGTGATGTAGGAGGAAAAGTAAATTGTGCACAATAAGGTTTTTCTTGACAAATCAAAGTTTTATTTCTCTTTTGTGTCTTGGACTTGGCATACTATGGTTTTAATAATGAACTTTGCTACGTTGAATGTCAGCTGTTCTCTGTAGAGTATAAAATCTTAAGATTCTGACAAGTGTAAATAAGAATGGTTAATAAATTTCTGTTCGGAGTTCCACCTATAAGGCAAAAATCCTAAGTTCCAGCAGTAGTTTAAAGAGTGTTCTTTAATGAGCTCTATATTTCCAAAATGCTTTTCCTGTTTAAGGCTAGAAAAACAGTAAAAGTTTAAAGACTGATCACTCCTGCTTTTGTTTAGTCTACAGCAGCAATATTAATGTTGCCTTTGTGTTCTGGTGAGTGACTTAGGTGTAATTTTTCATTATATGTATTAAAGGTTGAATTATTTTGAACTCTGAACTTAGACCAGCCCATATGTGAACCCCAGCGTATAAACAACACAGTAACTTTAGGATCAAAATCACTCAATACCACTCATATTATTAAATGCAATCAAAGAATGTTGATACTAGAATTTAATATAAATTAGGAAAAAACTGTCAGTGAAATATTCATCAGTTTTTAAAGAAATAAGACATATTTAATCAACTTCATCGTAGCGTAGATAACCAAACTGCTTGGGTATTTCATCATTACCCTACTCTGTGCTGCTCTGAATTCTTCTCATCACCTTATTTTGTACTCTTCACTTTTTGTGTGTGTGTTTTTTTCTTAGAATTAGGAGGAAATGCTTGCAGTACAAACAACCATTTAAAGCATGGTGGAGGGCACCTGGGTGGCTCAGTCAGTTAATTGGCTGCCTTTGGCTCAGGTCATAATCCTGAGTCCTGGGATCAAGCCCCACATCAGGCTCCCTGTTCAGCAAGGAGTCTGTTTCTCCCTCTGTTCCTCCCTCTGCTCATGCTTGTTCTCTCTCAGATAAATAAATAAAATCTTAAAAAAAAAAAAAGTAGTGGGAAATCACATTGTTTTATGGTTGAATTTTTCTTTAAAGATTTACTTTATACAACAGTTTTAACTTTTTCTACTTCTATTTACTTCTATTCTTATAAGTAAAACTTAAGAGGAGTATGTTTCCCACTTGAGGCTCAGAGAGACAGCATTGGTCCACCTCACATTTATATTTAGTCGGGCATATAAGCTGATGCTGTTGTGATTTATAAATATGATTTAATAAACCATTTGGTAAATGCCATGACTGTGTCATACCAGAGCCAAAATATTTTATACATCAAGGAATCAGTGTAGTGGGAAACTATTGAGACTTAACACTTCACTTAACACTTCGCTGTTTAGTTCATGGGGATATTTTGTAGTACTTATAATTTGATGGCTGTTCATTATCAAGTCTTGTGACTTAGAGATAGGCCTAAGGTTTATGGCTTCTTTCTGTTTTCATGTATTTTATTATTTACTTCAAGATCACTGTGTAGATGGTAGAGTTCTTTGCTCAGTGGCACTTCAAGAAAAAGAGTCTATACTTGTATTAATATTTAAACAAAAATATGCTCTGTGTATTGCTAAGTTTTTAGGCATTTCTTGGGCAAATAATGATTAATTAAGATTATGATGTTTCCTGTGATGTATTAATTTATCTTCCCATGTCCAGGGCACATTGATTTTGAATATTAAAGAAGAGCTTCATCTATTCATTCATCATATGTGTTCTGAGTGACTGCTCTTGTTCTGGGTACTGAATACAAATATCAGTAAGAGAATGTCCTAGCTCTCTAAGAGCTCATAGTCTAGATTATTAATGACAATATAATACAATATAATCTTATATTGTGATAATAGAGTTTACTTTTTTTTTTTTTAAACAAATGTTCTGGGAACATAGAGGTAGAAGAGAGAGATTAGCTTTTACCTGGGGAAGGGGGAAATGGGCAATTGGGATAATACAGATGAGTAATGATTCATCAAGAGGAGAAGATTAAAAATGATTTTCCAAACTGAGAGAACATTATGTGTGGAGCATGGAATACAACAAAGTATGGCACATACTTCTCAAAGTTTGGTGACTGGAGGATATGTAAAGGAATGGTAGGAATAGGAGTAAGAAGGTAATTTGGGAACAGATTATGATGAACTTTGTGTGCCTTACTGAAGAATTTGTAGACCCCATTCTGTAGCTCATGGAGAGTCATTGAAGGTTTGTTAAGTAGCAAAGTGGATAGAGTTGTATTTTGTAGTAGGGTAGAGGAAGCATAGGGAGAAGAGAGATGGAGGCTAGGTCTTTCAGATATATTGAAATTAAGGTATCTTAAAATAGGAAGTAGAAAAAATAAATAGGGAGAAATCAAGACTAGATAAGTTGATAGTAGTGATCATTAGCGTATAATTAGTAATCAAGATACTGAGAGTAAACATGGGGATAAGGTGTTGCATAGTGAGAAAGAACATGGGCTCAGATGCCTAGTTTCCCAGCTGCCGCTTTCTAGCTATGTGACTTTGGGCAAGTTACTTTACCTTGCTGTGCCTCAGTTTCTTCCTTCATAAAATAAGGATAAAAATTGTCTAACTTATGGGGTGTCTGGTTGGCTCAGGTGGTAAGCACGGGACTCTTGATCTTGGGGTTGTGAGTTCGAGCCCCACATTGGGTATAGAGATCACTTAAAAAAGTAAACTTAAAAAAAAAAAAATTGACTACCTTACAGAGTTGCTGTGAGGATTGAATGAGTTAATATAGAGTCTCTTATTATTATTGTTACATGCTGTTATTTAGGGTTTAGAATAGGTGTTTTGTTTTCCCCCTTTGAAGTATTCTGTTAAGGAGACAGAAATGGCTGATCAATAGAAAGAAAGAGTATTGTAAGATGAGAGAGATTGGATTGTGTTTATCAATTAAGAAAAAGCAGCAATAGAAAAGTTACTCAAGGTACAAGTGATTGAATAAGATCCAGAATATATGGAAATGATTGTTAGCAGAGCACAGGTTGGTAGGTTAGCTCTGGATAGAAGAATATAGATATGTTTAGAAACCAGAAATGGAATAAAAAGGACTATCCATCCAGCAGCTGCTATTTTTCTCTGTGATCTTAAAGGCAAGACCATCTCCCTCAGATGGATAGAGATGATGGAAGTAATTAAGGGATTTGAGGAGAATTTTAAATATTTGGAATAATCTCTTAGGAGAAAGGAAAAGGGGACTGAGGATTGCCAAACTGCCAAGAGCCCGTGTGTGGTTGAAAACCAGAAATTTGAAAAGGAGACAATCTTTCAAGTTTAATTTCAGTTAAATTGAAAGAAAATTAAGGATATTTGTTAGGAAGATCTCTCTTTTAGGAAGTTACTTATATCAAGGTAAGTAATAAATGTATTTTATTATGGAATATATAAATAAAGCATTTCAAAAATTATTGCAGATAACAATTGTTAAGTAAAATTTCTATGAGAATCACCTTCCATACTTCAGAGGGGAGAATGCAGAATTACTATGCATTTAAACAAATACAGCTGCTCAAAGATAATATTTTCTGGGTGACAAACAACAGATGATTCAGTCACTCTATGATGGTCTTTTAATATATCGCTGATGAAAGAATCACATGCCAGAAAACAATTTATAGAATCAAACGAATAGTCCTCCCACTTTAGAATTAATAATGAGACTAATAGACATAGGTGCCTAGACTGCTCACTTAAATGAATTAAAAGCAGAATGAGACATTCACAAATAAGTTAAATAAATGTCTTCATAACAACATAGGGTTGCAGTTTTTCTGTATTAGGTAAGTTGCTTCAAGAGTTATTTCATTAGCTTTTTTCCAAATGCTCCTTTTAAAGTATTTATCCTATATTTTATTTATTAAACAGTGTTCCCATTTTTTAGCATGGAGGATTACCTTTAGAATACTTTAACGTGGTATACATTAATTTATATTACAAAAGATTATTAAATACCCCAATGTCAACTACTTGATATCTTTTTTTAAAAGTATTTTATTTATCTGACAGAGAGATCACAAGTAGGCAGAGAGGCAGGCAGAGAGAGAGGGGGAAGAAGGCTCACCCTGAGCAGAGAGCTGGATGTGGGGCTTGATCCCAGGACCCTGAGACCATGAGCTGAGCCAAAGGCAGAGGCTTAACCCACTGAGTCACCCAGGTGCCCCTTAATATCTTTTTAACTTGTGAGAAACTGAGTACTTATAGTTTGGATTCATAAATAGAAAACAATCAAAACTCTGAATGGGAGATTATTTGTCAATAATAGAGGAAGAGTGATTGGAAATAGAAATTCAGAGACTCTGGTGATAGTTTGTTTCATTTCCTCTCTGGTAACTACCCCAAATCTCATTTAATGCTTAACTTTTTTTCTTTTTTAACTTTTGATTGACAAAAATTTCAAGCATGTATAAAAGTAGAGAGAATAGCATTATGAATCCCCATGTAGCTGACTCCACCTTCAATAATTTTCAACACAGAATGCTTCACTTAATGCATACAGATTCCTGTGATGTCTTGGTGCCGGTATGAAAATTAGCTATATCTTAATTTTAAACATAGAAGAACCCATAGTAGCATCTAAAATTAAACATAAATTTGCATAAGCAGGTTTTGAAGAAGCCCCCGCCCCCATCCCCCATACTCTTAAGTGAGCATTTTAAAGCCATTGTTTTTATTGTTTTCCAGTTAGGGCCATTAAGGCATCATGATTCTAGGTTATTTATTAAATGAAAGATTGAAGTCAAGTCAAGAATATCTACTAACTACATGAGAAGAATTGAACTTATTTTGGGAATGCTAAACTTAGATCAGTTAAGGTCTGTCTTGAGAACATCTTTGACCCACTGAATAGTCCTTGTTACCCTGCTGAGAAAAACTCGAGAGAACTATTTTAAAATGCAGTCACCCTTAAAAGTATAGAAACAAAATTTAAATCAGAATGGCTTTCTCCTTTTTCTCCAGAAGATAAATGTAATAATTTGGGTTTCTAAAGTTTCTTAATGAAGGAACAAAAATATTAGAATTTTATTTTATGGTTAATTTTTCAGGAACACATTTCACTGTATTTATTTGAAAACCAAAAAACAGCTGGGTTAACTTTCCAGAAAAGTAATATGCAACTAGTTTTTCTATGTTTTTCATCTTTTATGTGAAACATGATGAAAGTTCCTGGAAAAAGTTACAGTTGTCAGAAATTGACCCATGTCAGCAGTTTTAGAGAACTAATTGAGTTTTTCACTGAGCTAAACATTAATGCAAACAGGAAGGCTGCATTCATGAGCATCACTTTGCTCAAAAGTAAAGAAACATGATATTAACGAGGGGCATAGTTTTCAACAGAACCTAATATAAATATGAGAGGAAGCTTCTAGTGTTTTTCCATATCCTACGTTACTATTACTACTGATAATTATGAAGTTAGAGGAAGCAGTTTTTGAAAAGAGAATGAGCAATGAGACAGGGAGAAAAGGCAAGAAATAAGTGGGCAATCTTCTGAATGGGGAAATTGATACAATGCATACTCAAACTAAGACCCATTTTTTTATTTAATGTTAAAAGTTAATTATTACAAAAAGAGAATACATGCTAAAATCTGCTGGCTTAGAAGAGTTTATTCCTAATAGAAACAAGATGCTGGAAGATAGCCAGGTTTGTGTGGTTATGGTGGCTTGTCCATATTTGGGTCTCCCAGTTATTTGTTAAGTTAAAAAATAAATACTAGGGAATAAAGCATTGCGAGTTTAGCCTTCGTGTGAACAAGTATGTAGTAGGGTAACTACTGTTTGTAGGACCATAGGTTGAATTATTATTTAAATCAGGACAAAGCTCCCCAAGTCAATAAAAACTTGTTTGTAAAAATAGCCCTGGAACTCATTCTTCTTGATCACCAGGTTGCATTGCTAGCAGATGCAGTTCTGAGAAAAGAGAAAAGTCAAATTAAATTGACTGGGATCATATTGGGCTCCTTGTTAGTATGCTGAAAATATTTGCTAGGTGGGGAATATTGCACTCGTCTGTTGACCATGACATTATGATTCTACTGATGGATAGTATAATGAGGTTCAAGACTGAAAATAGGAAGCTTCTGATCAAGAGAGAACCCATCATTGTCTTCCCTGGGTAAGATCCATCAGCATAATAAGGGCTAATTATGATGCTGATTTTGTTGTTGTGTACACGGATATATTCATTATTCTGTAAAAACAGAGGACTTACTTAAAGAGTAGGATCAAAGTGTTTCTCATATTAATGATAGGAATGAACCTAGAAAACTATGTCAACTTTAGCTTCACCTTACTCTCAACTTCTTAACCTCTTGGCACTAATGAAAACAAGTCACACCATTGCAGTCTGTAACCTTGCTGACACCCAGAAGACTGGATGGTCCCTTTAGCAAGCTGGTTGTTAGGGGAACATTATTGCCAGGAGCATCATTCCTGCTTCTGTTGACACTGCTGTGGCTATTGGCAGGTACTTACTGAGTTAAATGGGAAGCTCGCCAGCATGATACCCTTTCCCTGATGACCAACAGGCAAACCTGCCAGGTTCCAGAAAGTAAATAGAGCAAGTATCTGCTAGACCCATAACCTGTGATTTCCTTTTGCTGCTGTAACTGGTATTCCCCTTAATACTTAAACAAGTTCACTTACTGGTATGGTAGTGATTTGGCCATGACAACCATGCTATTGACATTAGGGGCTTAGGGTCTCTATCCCTATAGTAATAGCCAGGGACCATCTCTCTTAACTTTTCCCTCTTTATCTTCCCTCTCCCAAAACACACCATAGAAAATTCCTGTTTCAGATCTAAACCTTTTGCCAGATTTTTATAGGGGTGGGATAAGGGACAGAGATATTTCCGTATTCTGTGCTATTAATTAAATTTGCACTTGGCCCAAATTTCATAGGTTGGGACAGAGTAAGTATTGATATCAGTCTAATATTTTAAAAAATATTTTATTTATCCATTTATATGACAGAGAGTGAGCACAAGCAGGGGGAACAGCAAAGAGAGGGAGAAGCAGACTCCCTGAATGTGGGGCTTGATCCCTGGACACTGGGGTCACAGCCAAGCTGGAGGCAGATGCTTAGCCAACTGAGCCACCCAAGCACCCCTCTAATATGTTTTTATAGCCAAAAAGATACATTAAATCTCATAATAATCAGGAAAAGAACTTGGGAGGTGGAAGAAAGAAAGAAATGAAGAGAGAGAGGGAAGATTGTATTTTTGGGTAAACTCTGAAACTCCTGCCCTTAGACTATTTCATTTGATTCCGGTCATAGCATCTCAAGTGAAACTTTGTCAATAACAAAGGGAATTGGAAAGGAGTGTGAGAAGGATGAGCAAGTTCATTCTGTATTTGGTATTTTAGAGTTGGAAAGAAACAAATTTAGGAAAATCGAGAAGTATAGAATGGCTTTCTTAAGGATTAGCAAACTACAGGAACTTGCTATTCTAAGAGGTATGTAACATAGGGATGGCTAAAATAATCCCATTAAGTGGGATATTTTATGCAGCCTTACAGTTAAGTGCTAAAGCCTATGTTTTAACATATATATATGATATATATATATATATATATCATATATAAGCCTATAACAAGATACCAAATTATACATACACCTTAACAGTGTTTGTGTAAAAACAAATATGGATAGAGACTAAAAGGGAATATAACAAAAATATAAGGGCTGTGTTAGGTGGAGTGGAAAATTGTAATTTGTAAGACTTGGCATTGTGGGGGGAAAAGTGATAACGTATCAGGAAGTGTCTGTTGTTTGGAATTATATAGAAATCATTAAGGATAATAATGTGCCTAATCCCATGGCAGAATGCCCCATTCCCATCAACGAAGAAGCATGTATTTTCCACTAGCAACAGTTTCTTAACTGTACTTCTTGGGAAGTGGAGAGATGTGGGATAGAGTGAGAGAATAAGAAGATTCCTGGAATAAATTTAATCTTATGCTTTGATAACCATGTGCCAACCTCTGCAGAAATATGTTTCTTATGGTAATCAAGGAATAAGGGGATTCTCTAATTTTCTCCCGAGAAGTGATTTTATTTTTCAGGCTGAGAGTAGAGAGAAGAAAGATGAGAACAGGAAAGAGAAACTAGTACCTGTATCAGCTCATGACCTTGCTGTTAAAAATGAGGGACCTGAGACTGAGAGGGTTTTGTTTATTTTTTATATATTTTATCATTCTAGATTTATCTGAGAAAAGCCTCCTGAGAGCTTCCAAATATCCAGGAACATAGTTAGAGGGATATTTGAGATACTATGAAGGGCATGAGTTTTTAACTTCTGAATTATGAGATGTCTCTAAACTCAAAAGAGAGAAGGTGCTCACTGTTAAGCTCAGCAGTGATCTTGCACAATGCTGGACTTGATGTACTCGTGTCTACTCAGACTACTGAAAGTGAAGAGGTTGGTTTACAGAGTGACTAACTAATATTGCATAGGCTTTCTTCTAGCGTAAAGAAAAGAACACGGCTCCCCAACCGTGAACAATAATACACCATTTTTACAGGTGGTTCTTTTGCTTTGTTATCTTCAGCTCATGTGGTATCTGGTATTTATAAACTGTTCTACTTGTATTATTTTTATACTATTGGGCAGTGTTAGTAGAATAGCAGTTGTTTTTTAAATATCTGATACTTGCAATAAATAGTTTTGAAATGATATTGGATAATTTTAACTCAGTTTGACTTAGTTCCATTTTGTGCTTTGGTTGGATTACTTTTAACTGATTTTTGAGCCATCCTTTTCTGTTGAAGGTTGATTGAAATTTTGATACATTGGCAGGGTGAGTAGTCATTTTCTTTTCCTTATCCCCACAGAATATAAAGACTGATGGGTTTTGTTGTTTTGGTTTGTTTTTACTAGGAATGAGTTAACCATGTTACGGAGCACTTTCTTCCAACTATGGATATGGTTATAAAAACCTTGGGAGTTTAGGAAGGCAGACAGAAATAGCATTTTTAGTATCAATTAACACCTAAAATTTGAGCTTATTAAAGATGAATGTGTCACTAAAAAAAAAAAAAAAAACCAACAACAACAACATTGGGAGTACCCTTCCTAGGGCAAGCAAATATGCTGTATGAAAGAGGAACACATTTTAGAGAACAGTCAATTCCAACTTTGCTAGATAGCTTTGTATATTGGTGTCAGTGATGGTTTCTAAAATGTGTAACTGGTTGGAACTTCACACTTGAAAAACAGCAAACATAAAAATTTCAGTATAAAGAAAAACTCACTAAAACTATTTCCTGATTGCATGACATAATTTTATAGTTTGATTTCATTATATTTCTTTTCATTCCTTTACTTAACATTGAGTACTTCTTGTGTGACAGGCCCTATGTTCACTGCTAGGAGTGTAATGGTGAGCATCTGCTTAGAGTCTAGTAATTAATGTCTATGTTAATTACTAATTAATTACATAATTAGTTATTAGTGTCTATAGACATTAATCAAATAAACCATCTAAAACAGAAAATTGCATCTGTGACAAGTGCTACAAAGGAGAATCATAAGAGGCCATAAGAAGGAATTTAAACTGGTTGAAGATTTAAAAAGGCTTCCTTTTTTATTTTTTAAAGATTTATTAGAGAGAGAGAGAGAGGGGGCAGGGGGCAGGGGCAGAGGGAGAGGGAGAGAGAAACTCAAGCGGACCCTGTGCTGAGCACAGAGCCAGTCCAGGGGCTTGAGATCACGACTTGAGCAGAAACCAAGAGGGGTGCTAAACTGACTGTGTCAGCCAGGTGCCCTTGGAAAGGCTTTCTTGAAGTGAGGCTTGAGTGTTAAGAGGTTTCTTCAGCTGGACGGTATTTGAGTGAGTGCTAGAAAGGAATTGTTTCCATTCCAGAGATGGTGGAGGGCAGAGGCACCTAGTGGCAGGAGAGCGGCCTGGTGAGCAGCATTAGGCTGGGAGAAAGACAGAATGGCCCCAGTATATGGAGTGAAAGCTGGGAGTGATGTGTGAGGAGTCCGGAGAAGTAGGTGGATTTGGGTAGCAGTTACATAGGTAGTTTTGTTTGGGAGTATTCATCAAGCTGCCTTCTTTGATACACTTTTCTGTATGTGCGTTATACTTCAAAAATGAGGTTTGAGTGCACTTGAATGAACAGTTTAAGGCTCCAGAGTTTTATACAAAAGAGCGCCTTGGAAATCCCTTATATCCACTTCTAGTCACAACTCCCGCTTTACCAAGGGCTTCCACCACCGCAGGTAAATTTTGTCTGTTCCTAGTATCATATAGTCAGCATCACAGTATTTAGGAGTTTACATCTGGCTCCTTTTGCTCCTTTTGTAGTTATGAGATACTTCTGCATTTGCACATGGTGGTAAAATGTGCACTTTTATTGTAGTATAATATTCTATGTATGGATATACCTTAGTTTGCTTGTTTATTCTACTCTTGATGGTCATTTGGGTTATTTCCAGTTTAGGGCCCTTACAGAAAGTGCTGCTATAAATACATTGATGTATCTTTTGGTGTTACATATGTACCTATTTAGGAATGTGTATAGGAATCAAATTGCTAAGTTATAGGGTATGCCTGTGCTAGCTCTAGTAGGTACTACCATATAGCTTTCCAAAATGGCTGTACCAATTTATACTCCCATGAACAACATATAAGAGTTCCAGTTGTTCTCCGTCCTTGCCATCTCTTGTCATTAACAGAAAGAAAAAAGTAAGTCATTCTGGTTTATGTAGTGTTGGGCATATGGTTTTAATTTACATTTCTCTGCTGATATTGAAAATTTTTCATATTTTTTTGGCCATTTTGATATTTTTTTGGGGGGAATAGTGCCTAGTAAGGTCTGTCGCCTGTTTTTCTATTTGATTTTCTCTCTCTGATATTGACTTAGGAGTTCTTTATGTTTTTGATACAAGTCTTTAGTCAGGTACATGTACTGTAGTCACCTCCTTATCTGTGGGGGATGTGTTACAAGACCCCAGTGGATGCCTGGCACTATAGATACTGAACCCTGTGGTTTTATTACAGGATAAAAACCCATGTGGTTTTTATCTTGTAATACATACCTGTGATAAAATTTAATTTATAAATTAGTCGCAGTAACAAAATATAACAATAACTAATAGTAGAATTATAATAGTATACTGTAATGAAAGTTATGTGAATATGGTCTCTCTCTCTCAAAATATCTTACTATACTGTATTTACCCTTCTTGTGATGGTGTGAGATGATAAAATGCCCACATAACAAGATGAAATGAGATGAATGACATAGGCGTGGTGCGGTGGTATTAGGCTACTTCTGTTGACCTTCCAATGATATGTCAGAAAGGAGGATCATGTCCTTCCACACATTGTGGTTGACTGCAGGTAACTGAAACCAAGGGAATCCTAAAAAGGGGGACTACTGTAGTGCAAATATCTTTAGTCTATGGTAGAAAAGTATCTTCAACTTTTTTGATTAAACAAACTTTATACTGGCAGTTCTTTTTGTTTTATTTCCATGATTAGGTAAGGTGTTTTTATGCCTTGTTTAGGGAATCTTTCCCTAATCCCAAGTCATAAACATACTCTCCTTTGCTGTCTTTTAGAAGCTATAATTGTTTATTCACACATTTAGATGGACACTTACAATTGATTTTTTGCATGGTGTGAACTAGAGGTAAAGATTAACTTTTTTTCCCCAAATGGAAATTCACTGGTCCCAGTATTATATATTGAAAAGGCCTCATTATATCGCATTGTCATTTTTGTTATAAATCAGGTGGCCATATATATGTCAGTCTGTTTCTGAATTCTCTTATTTCTACCATGGGTTCACTAGAGCACTTTTTAAATTATTGCAGCTTTATAACGAGTTTTGCTCTCTGGTAGTGTAATTTCTCTACCTTTGTACTGTACAAGTGCCATGGCTGTTTTCAGCTATCTTAGAATCAAGTTGCCAGCTTCTACAACAATAATCTGGGATTTTTATTGAGATTACACTGAATCTATAGATTAATTTGAGGAGAACTGACATCATTACAATATTGAGTCTTTAATATATGAACATAGTATTCCCTTCATTTATTTGGATCTTCTTTAATACCTCTAAATAATATTTTGAGGTTTTCTATGTAGAAGTCATGCACATATTTCTTTTAGCTTATCTCTGAGTGCTTTTTGATGTTACAGTGATGTTTATTAGTTTGCTAGAGCTGCCATAACAAAGTACTGCAGAGTGGGTGGCTTACACAACAGAAATTTATTTCCTCGTAGTTCTGAAGGCTAGAAGTCCAAGATCAAAGTGTCCGTAGGGTTGGGTTTATTCTGAGGCTTCTCTCTTTTGCTTACAGATGACACTTTTCTCCCTGTATCTTCTTCACATAATCTTTCTTCTGTGTCTGTAAGCTTGTCTATGTTTTAATCTCTTCTAATAGGATATCAGCCAAACAAGATTAGGGCATATCCACATGACCTCATTTTATTTTAATTACCTCTTTTAAGACCCCATCTCCAAATACAGTCACATTCTAAGGTTCTGAGGGTTAAGGACTTTAACATATGAATTTTAAGGGGACACAATTCAGCCCATAACACAATGGTATAAAATTATTTGTTGCTGAAATGTAGACATAAAATTTCTTTTTGAATATTGTTCTTATATATAGTGATCTTGCTAAATTCACATATTAATTCTAAAAGTGTTTTCTATTAATTATTTTGGACTTTCTCCATAAACAATCACGTTACCTGTGAATAATGACTTTTATTCCTGATCTCAGAATAAAGCCTTTAGTATTTCACAATTAACTAAGATATATGCTACAGGAATTTTGTAGATACTTTTTATCTGATTAAGATAGCTTTCTTTCTATAGCTCATTGTTCATTTGTTGAGTTTTTTAATATGTTTTGTTTTAAAACATTTTATTTATTTAAGAGAGGGAGAGAGAGAATCTTAAGCAGGCTCCATACCCAGCAGGGAGCCCAAGGTGGGCTCCATCTCACACTTCTGAGATCATGACCAGAGGCAAAATCAAGAGTTGGATGCTTACATCAGTGAGCCACCCAGGTGCCCATTTGTTTTGTTTTTAATCCTGAACTAACTTTGAAGCTCATAGACTATTTGAATGTTAATTGTTGCTATAATAGAGAAAAGTTGATAGGATTTACTGATGGATAATTTTGATATGGAAAATAGTAGAAGAGAGGAATTTTTTGTTTATTGGAAATTGGAGTTTTGTGATGTCTCCTAGTTTCTGTAAATTTGAAAAGAATGATTTGGAGGAAACTGGGAAAATTAGTTTGAAGTATGAGTTCATTGAAAAAGTTAAAAACTTAGCTATCTACTCTTTCAGAATCTCTAGATATTTATCATCAACATTTTACTATTTTTAACACAATTTTTGATTCTTTAGTTTTTGCTACACAGATATCCAGTGTTGTTATGTAATTTATTTTCATTTACTAATGCAAATAACTGCTCTAGTTTCCTTTAATTTGGAGTTTGGTGCTCCAAAATAGTGAGAATGTACAAAAGATTAAACTGTGCATTGCACAAATTGTTATCATTTAGAGCCATCTGGAAATCATTATAAAGTATGTCACATCATGACATAGATGCATGACAAGGAGTAGTCATAATGGTAGCTATAATAATAGTAGTAAAAGTAGTAATAACTAAAGGTAATATTCTTGAGCAATTAAAAATTGCCTGCTCTGGGGGCACCTGGGTGGCTGAGTTGATTGAGGGTCCAACTCTTGATATTCACTCAAGTCATGATCTCAAGGTAGTGAGATTGAGCCCCACTGGTTCCACACTCAGTGGTGAGTCTGCTTAAGATTCTTTTCCCCTGGGGCTCCTGGGTGTCTCAATGGATTAAGCCTCTGCCTTCGGCTCAGGTCGTGGTCTCAGGGTCCTGGGATCAAGCCCCGCATCAGGCTCTCTGCTCAGCGGGGAGCCTGCTTCCCCCCCTCTCTCTGCCTGCCTCTCTGCCTACTTGTGATCTCTCTTTCTGTCAAATAAATAAATAAAATCTTTAAAAAAAAAAAAAAGATTCTCTTCCCCTTCTTTTGCCCCTCCTCACACCTCCAGTGTCTCTCAAATAAATAGTCTTTAAAAAAAAAATAGCCCGCTTTTGAGCAGACACTGTTCTATGTGACTTGCATGCATTAACAAATTCCTTACAATAACTATCACAATACTATTTTATCCATCCTTTCTACAGATTAGAAGACTGAGGCACAGAAAGATAAGTAATTTGCTTCAGCCCACACAGCTAATAAATGATGGAGTCATAATTTGAACCCAGAAAGTTGGCTTCAGAGCTTTCTCTAGAAGGCTGGGGTATGTTATGCTGAGATAGAAATCTTTAATTTTAATAGAATCTTAAAATAGATGGATAATAATACATTTTAATCTCAGACTAAAAAATATAGCAGGAGCAACAAAAATGTTGTTAAAGTTCTTCCACATAAACTGTAAGAGCTCTCCACATTAAGACATCATATTTGCCCCCATACATGTGCTGTGTACACTGTTCCTCCTTCCTGTCTTTCCTAGACCATCTAGTCTGACCCTCACGCCAACACTCTTCCTACCCCAAACTATTTCACATGCTCTGGATATCAACAAAGCTCTCATGCAGTGAAATTAGATATAATGATGAATCATACTCCTAAGTTTCCAAATGATAAAATGGAGTTGAATAATTTAATCTCTAAAATTCTAGAACGACTAGACCTAACCTAATAAGACTCTTAAAATGACTGTAATGACCCTTTAGGTATCCTAGAATGTCCCATTCTGCTCCTGTCTCTTGATCCCATTGAATATGTTTTCCTTCAGGTATTATATGTATGAGATAAAAGCTTTTTTGTGTTGTTTTAAATCCAATTCTTTTTGTTATTGTTTCATTACTAAAATTTTTACTGCTTTCTATTCTTTTTTTTTTTCAGTACATGTATCTTTGGGAATATTACTATTAGTTCAACAAATGAGCCTGGGAGTCTAACCATTACTTAAAATAGATTTGTAAAGCATAACTTTTTTGTGAGTTGAAGTTGGCACACATTCTTCACACAACACACATACAGTTGATATTTCTGGCTATTTAATTCATATATTTAGAAATAGTGAGTGAACCAATTAGCTTTGTTTTGTCTGTGACTATAGATTAAATTTAACCATGGAGAACTATCTCAAATATGTTTTATTTTGTTTGCAGATGAGAGAATGTTGGTAGATCAGCATGAATCTACTATTCTTGGATAAAGAACTGAAAAGTTAATGGCCTTCTCATAGTAGGAAATAGAGCCACCTTTTTTTAAATGTTAAAGATAGCAATAAAAATCAGATCAAAGTAATTTACACATTCAGATCTATATTTGTAAAGTTCTATATATTATCTAGGAAACCAAAATACTGGAATTAATTACTCATTTTTTTCAATACCTTTACTCTGTTGTACATACCTGGACTCAGGCCAGTCTGCCAGGGTTTAAATCCTTATGCCATATGGCCCTAATAGTTCTTGAGCAAGTTTCTTAGTTCCTCTTGCTTCAGTTTTCTTATTTGTAAAATTAAAAGCAAAAGAACATACCTTATGAAGTTACAGTGAAGGTTAAATAAGATAATACATGTAAGAGTCTTAGCAGAGAACATGCATTAATTTAACAGCTCTAATTGTTAACAGTGCTCTCAAACTTGAAAATCTATCAGTGGTAGTCAGGGAAATATCCTTTGTGAGAGAAAAAAATGTTTCTGAGTCTTAGGAAATCTTATTCCTGTGGTTTGCTATTACTGATGAAGAGGGAGAGAAATTTTATGGAATACCTCCTAGCAATAATTTGATAATTTTTTTTATCAATGATAAATAAATAATTTGATAAATAATTTTCATTTGTTTCCTGGTGAATATTTTCATGACTGAATGAAAAACTCGAGTAACCTAATAGGTGAATTAATTATCTTCTTTCACTGGCCTCATGTTTGATGTTGACCATGGCAGGCCAGATGATTAATTGAAAATGCTACTGAGGAAGTGATTATAGGAAGAACTTGAAAGAACTTTGTTTAGGACACTAATTTCAGAAACAGTCTACTTGGTAGAAAATTTTTCTTTATCTGTGAATCTAGTCATTTTACTTTGGACCAAGTCATATAGTCAGCTAACCTTATGGTGTTCTTGTTTCCTCTGTGCCAGGAACAGTATGTAGATATCCATTAACTTTCTCTTCCCTAGCATTGTACAGACTTTTATCTGTCTACATTCTTCCATTCTTTAAAAAAAAAAAAAAACATATATATATATATATATATGTCTTTAAACTCCCTAAGCAAGCTGAGATGGCACAGTGTGTTTAAACAATGTGGATTTCGTCAGACATCACATTCTTCCAGATATATTTTTCCAAGTGGAAAGATGGCTCAACATTTTCTATTATTATTTTAGATGAAATGTTCTGCAATATGTTGTTGACATTGTACTGAAGTAAATACTGTATGCTCAAGTCTCTCAGGGACCCTCATGAAAATGAGATGCATGTCCCAGGAGGCTATCTTAGAAAAGAGAAATTCTAAATAAAATACCATGAATGAAGTGGCACATAAGAATTTATTATGAGAAAATATTCTTTCCTATAATACTGGACCTAAAGAAGAGGAAATGTTGACACAGCAAATTGCTATCCTTATATGGCCCTATGTGGTCACATATACATAATAATTCATTTTTTTTCCTTTTTCAGTCAAATATACTGAAGGTATTTGTTTTAAAGTGATGGAACATAGTTCATTTATTAGCTACATTTCACATTCATTTGATCTGCTACACATCTCTCCTCATGACTGGCAATTCAGGCTGACTTTTCTGTTTTTTAGTTTGTTTTTCTTTAAGAGTACTAAGAAGAATTCGCACCAGTCTCAGACTTGACTGGTAAGTGAAGTGCCAATTAACTCGAGACTTGAGGTGTGGTTGAGAAAAGGCTAGTGAGCCTGGAATAGATTTAGTCCAAGTAGAGAGGTAGTTAACTGCCCAGTCTTCTCTTAGCACTGACTGTTTTCTTTAAGTTTGGGTGGCTCTTCTGCATGAAGGGCATTCCTTCTGGGCTTATGCATTTTCAACCTTTTTCTCTAATTGTTTATTTGCCAAAAATAAAGTATTTCTTTTTGCAGTTTTTTAAAAAGTAATTATTATTAGGTTTTTAAATTCAGATGAATGATAAAGAACATCTTGGAATCCCATAATCCAGATAAACCTTGTTAATGTATTAAAAAACAAACATTATTAGATAATAGAACTGTACATGAAGGTAGACTTTGTTTTTCATACTCCCAAAGCCAAACATTTAATAGTTTTTGTATATTGCACTGGAAAAAATGGTTTTCATATTTAGTCTTTTAGTTTGTAAACAAAAGGAATCTCATTCTATGTACTATTGAATACCTCAGCTTCCCCCGCTCCCCCCCACACTTAATATATTATGGATATCTTTCCAGATATTTGCTCTGGGGTAGATATTTTTGATGTCTCTTCAGAGAAATTTAAACATGAGGAAGATACAGGCCCTTTCCTTCATAAATTTAGAGTATAAGTTTTGGTTATAACTATAGTTAATATTTATTAATATACATAATATTCTGTGTGTGTAATATATTAGTTGGGTTTCTGGTTACAAGTGACAAACCAAGTTAAGCTAGGTTAAGCTAGAAAAAAAGTGCTTTAAGGAAGGAAGGGAATCTCATGAAACTAGGATTAAGGTTTGGAACACTTTCAAAACTTTCTGTTTCTCTTTGTTTATCCACTCTATTTTCTCTCAATAGATTGATTTTCCAGATCCACAGGTCTTGTAGTAGAAAACATGGCTGCTAATAGTTTCCAAGGTTATAACTCTTTTCAAGAGCCCATTTTAGGCTGAGATTGAAATCTCTTAGTTCCAATTTCACATTTCTGAGAAATCAACTACTGCACAGCTTGGAGTGCCCATTATTGAACCAATTAGTTATTGTCATGGGGACTGAATCATCTTGTAAAAAAAAAATTGCTGTGGTTACCACATAGATAGTGGGTGGGCAGTTTGCAGAAAAGAGATACTGGACAGACAACTAAATATGTATTTACTCCACTCATTGAAATTACAAGTTGTTCAGTGATTTTATATCTTGCTGTGCACAAAGTTACAGTATCAATCTTGTATTTTTAGGGAATTTAACAAAATTCAAGTCTCATTATTTCTGAATTACAGTATCTCTGGTACTCAACCAGATTTTTAAATTCCATTTTTATTACAATTTCCTTTCCTTATCATTTTTCTCTTTTATAGTTCCACAGAACTATATTTCATATAATGTGAAGTGTATTCCTTTTTCCTTTTTTCTGATATTTAATTACTTAAGGCAGCTAGTGATTTGTGATCTCCTGAACTCCAGAACTACCTAGAGAAGGACAGTGGGTACTGGGAAGGGCCCTGGACTACCCCAGCTGTAGTCTGGGTGTGAGCTTTAAATTCGCCATCTTCTCATCATTATCACTAAAATCTTAATTTAGCAGGATCTAAATTTAGCAGTCCTATAGTAAACTATTAAATTCATCACAAACTATTGTGAGAAGGATTGAATAAGATATGATGTATGAACTTTCTTCATAAATTCAGAAGTGTGCTATCCAAAGAAGTTATTATTAGACATTTGACTCTGACGCAGAGTGAAGCATGGGAAAAGGAAGTCTTACCTTACCAACTGATCAGAGATTAATGAAGGCATGTGATGTGGTAGAAGAACAAAAGATAGTTGAAAAGAACAGTTGGCCACGTTATGATATGTATAAATATGAAATTAAATTGGCTATTAAAGATTGTTTATATCTGAAGATGGTTCATGCTGATGTTTTGAGCAGGGGATGAACCATAAAATAAATTTATCTTCACAACAACCTGAGAGTTAAGACCACCTACTTATTTTGGCATGGTAACATATAATGACACATGAATTGTGCAGTAATGATTTAAACATTAATAAGACAACACAAAAAATCTCAATCCCCTTCACCAAGAATTCCTAATTCAAAAATTTTGATGTATTCCCTATGTGCCATCCAACGCCCATCCCTCTCCTTAGCACCATGGAACTCTTTGGTTCTATTGCATACTAGCTATGTGACCTTGGACAAGTTATTTAACCTCTATGTGCCTCAGTTTTCTTATCTTTAAAAATTGTGAAGTAGTAATATCTACCTCAGAGGATTGTTGTGAATGTTAAATTATATTAATACATGTTAAGTGTTTAGAATATTGTCTCCTGTGTGGTGAATGGTCAATAAATGTGCAGATTACCAGGTTTTTTTCATCTAATGATATTCCATTATCTTGCTACTTTGTAGAAACTTTTTTACATTTAGTTTCTGAAGATAGTATTTTCTCTTTGTTTTTGAGCTTTTTGTCATGAGAATTTTCAGACTTACATCGAAATAGAATAAATAGTGTAACTAACCCAGATACCAATCACCTGTTGCATTTGGCAGCCTCTAAAATGGCCCTCAGTGATCTGTGCTTCCTTGTGTCTGTGGCCTTTTGCGATATTCTTTTTTTGCATGTGGGCTGGACCTAGTGACTTAACTTCTAACAGAAAGAATACAATAAAAGTGATGGGATGTCACCCAAGATTAGGTTACAAAAAGACTGGTTTTGGGGGCACCTGGGTGGCTCAGTTGATTAAGCGACTGTCTTTAGCTCAAGTCATGATCTCAGGGTCTGGGATCGAGTCCCACATCAGGCTTCCTGCTTAGCGGGGAGCCGGCTTCTCATTCTTCCTCTGCCCCTACCTCCACTTGTGCTCTCTCTCTCTTTCTCAAATAAATAAATAAAACCTTTAAAAAGAAGAAACAAAAAAAGACTGGTTTTGTTTGTTTTATCTTGTGTACTTCCTTTCCTGCTCTGTTGCTCAATCACTTTGAAGGAGGTCACCATGGCAAGGAACTGAAGAAGGCCTCTGGCAACAGTCAGAGTCACCATGTGAGTGAGCTTGAAAACAGATCTCGCCCCTCTTATATCTTCAGATGAGATCACTGCCTTGGCTACAGCAGGACTGCAGCCTCGTGAGAGCCCTTATATCAGAGGTGTCCAGCAAAGCTGTACTTGGATTTCTAAAGCACAAAATCTGCAGAATAGTAAATACTTCTTGTTTTAAACCAGTAAGTTTTGGAGTAATTTCTTATGCAGCAATAGAAAACTAATATAACCAGCTTTAAAAATTTTCAGGATATTGCCAAACTTGTTTCATCTATAGCTCACTGCTCCTTATTCCTTGTTGATGGTTTGTTTTTATAGCTTTATTGAGGTATAATTTACAACATGCTATAAAATTTACCCATTGTGTAATATAAATTTCCTGTAACTATATAGTGTAATGATTTTAGTAAATCTACAGAGTTGTGCAGTCATCACCATAATCCAACTTTAGAACATCTCTATTCCAGCGAGTTTCTCTGTCATTTGCATTCAACCCTTGCTCCCATATCTCAAACCCAGGAAACCTACTTAATCTTAATCTGCATTCTGTCTCTATGAATTTGCCTCTTCTGAACATTTCATATAAATGAAGTAATCTAATATGTAGCTTTCTGTGTTTGGTTTCTTTCATTTACCATGATGTTTTTTGGTTCATCCATGTTGTACATATTTCTTTATTTCATTCCTTTTTATTGCCAAATGGCATTCCATTATATACATATGCCACATTTTGCTTATCCATTCAACAATTAATGGAAAATGAATTGTTTCCAGTTTGGGGCTAATACATATATATATAATGGTGCTATGAACATTCACATGTAAATTTTATGTACATGTATTTTCATTTCTCATTTGTAGACACCAGAAATGGAATTGCTGTGTATAAGGTAAATTTATATTCAACTTTCTAAGGAATTGCCAAATTGTTTCCAAACGTGATTGCACCATTTTACATCCCTACTCACAGTGAATGAGGGTTTTAGTTTCTCTACATTCTCCTCACTACTTGTTATTGTCTCTCTCTTTTTTAAAAATTTATTTATTTGACAGAGAGAGATCACAAGTAGACATAGAGGCAGGCAGAGAGAGAGAGAGGGAAGCAGGCTCCCGGCTGAGCAGAGAGCCCGATGTGGGGCTCGATCCCAGGACCCTGAGATCATGACCTGAACCGAAGGCAGAGGCTTAACCCACTGGGCCACCCAGGTGCCCCAATTGTCTCTCTTTTTGATTGTAGACATTTAAATGGGTATGAGTGGAATCTCATTGTGGTTTTAATATGCATTTCCTTAATGACTAAAGATGCTGAGCATCTTTTTATATGCTTACTAGCCATTCATTTGTCTTCTTCAGTAGAATATTTATTAAAATCTTTTACTCACTTTTTAGTAGTTGGTTGTATTCTTATTCAGTTTTAAGAAGTCTTTATAAAGTGTGTATATAAATCTTTTCTCAGATAAATGGTTTGCAAGTATTTTCTCTTAGTCCATGGCTTATCTTTTCATCTTTTGAGTATGAAATTTTAAAATATGAGGAATTCTAAATTTGTAATTTTTTTTTCATGAATTTTGCTTTTGGCATTTCTTTAAAGCTAAGGCCATTCAGATTTTCTCTTGCATTTACTTCTAAATGTTTTAGTTTTATCACTTACCTTTACATTTGAGATATAAATGTACTTTTTATTTGTTGTTTTGAATATGGTGTGAGGTTAGTGTGCAAATTAATCACTGTGCATATGGACATCCAGTAGTCTCAGTACTATTTGTTAAAAAATTATCCTTTCCCCCATTGAATTGCCTTGGAAATTTTGTCAAAAATCAATTAGCCATAAATTTAAAAGTTTGTGTTTAGGCTCTCTTCAAATTCAGGTTTGATTTTTTTAATTTAAGAATGCCTCACAAATGGTTTTATGTTCTTCCATCAGGAGATGTATAATGTCTAATTACGTCTCTTTCTTGTGGTGTTAACAACTATTGATGATCATTACTTATATTTATTTATTTAAAAGGATTTTGCAAAATGGTGATAGTAGTGATTCTGTCATTCCTTCTTTATTTATTAGTTGGAATATTCTATAGAATCATCCCTTTGCCTATTATTTGGTTACCCAGCAGTTACCAAGTGATAGGGTACATATGGGGAAAAGAAGACAAATTCTTGTTTCTTATTTCAAAAATAACCTTTTCTTAAAGACAATGTCCATTCTTAAATATAAAGTGGTTTAGGTTTTCTTATTCCATTATTTTAGTGGAATTCTTAGGTTAAATATTAGTATGGTGTACGTAAAGTATGATAGTGCTTATTTTAAACATTAAGCATTTTGTTTAAGAATAAAAATATTAACTACTATAGGTTTTACAGGTATTCCAGAGGCATTGCTGTTTATGTGGTTGGTATTGGATAAAAACCTCTAGCCTTTAGATTTAATCGTCCTGTTTGCTCATTGGTACCTCATCACTGCAGAATAATTTTAAGTCTCAGGAGGCTTATATTCAGTTTTAAATATAAGTCATCATCAGGCTTCTGATGGAAGTCATCCTTACATAGGATTTCCTGAAAGAATTATTTATAAGCAAATGTTCTGCAAATATCTGACCTTTTAAAATAAAAAACAAAATGCATCTATTGGGCTGCCAATAATCATCTACCTGATACTAGATTTTTTTAGGTAATATTTTTATAAAGTCTTCTTAATGACTTGAACCCACCCTAGGAGTAAAATTTGATTATTGCTATAAAATTAAAAAAAATTATCTAAGATTAACTTCTATTTTGTTTTCTTCAAAGTTTAATATGATTTACATCTGTCATCACATATCAAAAATAAATATTATCATTAGAGTAATTTTTAAAAAATTTTTTACTATTCAGAAAAATAAATTTAAAAACAGTAAAGTTTATTTAGACTCTAGTAACAAATACATTATTTTAATATATGACATTATTCTTATTTTCCTTTCAGTTACTTGTAGAGGATGGACCTACTATTGGAATTATAGAGTCTTGATAATTTTCTTTTCAATTAGAATTTCTAATACTTACAAATAATTATGTTTTTAATTTTTATTTATTTTTTATTTTTTATTGTGTTGTGTTAGTCACCATACACTACATCATTATTTTTTGACGTAGTGTTTCATGATTCATTGTTTGCATATAACACCCAGCACTCCATGCAATCCATGCCCTCCTTAATACCCATCACCAGGCTCACCCCCACCCCCCAAAACCCTCCATTTGTTTCCCAGAGTCCATGGTCTCTCGTGGTTTGTCTCCCACACCAATTTCTCTCCTTTCATCTTTTCCTTCTCCTAATGTCCTCCATGCTATTCCTTACATTCAACAAATAAGTGAAGCCATATGATAATTGACTTTCTCTGTTTGACTTACTTCCCTTAGCATAATCTCCTCTAGTCCCATCCATGTTGATGAAAAAGTTGCATATTCATCCTTTCTGATGGCTGAGTAATATTCCATTGTGTATATGGACCAAGTCTTTATCCATTCGTCTTTCAAAGGGCATCTTGGCTCCTTCCACAGTTTGGCTATTGTGGACATTGCTGCTATGAACATTGGGGTGCATATGGCCCTTCTTTTTACTACATCTTTATTTTGGGGGTAAATATCCAGTAGTTTAATTGCTGGGTCATAGGGTAGCTCTACAAATAGTTACGTTTTTTATTTAAACAAGTTGTTAACATTCTTACTGAGATTTGAAGTTGTGGAACATTCAGAGAGACAGTGTTGTGACCATTCATGTGAGACATGCAAAGGTCAGAGGGTTTGTGGTATGAGAAGAGACCAGGGAGCCTGGGGGATTGCTAAGAGTATCTAAATCAAGTCATCTCTTGGTAACCAGTTCAAATTTCATCTTGTAATCTTAAGATAACTTTTCAACTGCTCTTTGGTGAACCCTGAAATGTGTAAATGTCTTGGAGAAGCATTAGCCTGTGTTAATTTTAAGCAGTTTTAGACCTGGATGGACTTCCATAGTCAAAAGTGTTTCCTGAACGGTATGTGTTGCTGCTTATAGCAGTTAGGAAAACAAAACCACTTCCTCTGCACTTCAGATAATTCTTTTTTTTTTTTTAATGTAATAGTTGAAATGCAATTTTATATTGGTTTCATGTGTTCAACCTAATTATTTAACAGTTGTATACATTACAAAATGCTCACCATTATAAGTGTAGTTAGTTACTGTCTGTCACCATACAAAGTTATTATGATATTATTGATTATATTCCCTATGTTGTACTTTATATCTCCATGCTTTATTTAGTTTACAACTTGAAGTTCCTCCCTCCTAGTCTCCTTCCCCTATTTTCCCCATCCTCTCCCCTTTCCTCTTAGATAATTCTTACCTAAGTAGTGGTTTCAGAGGGTTTATGTTAAGTGTTTCAATGTATTAAGAATCTAAACTTAAATATATAATAATCTTATATTTTTATGTGGGTAGTGAGTATGAAATTTTGTTGGATAACTTTAAATTGTATTTGTCTTTGATATTTAACAGCTTATATTTGTTTAGAATTGATCCAATTCTGTTATAGGTCTACATACTGAAAAGTAGCAGTTGATAAAGAGGAATGAGATTCTTGATGTAGTTGAATACATTATCTGATTATAGTAAAAGAGAAGAATGAAGAGACTTTTTTTTTTTTTAAATTTTATTTTTTATAAACATATATTTTTTTTCCCCAGGGGTACAGGTCTGTGAATCGCCAGGTTTACACACTTCCCCACATTCATTATAGCACATACCCTCCCCAATGTCCATAATAACCCCATCCCCCCAACCCCCCTCCCCCCAGCAACCCTCAGTTTGTTTTGTGAGATTAAGAGTCACTTATGGTTTATCTCCCTCCCAATCCCATCTTGCTTCATTTACTCTTCTCCTACCCCCTTAACCCCCCATGTTGCATCTCCTCTCCCTCATATCAGGGAGATCATATGATAGTTGTTTTTCTCCGATTGACTTATTTCGCTAAATATGATACCCTCTAGTTCCATCCACGCCGTCGCAAATGGCAAGATTTCATTTCTTTTGATGGCTGCATAGTATTCCATTGTGTATATATACCACATCTTCTTTATCCATTCGTCTGTTGATGGACATCTAGGTTCTTTCCATAGTTTGGCTATTGTAGACATTGCTGCTATAAACATTCGGGTGCATGTGCCCCTTCGGATCACTACGTTTGTATCTTTGGGGTAAATACCCAGCAGTGCAATTGCTGGGTCATAGGGTAGTTCTATTTTCAACATTTTGAGGAACCTCCATGCTGTTTTCCAGAGTGGTTGCACCAGCTTGCATTCCCACCAACAGTGTAGGAAGGTTCCCCTTTCTCCGCATCCTCGCCAGCATCTGTCATTTCCTGACTTGTTAATTTTAGCCATTCTGACCGGTGTGAGGTGGTATCTCATTGTGGTTTTGATTTGTATTTCCCTGATGCCGAGTGATATGGAACACTTTTTCATGTGTCTGTTGGCCATCTGGATGTCTTCTTTGCAGAAATGTCTGTTCATGTCTTCTGCCCATTTCTTGATTGGATTATTTGTTCTTTGGGTGTTGAGTTTGCTAAGTTCTTTATAGATTCTGGACACTAGTCCTTTATCTGATATGTCGTTTGCAAATATCTTCTCCCATTCTGTCAGTTGTCTTTTGGTTTTGTGAACTGTTTCCTTTGCTCTGCAAAAGCTTTTGATCTTGATAAAATCCCAATAGTTCATTTTTGCCCTTGCTTCCCTTGCCTTTGGCGATGTTCCTAGGAAGATGTTGCTGCGGCTGAGGTCGAAGAGGTTGCTGCCTGTGTTCTCCTCAAGGATTCTGATGGATTCCTTTCTCACATTGAGGTCCTTCATCCATTTTGAGTCTATTTTCGTGTGTGGTGTAAGGAAATGATACAATTTCATTTTTCTGCATGTGGCTGTCCAATTTTCCCAACACCATTTATTGAAGAGGCTGTCTTTTTTCCATTGGACATTCTTTCCTGCTTTGTCGAAGATTAGTTGACCATAGAATTGAGGGTCTATTTCTGGGCTCTCTATTCTGCTCCATTGATCTATGTGTCTGTTTTTGTGCCAGTACCATGCTGTCTTGATGATGACAGCTTTGCAGTAGAGCTTGAAGTCTGGAATTGTGATGCCACCGACTTTGGCTTTCTTTTTCAATATTCCTTTGGCTATTCGAGGTCTTTTCTGGTTCCATATAAATTTTAGGATTATTTGTTCCATTTCTTTGAAAAAAATGGATGGTACTTTGATAGGAATTGCATTAAATGTGTAGATTGCTTTAGGTAGAATAGACATTTTCACAATATTTATTCTTCCAATCCAGGAGCATGGACCATTTTTCCATTTCTTTGTGTCTTCCTCAATTTCTTTCATGAGTACTTTATAGTTTTCTGTGTATAGATTCTTAGTCTCTTTGGTTAGGTTTATTCCTAGGTATCTTATAGTTTTGGGTGCAATTGTAAATGGGATGGACTCCTTAATTTCTCTTTCTTCTGTCTTGTTGTTGGTGTAGAGAAATGCAACTGATTTCTGTGCATTGATTTTATATCCTGACACTTTACTGAATTCCTGTACCAGTTCTAGCAGTTTTGGAGTGGAGTCTTTTGGGTTTTCCACATATAGTATCATATCATCTGTGAAGAGTGATAGTTTGACTTCTTCTTTGCCGATTTGGATGCCTTTAATTTCTTTTTGTTGTCTGATTGCTGAGGCTAGGACTTCTAGTACTACGTTGAATAGCAGTGGTGATAACGGACATCCCTGCCGTGTTCCTGACCTTAGCGGAAATGCTTTCAGTTTTTCTCCATTGAGAATGATATTTGCGATGGGTTTTTCATAGATGGCTTTGATAATATTGAGGTTATGTGCCCTCTATCCCTACACTTTGAAGAGTTTTGATCAGGAAGGGATGCTGTACTTTGTCAAATGCTTTTTCAGCATCTATGGAGAGTATCATATGGTTCTTGTTCTTTCTTTTATTAATGTGTTGTATCACATTGATTGATTTGCGGATGTTGAACCAACCTTGCAGCCCTGGAATAAATCCCACTTGGTCATGGTGAATAATCCTTTTAATGTACTGTTGAATTCTATTGGCTAGTATTTTGGTGAGAATTTTTGCATCTGTGTTCATCAAGGATATTGGTCTGTAGTTCTCTTTTTTGATGGGATCCTTGTCTGGTTTTGGGATCAAGGTGATGCTGGCCTCATAAAATGAGTTTGGAAGTTTTCCTTCCATTTCTATTTTTTGGAACAGTTTCAGGAGAATAGAAATTAGTTCTTCCTTAAATGTTTGGTAGAATTCCCCCAGGAAGCCGTCTGGCCCTGGGCTTTTGTTTGTTTGGAGATTTTTGATGACTGTTTCAATCTCCTTACTGGTTATGGGTCTGTTCAGGCTTTCTATTTCTTCCTGGTTCAGTTGTGGTAGTTTATATGTCTCTAGGAATGCATCCATTTCTTCCAGATTGTCAAATTGGTTGGCATAGAGTTGCTCATAATATGTTCTTATGATTGTCTGTATTTCTTTGGTGTTAGTTGTGATCTCTCCTCTTTCATTCATGATTTTATTTATTTGGGTCCTTTCTCTTTTCTTTGATAAGTCTGGCCAGGGGTTTATCAATCTTATTAATTCTTTCAAAGAACCAGCTCCTAGTTTCATTGATTTGTTCTATTTTTTTGGTTTCTATTTCATTGATTTCTGCTCTGATCTTTATGATTTCTCTTCTCCTGCTGGTTTAGGGTTTCTTTCTTGTTCTTTCTCCAGATCCTTTAAGTGTAGAGTTAGGTTGTGTACCTGAGACCTTTCTTGTTTCTTGAGAAAGGCTTGTACCGCTATATATTTTCCTCTCAGGACTGCCTTTGTTGTGTCCCACAGATTTTGAACCGTTGTGTTTTCATTATCATTCATTCCCATGAATTTTTTCAAGTCTTCTTTAATTTCCTGGTTGACCCATTCATTCTTTAGAAGGATGCTGTTTAGTCTCCATGTATTTGGGTTCTTTCCAAATTTCCTCTTGTGATTGAGTTCTAGCTTCAGAGCATTGTGGTCTGAAAATATGCAGGGAATGATCCCAATCTTTTGATACCGGTTGAGACCTGATTTAGGAATGAGGATGTGATCTATTCTGGAGAATGTTCCATGGGCACTAGAGAAGAATGTGTATTCTGTTGCTTTGGGATGAAATGTTCTGAATATATCTGTGATATCCATCTGGTCCAGTGTGTCATTTAAGGCCTTTATTTCCTTGTTGATCTTTTGCTTGGATGATCTGTCCATTTCAGTGAGGGGAGTGTTAAAGTCCCCTACTATGATTGTATTATTGTTGATGTGTTTCTTTGATTTTGTTATTCATTGGTTTATATAGTTGGTTGCTCCCACGTTAGGGGCATAGATATTTAAAATTGTTAGATCTTCTTATTGGACAGATCCTTTGAGTATGATATAGTGTCCTTCCTCATCTCTTATTATAGTCTTTGGCTTAAAATCTAATTGATCTGATATAAGGATTGCCACTCCTGCTTTCTTCTGATGTCCATTAGCATGGTAAATTCTCTTCCACCCCCTCACTTTAAATCTGAAGGTGTCTTCGGGTTTAAAATGAGTTTCTTGTAGGCAACATATAGATGGGTTTTGTTTTTTGATCCATTCTGATACCCTGTGTCTTTTGATTGGGGCATTTAGCCCATTTACATTCAGGGTAACTATTGAGAGATATGAATTTAGTGCCATTGTATTGCCTGTAAGGTGACTGTTATTGTATATTGTTTCTGTTCCTTTCTGATCTACTACTTTGAGGCTCTCTCTTTGCTTAGAGGACCCCTTTCAATATTTCCTGTAGAGCTGGTTTGGTGTTTACAAATTCTTTCAGTTTTTGTTTGTCCTGGAAGCTTTTAATCTCTCCTTCTATTTTCAATGATAGCCTAGCTGGATATAGTATTCTTGGCTGCATGTTTTTCTCGTTTAGTACTCTGAATATATCATGCCAGCTCTTTCTGGCCTGCTAGGTCTCTGTGGATAAGTCTGCTGCCAATCTAATATTTTTACCATTGTATGTTACGGACTTCTTGTCCCGGGCTGCTTTCAGGATTTTCTCTTTGTCACTAAGACTTGTAAATTTTACTATTAGGTGATGGGGTGTGGACCTATTCTTATTGATTTTGAGGGGGGTTCTCTGAACCTCCTGGATTTTGATGTTTGTTCCCTTTTCCATATTGGGGAAATTCTCTCCAATAATTCTCTCCAATATACCTTCTGCTCCCCTCTCTCTTTCTTCTTCTTCTGGAATCCCAATTATTCTAATGTTGTTTCGTCTTATGGTGTCACTTATCTCTCGAATTCTGCCCTCGTGGTCCAGTAGCTGTTTGTCCCTCTTTTGCTCAGCTTCTTTATTTTCTGTCATTTGGTCTTCTATATCACTAAGTCTTTCTTCTGCCTCATTTATCCTAGCAGTGAGAGCCTCCATTTTTGATTGCACCTCATTAATAGCTTTTTTTATTTCAACTTGATTAGATTTTAGTTCTTTTATTTCTCCAGAAAGGGCTTTTATATCTCCCGAGAGGGTTTCTCTAATATCTTCCATGCCTTTTTTGAGCCCGGCTAGAACCTTGAGAATCGTCATTCTGAACTCTAGATCTGACATATTACCAATGTCTGTATTGTTTAGGTCCCTAGCCTTTGGTACTGCCTCTTGTTCTTTTTTTTGTGGTGAATTTTTCCTCCTTGTCATTTTGTCCAGATAAGAGTATATGAAGGAACAAGTAAAATACTAAAAGGGTGGCAACAACCCCAGGAAAATATGCTTTAGCCAAATTAGAAGAGATCCCAAATCGTGAGGGGGGGGGGGATATAAAGAGTTTCAGAAAGAAAAAGAGAAAAGAAAAAAAAAGAAAAAGAAAAAAGAAAAACAAATAAAAAAAGAAAACCAATAATGAAAAAATATAAAAAGGAAAAAAAATATATATATATTAGATAAACTAGTTAAAAAACGTTAAAAAAAGAAAAGGGTAAAAGTTAAAAAAATTTAGCAGAAGAAGAGAAAAAAAATTGAAAAAGAAAAAAAAATTAAATTAACTGCAAGGCTAAAGAATCATGGGGAGAAAGCCATGAGTTCCGTGCTTTGCTTTCTCCTCCTCTGGAATTCCGCTGCTCTCCTTGGTGTTGAAACTGCACTCCTTGGTAGGTGAACTTGGTCCTGGCTGGGTTTCTTGTTGATCTTCTGGGGGAGGGGCCTGTTGTAGTGATTCTCAAGTGTCTTTGCCCCAGGCGGAGTTGCACCGCCCTTACCAGGGGCCGGGCTGAGTAATCCGCTCGGGTTTGCTTTCGGGAGCTTTTGTTCCCTAGCGCTTTCCATAGAGTTCCGGAGGACGGGAACGAAGATGGCGGCCTCCCAGTCTCCAGCCCGGAGGAGCCGAGAGTCCGGGTCCCCACTCCTCAGTGCGCCCTCAGAGAACAGCACCCAATTGCTCCCGTCACCCTGGCCTCCGGCCACGCTCCGAGCTGACCGAGCCTGAGACTGGTTCAAGGTAAACCCGAGCTTAAAGCTCACTCCTCGGCTCTGTCTCTGTAGCCGGCTTCCCGGTTCTAATACCTGTAAGCTCTGCGACACTCAGACACCCCCGATCCTTCTGTGACCCTGCGCGACCTGAGGCCATGCTGACCCCGCGTGCGCTTCACCCCAGTTAAGCCTCTGGAGCGATGTCCCTCAGCGGAACAGACTTTTAAAAGTCCTGATTTTGTGCTCTGCCGCTTGCCGGGAGCCGGCCCCTCCCCCCGCGGTCTATCTTCCCATCGCTTTGGATTCACTTCTCCGCCAGTCCTACCTTTCAGAAAGTGGTTGATTTCCTGTTTCTAGAATTGCTGTTCTTCTTCTCTTCGATCTCCCGTTGGATTTGTAGGTGTTTGCAATCGTTAGATAAGCTATCTAGCTGATCTCCTGCTACCTGAAGTAGTCTCAGCCTGCTACTTCTCCGCCATCTTGACTCCTCCCCCCTAAAGAGACTTTTTTCCACTGTATATTTTTTCCTGCTTTGTCAAAGATTATTTGACCATAGAGTTGAAGGTCCATATCTGGGCTCTCTACTCTGTTCCACTGGTCTATGTGTCTGTTTTTATGCCAGCACCATGCTGTCTTGGTGATCACAACTTTGTAGTAAAGCTTGAAATCAGGTAACATGATGCCCCCAGTTTTGTTTTTCTTCTTCAACATTTCCTTAGCAATTCGGGGTCTCTTCTGATTCCATACAAATTTTAGGATTATTTGCTCCAGGTCTTTGAAAAATTTTGATGGAATTTTGATCATAATTTTGATCAAATAACATTTTGATCATAATAACATTAAAAGTATAGATTGCTCTAGGCAGTATAGACATTTTAACAATGTTTATTATTCCGATCCAAGTGCATGGAATGGTCTTCTATCTTTTAGTGTCTCTTCAATTTCTTTCATGAGTGTTCTGTAGTTCCTCGAGTACAGATCCTATACCTCTTTGGTTAGGTTTATTCCCAGGTATCTTATGGTTCTTGGTGCTATATTAAATGGAATCAGTTCTCTAATTTCCCTTTCTGTATTTTCATTGTTAGTGTATAAGAAAGCAACTGGTTTCTGTACACTGATTTTGTATCCTGCCACATTACTGAATTGCTGTATGAGTTCTAGTAGTTTGTCTCCGACAAAGCAGTAAAAAATATACAGTGGAAAAAAGACAGTCTCTTCAATAAATGGTGCTGGGAAAATTGGATAGCTATATGTAGAAGAATGAAACTCGACCATTCTCTTATACCGTACACAAAGATAAACTCGAAATGGATAAAAGACCTCAACGTGACACAGGAATCCATCAGAATCCTAGAGGAGAACATAGGCAGTAACCTCTTTGATATCAGCCACAGCAACTTCTTTCAAGATATGTCTCCAAAGGCAAAGGAAACAAAAGCGAAAATGAACTTTTGGGACTTCATCAAGATCAAAAGCTTCTGCACAGCAAAGGAAACAGTCGACAAAACCAAGAGGCAACCCACGGAATGGGAGAAGATATTTGCAAATGACAGTACAGACAAAAGGTTGATATCCAGGATCTATAAAGAACTCCTCAAACTCAACACACACAAAACAGATAACCATGTCAAAAAATGGGCAGAAGATATGAACAGACACTTCTCCAATGAAGACATACAAATGGCTATCAGACACATGAAAAAATGTTCATCATCACTAGCCATCAGGGAGATTCAAATTAAAGCCACATTGAGATACCACCTTACACCAGTTAGAATAGCCAAAATTAGCAAGACAGGAAACAGTGTGTGTTGGAGAGGATGTGGAAGAGGGGAACCCTCTTACACTGTTGGTGGGCATGCAAATTGGTGCAGCCACTTTGGAGAACAGTGTGGCGATTCCTCAAGAAATTAAAAATAGAGCTTCCCTATGACCCTGCCATTGCACTACTGGGTATTTACCCCAAAGATACAGATGTAGTGAAAAGAAGGGCCATCTGTACCCCAATGTTTATAGCAGCAATGGCCACAGTCGCCAAACTGTGGAAAGAACCAAGATGCCCTTCAACGGATGAATGGACAAGGAAGATGTGGTCCATATATACTATGGGGTATTATGCCTCCATCAGAAAGAAGGAATACCCAACTTTTGTATCAACATGGACGGGACTGGAAGAGATTATACTGAGTGAAATAAGTCAAGCAGAGAGAGTCAATTATATGGTTTCACTTATTTGTGGAGCATAACAAATAACATGAAGGACATAGGGAGATGGAGAGGAGAAGGGAGTTGAGGGAAACTGGAAGGGGAGATGAACCATGAGAGACTATGGACTCTGAAAAACAACCTGAGGTTTTTGAAGGGGCGGGGGGTGGGAAGTTGGGGGAACCAGATGGTGGGTATTAAGGAGGGCACGTATTGCATGGAGCACTGGGTGTGGTGCATAAATAATAAATTCTGTTATGCTGAAAAGAAATTTTTAAAAAAAGAGAAGAATAAAGATAATGGAGTATTAATTTGAAATTTTCTTTGTCAGAAGGTTTGGGACTCCTGTTCTGTTCTGTAAATGGATTTTTCATATCTATTGCCCATTATGTCTTTCAATGATAATTTTCTATTCTTTTCAGATATAGTTTCTTTCTTGCAGTTGTTACTGATATATCAGTTTATAAGATAGCCTTCTTCTATAGTTAAAGCAATCTTAATTAGGAATCTGAGAATGCTTTGAAAAAATCATAATATGCTTTGAAATTTTAAGAGTTTGCCAGCCTCTCTAATAATTGTAGGAGCTTTTAAATCGTCTTAATAAAATAATCAGGACCCTGATAATATGTATTATTTTAATTGGCAGTATTGAAAATAAATAACTATTGGAGCTCATTGTTACAGGTTAAAAATGATCTACTTTTTAGTTAGTTTAGAATTTTGCTCTAATTTTAGACTGTGGCAGGTTTTTAAAGAAACGTTGAAATTTCATCATTGTAGACACTAGGTAAAACTGTGTGGATAAATAATCTTGAATTTATATATATCTTACCCTACCAAACCATGAAACATTTGGTTTACTTTGTATAATTTTTGAAGTATCCGTTAAGTTGTATTGGTAATAGTAAGTTCTATAACAATTCTTTTTCAATTCTCCAAGAATCTAGTTTTAAGAATTCCACTTTCCTAACTCACTGCATAATTTTACTATCTTTATTTGGATTTGTTTATATATGTATGTGTGTGCATGTGTGTTTATGTATACAGATAAAGTATCCCTGGACTTTTTTTCTAAATTACATTTTTTTCTTTAAAATTTTAGAGGAATTTGAATGTTGAATATAACATTTCTTTCCAGACAGACATTGTTACAGTGGTAAGCAGTTCTGTTTAGTTATAGGCTTATCAGTAACCTTTACACATAATGTGATATTGTCTGAATGTCTTATTTTGTTCAGCTTTCCCTGGCACTGATGAAGCCTAAGGCTGCTGTTTCTTTGAGTTACTGATAATTTTTTATCTGATTAACTGACACATTTAGTTGAAATCAGACACAGCCCTTAGGCTGGGCATGGATTTAATTTAAAAAGTATCAAAGGTTTGCTCTGTGTGCTATTTAATCATCATGTTTATCAGGCAAAGAAAAATTACCGGAAGGACCATAGGGAGAGGGTTATCTTAAGGAGCAGTAGCTTGGGAAATTGATAATAGCTACAAGGTAATTTACTGCTAACTTTTACATTCATTAATATAACATTTCCCGCTAATAATTACAGTGCATGTAATATACTAATTAAATTGAAAGCATTATCACTAATTTTCTTTTTGCTGAACCCTAAGATGGCTAGATAAGAAGTGAGAATGTGAAATTGAAGAAAACCATGTAAGTCATACTAATTTAAACAATTGGTTAGTTGGCCAGTTGAGACACTTTGAAAACGGAAAATGAAACTATCATAAATGTTCAGAAAAATTCATTTTAGGCTGTGATGAGGAAATGAAATTTCTAAATGAATGAAATCACTATGTACTGTAGTCTATAAAATATTACACTGGTCTGACCTGTAAAAGTAATACATCTACCAGGAACCAATGCATCATTACTATCCAAGTGTATGATGGCACCACTCGAATGAACGAATATGCTGGGTTGATGAAGTACACTGATGCTATAGGGCCTTTGCAGTACCTTGTTTGTTATGTAGTCTTAACACTTCTTAATATGATTCATTTTTAACTTGGAAAAATATTTTATGCTATATAACAAAGCATAGTTAGCTCCATGTTAATATTTAAGAGAAAACCTTCCTCCCCTCCAAAGACCCCTTAACAAAACACCAACAGCAAAAAATCTAAAGAAGGATTTATTTAAAATTATATGTAATTCAGACAATAAATGTTATACTTTGATATATAGTTATTGTATAATTGTACATTTTAATCTAGCAGTAAGCCTCCAGGGTTTTTTCCCACTTTCATTAATGATATGCATAGGGTATAATAAAAGCTAAAATAATATCACTTCAGCTTGTATGAAAAATAAAACCTATAATTAAGAAGTCTTATCTTTGTAGATGTTATAAAGTATTGTGCCCACCTCTAAATGTCTTTCATCATAATTTACAATTGCATGTTTTTATTTTGTTTGGTTTGGTTTGGTTATTGAAATCTCATGTTCATTTTTAGAACAGAAAATTTAGTAATTTCCACGGAAAGAAATGTTACAAAAATGAAAAGTTTTATTAACTGGAAATCTGCATAGTCTTTTGCTACCTACATTTCATAGATTATTTTTCTTAACACTTTTAGTGTGCTATAATTGTTCTATAATGAATATTCTGAAGACTAAATCAATACATTGAAATGTCTTTATAATACACATTATTACTGGCGAATGGGATTCAATCTAGTCACTCTCTGTTGTACTTGATTAATCATAGGTCCTTGTTTTAAAGAGGTTTCACCTCTGAGTAATCCCATAGAATAGATCTTGAAGACTTTGTAATCACAAAGTTTTAGTGTATTTTTTCTGTTGTAAATTGAATATAGTGTATACTGTGATAGCAGTAAACTAAAATCATCAAATAGAATAAGCTGAATCTTTGTGTTTCAATGAGAACTTTTTTAAAAAGTTAAGATTTTTAGATTGTGTTTAAATGAGTGTTCTAGTTTTCTGGTATTTCAGAATTAAGGATCATTGCTAGCACTTATTTATAGTAATTTCTTTGTTAACCTCTGGTCGGCTTTAGAAAAAGCAATACTGTGTTTCAGTTACTAGACTTAACACAGAAGGACCAAGTCACACAGAATGTACCTTTTAAGATCATGTGTTATTCCATCATCCTTTCTTTAGACGCAGCCATGTTTGTTAGTCTCAATAGCTCAGTATCCAAATAATAGACATGAAAAGAAGTCTGAGCCTCTCATTTACCAGTGAGAGAACTGAGATCCAGAGAAGTCAGGAATCTTGGCCAAAGATCCATAGTTAGTGATTATCAGAAATATGTATCTTATAGATAGCATTTCTGTTAAGGGAACTCAGTTAGGAATATTTCTTGCTTTTATAAATCATCTAATAGTTTTTATCATTGATAAAAAGGGCTGTATATTTTTAAAGCTTTTTGTTAAAAAGGAATAAGCCTTCTCTTATCCCAAATCTTTCCTTTTCGTTTCTTCTGTACTTTTTGTAGCCTCTTACAGCAATGTTTTGATGTTTTGTTTTATAAAAATTCTTGTTCTTTTCATTTACTGTTTTGTATTAATTCTCTATATATCTATTTTCCTAGCAACAAGTAAGCTCTTTGAGGGTAGAGACTGTGGCTTATATTGCTTTTTAATATTCTTCCAGTTTTTTTCTTTTGATTTATATTACTATTATTTTTATTGTTATTGTTCTGCTACCTTACCCCTCTTCTTGCCTTTTTTTTTTTTAAATTCAGTCTTTTTTACATTAATTTCAGGTTCCTCTGGTGCTTTATGTTCAGAAATTAATGATATTAAAATGTTAACATAACTTTGGCAAAACACAGAATGTTTCAAAACAATTAAAATCCCCCATGTCTTTAGCATCTATATCAGAAGAATTTGCTTTTCTGAAATTGACCACAGAATATCAAAGACTTGACTTAAGAAATACATAATTCAACTTAATCAGTGTGTCCGCAATAGCACTGTATCCCTTAGTTGTAACCGGATGTCATCTCAGTCAGTGCTCAGTCTGGAAAGACCTTGTCAAGTTTGGAATACTGGCTCCTATTAGGTTCTCGAGTTTTATGATTTCTGAGGGCCTTTGATTGCAGAAAAAGTTTGGAGAAACCAAATGGATATTGATGTCTATAGCTTCTGAAACCATTACTGATACGGGGTTTATTTCTAGATCTGCCCCACAGTCAGTATGTGACCCTGACCTAGAAAATCACATCAGTGATCTCTTGGATGTATGTATAATTTAGTACTTGGAAAGAAGACCTATAAAGACCATCTCCTCAACTGTGATAGTTTGCAGGTAGCATGAGGGGCAGTATTGTCACTACCCCTCTCAGAAGACTGGGCCTTTATGTCCCAACTTTTGATATCAAAGATCTGAATGGAGACATTTCTTACATTTACTTAATACTTTTCAGTCCACTTATAAAGCTGGTATTCATTAATTAGATGATGCTAATAATCAACCTTAAAAATCCTTTAGCTATTTTAACTTTTTACATTTATATAATATTCCAGAATGGCTTGAGAGAAGCATTGTTTGGCTGGCGGTCAACACTCTTTTTTCCCCAGAAATGCTAAAATAAGTAACTAAAAGATGATCTACTATGAAAAATTGACAGATTGATCTGTGTTTCATCTTAATTAGCCTAACCCTGTGTAGGCCTTTAGCAGGTTAACCTTGAAATAATTCTGAAAAGTACAATCTCTGCCTTGAAACTTTAATGTTATGGCTGGTGTGTGTGTGTGTGTGTGTGTGTGTGTGTGTGTGTGTGCGCGCGCGCACGTGTGAGTGTATGTGTATATGCAGGCATACATGCATATGTGTCTGTGTGTTTATCAGGGGCAAAGAATTGTTAAGAATGTAACTGGTCTTCAGTATTTGCTTCTCCTTTGTGCAATTCCATATGTTTATGTGGCAACATTCTGCTGGAGTTTTAAACCTAGTGACTCTGTAGTTGTAACAGCACTTCAGGCAATAATATGCAGATCAGAGTTAATTGGAATTTTTCCCTTGAATTTTTCTCTCTCTTAGAGGGGAAAAAAATTAACTTGGTTTAGAAATCAGTTTCCTGCCAGATTTGCTAAGGGCAAAGATTTAGAGGATTTTATTGTTGATGTTGTTAACTTTATTTATTTATTGAGGAGGCAGTGCATTCACCTGGTTCAGAATTCAAAATGTTCAAAATGTTTATGGAGACCACCAGTTTGTAGTCAAGTGACAGAGGTTGTGGGTAACCTAGGGACTTACCACTTGCAGTTGGCATGTGAAGGGTGGGGGGAGGCAGTCTTACAGAACTGAGCCATTAACCTGTGGGATCTGACATTAACTCCAGACAGCTAGTGTTCAGAATTGAGTTAAATTGTAGGACACTGGTATTGCAGAATTGCTCGGTGTGGGGAAAAAAACCCACACATCTGGCATCATAAGTACTGTGGGTGTGATAATTGTGGTGTGAGAGTAAAGGAGAAACATAGGAACTGGGCTTTTCCTAACACAATGGTTATATTATTTTTAATCTAGGCTTCTAGGCTTTTATTTTTACTTTTTAAATGAAAGGAACATATAACTCAGTGTTAAGTCTTTGACTTGATAATGATGCCTCTGATTTAGTTGGTGAGCTTCTGAAAATCATAGCATGTGCTTCATCTTTAAAGCTGGTACTATGACTTCTTTTTTTTTTTAAATTTATTTTCAGCATAACAGTATGCATTGTTTTTGCACCACACCCAGTGCTCCATGCAATACGTGCTCTCCTTAATACCCACAACCTGGCTCCCCCAACCTCCCACCCCTCGCCTCTTCAAAACCCTCAGGTTGTTTTTCAGAGTCCATAGTCTCTCATGGTTCACCTCCCCTTCTAGTTTCCCTCAACTCCCTTCTCCTCTCCATCTCCCTATGTCCTCCATGTTATTTGTTATGCTCCGCAAATAAGTGAAACCATATGATAATTAACTCTCTCTGCTTGACTTATTTCACTCAGCATAATCTCTTCCAGTCCCGTCCATGTTGATACAAAAGTTGGGTATTCCTTCTTTCTGATGGAGGCATAATACTCCATAGTGTATATGGACCACATCTTCCTTGTCCATTCGTCCATTGAAGGGCATCTTGGTTCTTTCCACAGTTTGGCGACCGTGGCCATTGCTGCTGTAAACATTGGGGTACAGATGGCCCTTCTTTTCACTACATCTGTATCTCTATGGTCAAAAATTTCAACAAAGCAGGAAAAAATATACAGTGGAAAAAAGACAGTCTCTTCAATAAATGGTGCTGGGAAAATTGGATAGCTATATGTAGAAGAATGAAACTCGACCATTCTCTTACACCGTACACAAAGATAAACTCAAAATGGATAAAAGACCTCAACGTGACACAGGAATCCATCAGAATCCTAGAGGAGAACATAGGCAGTAACCTCTTTGATATCAGCCACAGCAACTTCTTTCAAGATATGTCTCCAAAGGCAAAGGAAACAAAAGCGAAAATGAACTTTTGGGACTTCATCAAGATCAAAAGCTTCTGCACAGCAAAGGAAACAGTCGACAAAACCAAGAGGCAACCCACGGAATGGGAGAAGATATTTGCAAATGACAGTACAGACAAAAGGTTGATATCCAGGATCTATAAAGAACTCCTCAAACTCAACACACACAAAACAGATAATCATATCAAAATATGGGCAGAAGATATGAACAGACACTTCTCCAATGAAGACATACAAATGGCTATCAGACACTGAAAAAATGTTCATCATCACTAGCCATCAGGGAGATTCAAATTAAAGCCACATTGAGATACCACCTTACACCAGTTAAAATGGCCAAAATTAGCAAGACAGGAAACAGTGTGTGTTGGAGAGGATGTGGAGGAGGGGAACCCTCTTACACTGTTGGTGGGCATGCAAATTGGTGCAGCCACTTTGGAGAACAGTGTGGAGATTCCTCAAGAAATTAAAAATAGAGCTTCCCTATGACCCTGCCATTGCACTACTGGGTATTTACCCCATGACTTCATTCTTTTCCAGGGTTGTCATGTAAAATGAGACAGTGTCTGTTTGTTTAGTAATCAGTGTGGCACTTATTAATGAGCACATTTAAACATGGATTCTCTTGCTATCCCTGCCTAACTCCTAGCAAAGAAATACTTTGAAATCAAGGATCTTAAAGACTTTTCCTCCTAAGTTTCCATTTTTGGTGTCATCAGTGAAGTTGTTTCTGTCATTTTCCAGGTTAGCACTTAAGAGAATCAGAAGAAAAGAAAATTTCAAATAGAACTGATAACGTGCTTTTCTTTTATGTGGTGATGGTGGAAAACAATGAATTTTTTGATATTTCTATATCTATTTAAAAGGTTGATGTATTCTGGAATGCCTTTATTAGACAGTAAGCTCCATGAATGTGCACGTAGTGTCTACCCATGTATTGCTTAATCTAGAATGCGTATAGAAACTCAAATAATGAGTAATTTACTGAGTAAGAAAAAAAAAATGTTGGGATTTGTCTGTTGCTGATTTTTTGACATTTTACTTTGATAAGTACTTTTTTCCCCCTTTCTTTAAATTTTCTTAAATATGTTAATTTTTTAAATTAACATTCTTAAAAATGTTAATGTCATTGTACTTTTTGGTCCTGGACCTCTTATCCATTCTTTGCCCATCCTAGGCACCGCTTGATATACCAAGGGGGTTCAGTTTCCCTTTGGCGGTGGGGGGGGGTGGTGGCTTGGATTCCTTTTCTCCTTTTAGCTGGCTTTCCCTTGAATTTAGGCAGTGCAAGGCACTGGGGATACTGACAGTCAAAAGGAAGGGAGAAACCTTGACTCTTTCTTGTCTTCCTGGGTGGAGGATATTATGTGGCTGGTTTTCCCTTTTGCTTCAGTTCCTATTGGACACATCCGCTGAGGTTCCATCTGCATCTGGACTACTTGGAAGTCCTTTGTCCCTTCAGCTTAGGGAAAGTAACTGCTTTTTGTTACTGCTGGTCCTGGGTTACGTCACTATGCTCTCTTGGCCTTCTCGGTCATCTCATCTGTGTAGTCAATTCCCTGTACTTTTCTTTAAATTTTTAGAGTAGTTTCTGTTTTTCTAGTTGGGCTTTGACTGATATAGTCACTGAAGTCCTAATCTTATGTAACTTTAATATTGCCAAGTAATGAATAAAATAACCATCCATTACATTTATTAATACTTGTAGGGTCCCTTAAAAGGACTGAATTCTTCTCATGCACTTTTTGATGATTGAATATAAGACATTATACTGGGTACTGTGTTGCTAAGAGAAATCTAACAGAATTTAGAACATACATAAAAAATAAGGTAAAGGGCTTCAAGAAATGTATAGAGTAAGAGATGTAAAGGGGTTAAGGGAGGGAGGGATCACTTCTGATCAGAGGAATGAGGTGTAGTTTCATGGGTTGTAAAGAATGAGTAGGATTGTGCTTGGTGGAGATTGGGGCCAGAGGATGGATAGAAAATTGCAAATGGAAAGCTGAGTAAGAACAAAAGTTGAGAGATGGAAATTAGCATATTCAGCCTAAATAGTAGATAGTTATGTAAAGGATTTGTGAAAATAAATAAGATTAGAGAGAGAAATTTATTTAACAGATGGGGAAATCCAGAGAGTTGATTTGGAGAAAAACCTGTTAGTTTGGTCAGAGTTGATAGCATTCTGGATTCCTTTCCCAGCCACATGCCACTAAAATCTGTTGGTCTCTTCTTATGTCACAGGTCTGCCATTTCTTGTTATCATCATAACCACTACCTTAGTTTGCGTCTTCATAATATTTTTACTTAGATTTCTTTTAGGGTTTCCTGAGTAGATATTCTAACTTCATACTTTTCTGATCAGTACCTCACATAATCTTTTAAAAACTTAAGTCTAGTGGTACAGCAGTGTTAATGTCCTTAACATTGCCTGCTTATCGATTGGAAGAATTCATGTTGTTAAAATGTTCATACTATCCAAAGTGATTTACAGATTCAATGCAATCCTGTCAAAATTCTAATGACATTTTTCACAGATATAGAAAAAAAAAATCCTAGCATTTGTATGGAACCACAAACACCTCAAATAGCCAAAGCAGTATTGAGAAAGAGCAAAGCTGGGGGATAACACTTCCTGACTTCAAGCTAAATCACAAAACCACGGTAATCAAAACAGTATGGTGTTGGCATAGAAATAGATATACAGGTCAGTGGAATAGAATAGAGAGTCCTAAAAGAAACTCATGCATATGGTCAATTAATTTTGACAAAGGAACCAAGAATATACAATGGGGAAAAGATAGTTTCTTCTATAAATGGCGTTGGGAAAGCTGGTTAGCCACATGCAAAAGAATGAAACTGGACCTCTATCTCATACCATAAATAAAAGTTAACTCAAAAATGGGTTAAAGACCTGAATGTAGGATCTGAAACCATGAAACTCTTAGAAGAAAACAGAGTGGTAAACTTCTTAATAATGGTGTTCACCATGATTTTTTGGATTTGACACCAAAAGCACAGGCAACAAAAGCAAAAGTAAACAAATAGGACTATATCAAACTAAAATGTTGTCATACAGCCTCAGAAACCAACAAATGAAAAGCCATCCTAGAAAATGGGAGAAAAATATTTGCAAACCACATATATGGTAAGTGATTAATATCCAAAATATATAAGGAACTCGTAAAACTCAATAGCAGTAAAACAACCTAATTTAAAAATGGCCTGAATAGACATTTTTCCAAAGAAGACATACAAATGGCCAACAGGTATATGAAAAGGTGCTCAAAATCACTAATTATCAGGGAAATGCAAATCAAAACTATAATAGGATATCACTTAGGATGCCTACTATCAAAAAGATAAGAGATAACAAATGCTGACAAGGAAATGGAGAAAAGGGAACCCTTGTGCACTTTTGGTGGGGATGTCAACTGAAAAAGCCACTGCTGAAAACAGTATGGAGGTGTCTCACATTAAAAATAGAAATACCATATGGCCCAGCAATCTCGCTTCTATATATATAGTCAAACGAAATTAAATTAGCATCTCAGAGAGAGATCTCTACTCTTGTGTTCATTGCAGCATTATTTGTAGTTACCAAGGTATGGAAACAGCCTAAGTGTTTATTGGCAGATGAATGAATAAAGAAAATCTGTGTGTGTGTGTGTGTGTGTGTGTGTGTATATATATACATATATATATATATGCATATATAATATAAATATGTAGGATTATATATAGGATGGAATATTATTCAGCCTTAAACGAAAGAAGTCTTGTCGTTTGCAACAACATTGATGAACTGGAAAGGCATTACACTAAGTGAAATAAGCCAGACAGAGAAAGATCAATACCGCATGGTATCACTTATATGTCAAGGTAAAAAAAAAACAACAAAAAAAAAACCTTGAATTCGTAGAGTGGGAAGGTGGTTGCCAGGGCTGGGGGATGTGTGAAATAAGGAGAGATTGGTAAAAGAGTATAAATTTTAAGTTGTAGGGTGAATAAGGTTCTGAGGATCTAATGTATAACATGTTACTATTGTTGATAATACCATATTGTATCATCAAAATTTGCTTTGAGAGTACAATTTAAATGTTTTCAGCAAAAGAAAAAATAAAGAGGAAATATGTGAGGTGACAGGTGTGTTCATTAACTTGATAGTAAGAATTCTAAATTCTTTCAGAATGTATCAAATCACCACATTGCACGTTTTGAATAGCTTACAATTTCATTTGTCAGTTATAACTCAGTAAAGCTGGAGTAATTTTTAAATCATATAAAAATAATTCTCATTTATATGAGTTGCATTTTCAAAGTTATCTCAAACAAATCAAAGGAAATTTCCTTAGAAGCTTAAAAAATAAGTATAGAAAGCAGCATTTATTTATTTATTATGTTCAGTGAGCCACTATATAGTACATCATTAGTTTTTTAATTTAATTTTGTTTAATTTAATTTTTTATATTTAATTTTGTATTAACATACAATGTATTATTTGCCCCAAGGGCACAGGTCTGTAAATCGTCAGGCTTATATACTTCATAGCACTCACCATAGCACATACCCTCCCGAGTATCCATAACCCAACCACCCTCTCCATACCCCACTCCCCCAGCAACCCTCAGTTTGTTTTGTGAGATCAGGAGTCTCTTACGGTTTGTCTCTCTTCCGATCCCATCTTGCTTCATTTTTTCCTTCCTTACCCCCCAACCTCCCCACTTTGCCTCTCAAATTCCTCATATCAGGGAGATCATATGATAATTGTCTTTCTCTGATTGACTTATTTCGCTCAGCATAATACCCTCTAGTTCTATCCACATCATCGCAAATGGCAAGATTTCATTTCTTTTGATGGCTGCATAGTATTCCATTGTATATATATACCACATCTTCTTTATCCATTCATCTGTTGATGGACATCTAGGTTCTTTCCATAATTTGGCTATTGTGGACATTGATGCTATAATGTCCGTGCACGTGCCCCTTCAGACCACTAATTTTTATCTTTAGGTAAATACCCAGTAGTTCAATTGCATGCTCATAGTGTAGCTCTATTTTCAACTTTTTGAGGAACCTCCATGCTGTTTTCCAGAGTGGTTGCACCGGCTTGCATTCCCATCAACAGTGTAGGAGGGTTCCCCTTTCTCCGCATCCTCGCCAGCATCTGCCATTTCCTGACTTGTTAACTTTAGCCATTCTGACTGGCATGAGGTGGTATCTCATTGTGGTTTTGATTTGTATTTCCCTGATGCCGACTGATGTGGAGCACTTTTTCATGTGTCTGTTGGCCATCTGGATGTCTTCTTTGCAGAAATGTCTGTTCATGTCCTCTGCCCATTTCTTGATTGGATTATTTTGATAAGTTCTTTATAGATTTTGGATACTAGCCCTTTATCTGATATGTTGTTTACAAATACCTTCTCCCATTCTGTCAGTTGTCTTTTGGTTTTTTTGACTATTTCCTTTGCTGTGCAAAAGCTTTTGATCTTGATGAAGTCCCAATAGTTCATTTTTGCCCTTGCTTCCCTTGCCTTTGGTGATGTTTCTAGGAAGAAGTTGCTGTGGCTGAGGTCGAAGAGGTTGCTGCCTGTGTTCTCCTCCAGGATTTTGATGGATTCCTTTCTCACATCTTTCATCCATTTTGAGTCTATTTTCGTGTGTGGTATAAGGAAATGGTCCAGTTTCATTTTTCTGCATGTGACTGTCCAGTTTTCCCAAACCCATTTGTTGAAGAGGCTGTCTTTTCTCCATTAGGCATTTTTTCCTGCTTTGTCAAAGATTAGTTGACCATAGAGTTGAGGGTCTATTTCTGGGCTCTCTATTCTGTTTCATTGATCTATGTGTCTGTTTTTGGGCCAGTGCCATACTGTCTTGATGATGACAGCTTTGTAATAGAGCTTGAAGTCTGGAATTGTGATGCCACCAACTTTGGCTTTCTTTTTCAATATTCCTCTGGCTATTCGAGGTCTTTTCTGGTTCCATATAAATGTTAGGATTATTTGTTCCATTTCTTTGAAAAAAATGGATGGTATTTTGGTAGGGATTGCATTAAATGTGTACATTGCTTTAGGTAGCATAGACATTTTCACAATATTTGTTCTTCCAATCCATGAGCATGGACCATTTTTCCATTTCTTTGTGTCTTCCTCAATTTCTTTCATGAGTACTTTATAGTTTTCTGAATACAGATTCTTTGCCTTTTTGGTTAGGTTTTTTCCTAGGTATCTTAAATGGTTTTGGGTGCAGTTGTAAATGGGATTGACTCCTTAATTTCTCTTTCTTCTCTCTCATTGTTGGTATATAGAAATGCAACTGATTTCTGTGCATTAATTTTATATCCTGACACTTTACTGAATTCCTATACAAGTTCTAGTAGATTTGGAGTGGAGTCTTTTAGGTTTTCCACGTAAAGTATCATATTATCTGCAAAGAGTGATAGTTTGACTCCTTTGCTGATACGGATGCCTTTAATTTCTTTTTGTTGTCTGATTGCTGAGGCTAGGACTTCTAGTACTATGTTGAATAGCAGTGGTGATAATGGACATCCCTGCCATGTTCCTGACCTTAGTGGAAGAGCTCTCAGTTTTCCCCCATTGAGGATGAAATTCGCTGTGGGTTTTTCATAGATGGCTTAGATGATATTGAGGTATGTACCCTCTATCCCCACGCTGTGAAGAGTTTTGATCAAGAAAGGATGCTGTACTTTGTCAAATGCTTTTTCAGCATCTATTCAGAGTATCATATGGTTCTTGTTCCTTCTTTTATTAATGTATTATATCATGTTGATTGATTTGCGGATGTTGAACCAACCTTGCAGCCCTGGAATAAATCCCACTTGATCATGGTGAATAATCCTTTTAATGTACTGTTGGATCCTATTGGCTAGTATTTTGGTGAGAATTTTCACATCTGTGTTCATCAAGGATATTGATATGAATTCTCTTTTTTGATGGAGTCTTTGTCTGGTTTTGGGATCAAGGTAATGCTGGCCTCATAAAATGAGTTTTGAAGTTTTCCTTCCATTTCTATTTTTTGGAGCAGTTTCAGGAGAATAGGTATTATAAATCATTAGTTTTTGATGCAGTGTTCAGTGATTCATTAGTTATGTATAACACCCGGTACACATTCTAAACAGCTTAGATACTTTACACCAAACTGATTTTCTTAGAATTGAATACTTTATGATTGTTGCTTTATTCTCCCAAAAAGGATTAACAAATTAATCCTTTGTTTATTTATTTTGTTATTGTTAAAAGGTTTCACAGAAGTCACCTTATCATTTTAGCAAGAATATTCTTGGGAAACTTAATTGGAAAAGCAACTATAGTTCTAGACTTCTGTTCAGCTTCATATTTAGGTTGAATTTAGTCTAGGCTGAACAGCACAGTCTCAGTTTCTGCATTGAGGTTGGGTCTCACTATGTAGCAAACAGCTAATTTATTCAAAACTGGGAGTGTCATACTGTGGAGGCTCAAAAGTAAAATAATGTGCTAGCTTTAAAAAGAAATAAATGACAAATGATTATGATTTTCCACAGTTTATTTGTCATTTAATTTTCAGCCTTAACAACTTTTTCCCTATTTAATTGAGAAAGCTCACAAAGAGAGACAATAATCCTACAAATTAGTGACCTAATACTCAGTCATGAGCTCACTGTTTAATGGAAGAACTCCAGATGGTGATCATTTTCCATTTCAGAAATGTCTTATATTGATGATTCTAAGAAAAACAAAAGCCTTTTTAACAAGTCAAACAGAACTTTTAGTTGCAATATATATATCATTTGAAGTCATTACCATTTGAAAATTCTCGGTGTTATTTTCAGAATTTCTTCATATAAAATAGTATTCATTTCTCTCATTTTTCTTTTTTTTTTTTTTTTTTTAATCTGGACTTGGTAATTCTACTCAAGTGAAAAATTGGAAGTTCAAGGAAAAGCATCTAGTGCTTTACCGGCCATATAAATTTCTTGTTTAGTTATCCAGGCCCTAGAACATCATCGGCATTCACAAATGTTTCTTATTTAATAATGTCATGTTGCCAGAAGTCCAAATATCAACACTCAGAGCTCTAATGCAAGTGTGCTTCTTTAATGAATGGTTCATATTAAAAATGTTAGAATGCTTTTCAGATGAAAAACACTTTAAATTCAGCAGATCATTTTTTTCTCAACAGGCAGGAACTCATTAACAGAATACTACTGGTAACAGGCATTTTTCAAAGAAAATAATTTCCCCGATAAATGCAAGCTGCATATCTTATCTTTAGAATAAGTAGGTCTAGTTTTCATTCGTTAAAAAAAAAAGGACAGGTTGTTTTCAATTTATCTTGTTGTCTTTGTGAACCAACTTCTTCATATGGGGCAAATGAATATTGAGTGAACAAATCTAATTTGGGTCTGAATTTCTACCTTGAGACTCTCCTTATAAACTTGTAATTATCGCTATTACCAGATTGCTGCATGCTTTCACCATCCCAGCCTCTGTGTTGGGTGGGTGCCTTTTAGCTGTGATATGGTAGAGCTTCACGTATGAATGAGAAAATCAGACCTGGTACCTTTCATAGTAGAAGTCCCTTTCTATCCTTGTATGTCAGTGTTCCTGATACTTTAGGGTGCTAATTTTAAGATAGGCATTAATAAGGTTTTCAGACTATTGGCAGTTCCATGTTCATACTTCTTATGGTGATTAGAGTAGGGCTAATGGCATATTAGGCCCTTATTAATTGGTCTTTAATTATTAGAAGATTCAACCATACAATCAGATATCAAATGAAGATAGGCAATTAGGATTGTTGTCAGTTTGTTAGCAGACAAATTTTATAATATATATTTCTTTTTAGAGTTAGACTTGTTTCTTTGAGGAAAAATATTTGGTGGATTTTGTACATAAACAGTATATTAAGGAAAATGTAGGAAGACAGTATTAGGAGCAGTTACGTGTTTTCCTATAGTCAAGAAGGGCAAAGGATCAATATTTTTGACTATTCAATACTTAGGATATAATTTTTTAATGTATTTCCTAATGTCATTCCTCTTAGGAAAGAATTCCTTCTCTTGTAGTTTATTATACTTTGTATAGACTTCTGTCACTTATTTTATTTAAAATGTCCATTCTCGTGCATCCCTCATGGGATTTTAATTTCTTAAGGTCAGCAACTGTGCTGTTTTCAGATGTATTTTCCCCTTCCTGATATAGGATTGGTCACACAGTAGGGTGTTATTTATTGCTGTTTAATAAATACATGAGTAATTTGCCTACCAGTATATCCACACATAGGACAAAGAATGAATACACATATGCATAGATGTAGTTTTAATATTTCCCCTGATTGAAAAGGTAATACACCTGGTTTAAAAATATTTGAGAAGTTATAAAGTTATAAATAAAATAGAAACATGAAATACTGTTTAGAAATAAGCACTATTATAATTTCATCTATTTCTGGTCTTCTTTCCATGCCTATGGCTATTTCTTTTTTAAATCCATATATTTAATATGCAACTTGTGGAAATTTTTTTCACTGAATCTTATAAATAGTTCTTTATATTGCTAACCTTTGAAAATATGTTTTTAATGACTCCTCTGTTTTGACTCTTCTAAATGTATCATGGTTTATTCAGCCATCCTTCTATTACTTGAGATTTTAGGATTTTCAGATTTCTGTTCCAATAACATGAAGAATGTAAATCAGATGAATATCTTTATAAATAAGCTTTTGTGCAAAGTTAGTTATTTTTATAGACTAAATTTCTAGTAGTAAAATATGATATTGCTGGATCTAAGAGAATACACACAATAAGGCTTCTTGATACATACTGCAAAATTGGTTTTCAGAAAGGATGTACTACTAACAGCTTCATCTGCGGTGCATGAATTTATGCAGCTCTCCATATCCTAATCATCTTTGAGTGTTAATCAAATTTTAATCAAATTACACCCATACACGCATATATTTGTTTGACAAAAGTAATTCCAGCTTGTATTTTCTTTGTTTTTCTAAAGGTTGAAATTAGTTATTTGTGTTTATTTTCTTAAAAATACCTAGTAATACTGGGTTTTTACCCTAAAGATACAAATGTAGTGATCCGAAGGGGCACATGCACCTGAGTGTTCATAGCAGCAATGTCCACAATAGCTAAACTATGAAAAGAGCCCAGATGTCCATCAACAGATGAATGGATAAAGAAGATGTGGTATATATATACAATGGAATACTATTTTTTTATTTTTCAAAAGAAAAATCTTGCCATTTGCAACAACGCGGATGAAACTAGAGGGTATTATGCTAAGCAAAATAAGTCAATCTGACAATTATCATACATTCTCTCTGATATGAGGAATTTGAGAGGTTGGGGGGGAGTCCTGGGTAATAGGGAGGGAAAACATGAAAAAAGATGGGACTGGGGAGGGAGACAAAGCATAAGAGACTCAATCTCAGGAAGCAAACTGAGGGTTGCTGGGGGTTGGGAGAGAGGGATAGGATATCTGGGTTATGGACATCGGGGAGGGCATGTGCTATGATGAGTGCTGTGAATTGTGTAAGACTGGTGATTCACAGACCTGTATCCCTGGGGCAAATAATACATTATATGTTGGTAAAAAAATAAATAAAATAGATTCAGGCTAAAAAAAGAAATACCTAGTAATATCTTCTCTCATTTTTACTGTTGGGTGTTAACCTGTTCCTTATTAGTTTGAAAGAGAAAGACATTAACCCTTTGTCATATATGTTACAAAATGGTATTTTTATTTTTATTTGTTACCTTAGTTTTGTTTTGGATAATTGTTGAAGTATAAAAGTACTGTAATTTTATTTAATCAACTTCATTCAATGACAAATATTTATTGAATACTCTGTCATCCCAGGTACTTTTCTAGAGCTGAGGCTACAGGGAAACAGGACTAAGTACCTGCCCTCATAGAACTGAAGACATACATTTAAAAATTAAATTAGTAAATATATGATGTAATTTCAGGTAATGCTATGAAGAAAAGAAAGCCAGGGCAAGGAAATAGTGACAGGGGTAGGAGGGGACAGTGAGAAGATAGTAGGACTATTTCAGAAAGAAGTCCGAGAAGGAAGGCCTGTCTGAGATATTTGAGCAAGACCCTAAAAAAGTAAAGGAAGAAATAATGTAAATATCTATAGGAAGTGTGTCATCGGCATCGGGAAGGAGATTCTGAGATATAAACAAGCTTAAATGTTTGAGTGACAGTAAGTGTAGTGTGGATCCTTGGAATGAGCTGAGAGGATAGTAGTAGGTGGTGATGTCAGAGTAGTTGCGACGTTCCAGGTCATTTAGAACCTTGTATATTGTTCACAAGGAACTTGTATGTTACTCTTAAGTAGTATGGGAAGCCATTAGAGGATCTTTAGTGAGGGAGCATGTTCTGGCTTATATTTTGAATGATCACTGTTTTGTGGATATAAACTGTAGTGAGGAAGCATGGACTTAACGAAAGCCAGTTAGATATCTATTGCAATAGTCCAATTGAAAGTTATGGTGATTAGGACTAGTGGTAATGGTGGAGGAGATGAGAAGGCTTGGAGTTTGAATGTTTTTGGAAGATGGAGCTAATAGAACTATGGCTTAATTGGATGTAGTTCATAAGGGAAAGAGAAATCATGAACAACTCTGAAGATTTTGGGCCTGAACAATAATGGACGTGCAATGTCATTTCCTAAGATGAGGAGCCATATGGAAGGACTTCCGGCAACAAAGGGTATACGTTCCTGAACCAAGAGTTTGTTTTGAAGTGTTCACATTTGAGATACTTAGTAGATCCTCAGATGGGCATTAGAGCAGATATTTGGATTCTGGATCTCAGAGAGGTAGGAGTTATTAACTTACAGATTATATTTAGAACCATCCAACCAAATGAAATTACTGTGGAATGAATATAGCTAGAGAAGGGAAGAGAGCCAAGGACTGAACTCTGGGCACTTTAATTTTTAGAGATAATGAAGAGGGCAAGGCACTATTAAGGGAGAATAAGAAATAGCCATTAAAATAGAAAGAAGAATTCAAGTAAGGTAATGGCAGAGAATGGAACATTGAATTTGGCAAACCTAGTGGTCACTGACTGACATGATAAGAGAGGTTTTAATACACTGATGTGAACTCAAGGTTGCCTGGAGTAGTTTAAAAGAGAATGGATGATGAGGAAGTGGAGAAAAACATATAAACTCTTTTGAAGAGTGTTACTTTAATAGAGAGAAATAATGATACCTGGAAGAGGAGTTTTTGGTAGCTATCACAGCATATTATATAATGATAAACATGAACCAGGAGTAAAAATTGATGGTGCAGGGGAAAACAAAACAAAACAAAAAAAGGTTAGACCCTAAGCTATCTAGATGGAGTAGAATCTCCTGCAAAGGGATGCTTAGAAGCACTTAGGGCTTAGGAGACCATTTGCGTAGGTGGAGGCAGAATCTACAGGTACAGATACCAATAGGTTGATAGAGTTGATGGTCCTTAGATCTTTCAGGCTTTTATGTTCTTTTCTAAATGTTTAGAATGGCTTCCCAAGAGCAGGGAAAAAATCACCTATGTATTCTGGATGGCATGCTTAATTAAAAACACAATACAGTTTGTTTCAAAAGGAAAGAAATGCTGAAGGTCAAGCCACAATCCTCGGCCTTAAGAGCCCAGTGCAGATTTGTAAAATATAATTGCGGAAAAGTCCAAGAGGCTCACTAATATCTCCCAACTTAAGAAGACAAGGATTAGACATGCACTCACAGGTATTCAGACATACTCTGTGGTGCTATAATTAAAACAATGTGGTGCTGACTGAGAAATAGTCAAATCAGTAGAATGAAACAGAATGGACACAGAAGATTTAAATGTGTATAGGAATGTGGTATATGATAAAATTGACAGTGAAAGTTGGTGGGGAGGATTCTCTACATAAAAAATGATAAAGAACAGTTTGCTGACTACTTAGACTGATAGAAATTTTAATCTTTGGTATATCTTCCATGTTGCTAATTTGTTTTTGTTGAGGCCCGTCTGCCAACCATACCTGTGTTCTTTCTTATATCGTAGTACCACCTGCTGGTTCTAATGAAGCTGTCTTTGTACCTGTTTGTGAGTATCTGTGTGCTTCTGCAGATGTTCCCTCCATTGTTACGACTGGCCGAATTGTTCAGATAGCTGCCTGGACTCTCTTCTCAGCAGTCTTGCGTGTGTCTCACATTGACAAAGACTGGGGGAAAGGGTGCTCTAGGCAACAAATGGCCCTGAGATGTGTGCTTAGCTAATCCGCTCAAAGCTGACTTTGTAAATATCTTTTAGTATTTTTTATTTACAAGACAAAGAAGATGATGATAGTCTACCTTAGAGCATTGTTGAAAGCAGTAACTAATATAAATGTTTAATGGTATTAAGCACTGCTGTTTCTACTACTCAGTGATGCCATTGCTGACTTCACTATTTGCTGAGTTGCACTAATACATCTAACACTGATAGTGATGATGTTCTAAGTTGAGTGGTGGCCACTTGTGTCTGAGAGCTCCTGTGGCTCAGCAAAATGCCCAGCTATTGAGGGTCCAGTTTTTGTCTCTAACTTATTACTGACATTCTTATTTTTTATTTTTATCTTCTCTGCCTTTGTTCATTCCAATGACAAGAATATAATTTAATGTGTTCACTCTAAAAATTCTATGAATTGTGTTGAATTTAGCAATAGATATTCATTGTTTGATTCATCATTTATTTTACTGAGTAACCAATTTTTTTTTTTTTTTAAGAATTTGGCACTGGTACATGTCAAATATTTCATTCTTGCTTTCATCAAACATGACTGCAGCTTTCCCCACGGTGGTCATAACTAACTTATTAATTGGAAAATACAGTGGTTCTGTTGAACTTTCCACAGCATGTGACACTTTGTGGATAAGCAAGAGCATGGGTGTGGTTGGCAGACAGGCCTCAATGTAAGGGCTGCTTATTCTGTTGACCAGCTGTGTCTAATTGAATGGAATGATCTTTTTTTTTCACATGTAAAATCAGTTTAATACTATTTTGGATTGCTATAAAGAATAACCAAGACAAGATATACAAATTGCGGAGCACAAATTTTGGTATATACTAGGCACTTGGTAGTATCTTTCCTTTTCATCAGAATAGTATTAGTGCAATTAACAAGTCCGGAAATGACAGATGCTGGCGAGGATGCGGAGAAAGGGGAACCCTCCTACACTGTTGGTGGGAATGCAAGCTGGTGCAACCACTCTGGAAAACAGCATGGAGGTTCCTCAAAATGTTGAAAATAGAACTACCCTATGACCCAGCAATTGCACTGCTGGGTATTTACCCTAAAGATACAAACGTAGTGATCCGAAGGGGCACGTGCACCCGAATGTTTATAGCAGCAATGTCTACAATAGCCAAACTATGGAAAGAACCTAGATGTCCATCAACAGACGAATGGATAAAGAAGATGTGGTATATATATACAATGGAATACTATGCAGCCATCAAAAGAAATGAAATCTTGCCATTTGCGACAACATGGATGGAACTAGAGGGTATCATGCTTAGCGAAATAAGTCAATCGGAGAAAGACAACTATCATATGATCTCCCTGATATGAGGGAGAGGAGATGCAACATGGGGGGTTAATGTGGTAGGAGAAGAGTAAATGAAACAAGTTGGGATTGGGAGGGAGACAAACCATAAGTGACTCTTAATCTCACAAAACAAACTGAGGGTTGCTGGGCAGAGGGGGGTTGGGGGGGGTTATGGACATTGGGTAGGGTATGTGCTATGGTGAGTGCTGTGAAGTTTGTAAATGTGGAGATTCACAGACCTGTACCCCTGGGGGAAAAATATATATATATATATGTTTATAAAAAATAAAATTAAAAAAAAAAAAAAAAAGAATAGTATTAGTGCATGCACCGATTACTCTGTCCTTATTTACTCTTATATTACTCTTATTATCATGACCACTCTTTTCCAGTGTCTTCACTGAAGTCTCTTTCTTACATTTACAGTCCTTACATTTTACTGTACCCTCACATTCTTACCCTGAGCTCTCTTCTCACTCATGTCCTGCTGCTTTGGGGTTCTTGTTTGCTCCTGCAGCTTTAAGTTCTCTTATATATCAAGAACACCCACATCTTTTTCTATATGCTCTTGGGCACCAGAGTATTTAATATGTCTAATAGTCTTTTCTACTTTGGATACTTAGCAAACAAACTGGAAAAACATATACAAAGTAAAATAAACTTATCGTTTTGTTTTAAGACATGTAGTTCCTAGCTAATAGTCACTTGGTCCCACCCTCTATGTGTGCTCCTGGTCTCTGCTGGTAGTTCCCAAGTTTTATTGATATTGTCTTTAAATTCTTTTGGGAATTTAGCTTCTTACCTGCATCCATCAATTCTTTCAGACTAAGCTCCTCTTTCTCGACTCTCCAGTTTACCCTTAACACTGTCACCAGTCTGTCTTTCCACTTGTAAATATGATCCTATCTTACTTCTTAATATCCTTAGCATGATCCGAAAGAAATGAAAATAATATATTCACACAAAGACATGTAGGAAAATTCATAGCAGCTTTATTCACAAGAACCACCAATTGAGAAGCAAACCAAATAACCATCAATAAAAGAATGGATAAACAATTGTGGTATATCCATACAATGGATTAAAATGGAATACAAAGGAATGAGCTGTGGATACACCTGGATCAATCTCAAAATCATACCGAGTGAAAGAAGCTAGAAACAAAAGGATATATATTGTATCTATATATTGTATCATTACTATATGTGTAACATTTGAGAAAATGCAAACTAATGCGTAATGATATAAAGTAGATTAGTAGTTGCCTGAAGCCAGGAATGAAGGGAGGGTTGGGCTGTAAAGAGGCTCAAGGTATGATTTGGGTATAATCAAAATGATTTGTACTTTGATTGTGGTGGTGGTTTCACTGGAATAGACATTTGTTAAAACAATGAATTGTGTACTTTAAATAGATACAGTTTATTGTGTGTTAATTGTGCCTCAGTAGAGTTACTTTTAAAAATGTGTACAGCGAAGGGCTCTTCATTGCCTTCAGGATGCAGGCCACATTTCTGAACAGTCTCATCCCAAATTTTTCTAGCCTTTTTTTCCTTCCGTTTCTTAATGCATGCTTTAAGAATGCATTAAGTTATTAATGCATTACTGCAGCTACTCCATACTGTTGACCATCCCTTATATGTCAAGCCCCTTATTTTGTTGCTTAAGTGAATAACTAAAGAACAATGACAATTAGCATTATTGTTGGAGAAGCTTACATGACTGGTTAAGCTTGGCAGTATTTGGTGAGCACTGTGGTATAGTTCTCCAGGCTAGAGACTTGGTTTTGATGATGTACCAAGAAGTTATCGTTCTCTCTAGTATACATTAATACAAATCAAAGCTGTTTAAGACTGTGTAAACTGGAACATCAGTTCATTCATTTATAATGGAAGCATTTGTGTTAAAAGGATGAGAACGCTTGTTTTGATGGATTAGCATAATGTTTCTGGGTTTGAAAGTAATAAGGCAACCTAAATTAGAATCTAAACGTTGCTCAGTGGTCATAGAATTGTATCATAGGAAGGTGGTCTGAATGTGACCAGATTTTTGGAGCCCAGATTCTGTGTTAGTTATTTTCTCTAACACATTCATATTTATTTCCATTATAGCACCAGGTGATTTATTTGGCTGTCTTCATGCAGCCTCAGTTTATCTTTGATTCTAGTAATCATCTTCTTTGATTCTTAGTTGACACTTCCACTGCTGTTATTTTGCTATTATTGTTAATTTTTAAACTTTTTTCTCCCAGGAGATATAGGTCATGGATCAGGGCCTGAGCTTACTAGCTTTATATTTTTTATGGAGTAGATTGACTCTGTTATATCTTTACCTTTTAAAGGTCTATTTTGCCTTTCTTTGAAGTTAGTAGTATGTTCTAAATGATTAAGGATTCAACTAAAGTCTTACTTAGCCTTAGTTTATTCAGGACTCACTATGTTGGAAAAGTTTGTTGCAACTGGACTGTAGAGTTGAGTGTTAAGGGTTATATATTAGTCATGGTTCTCTAGAGAAAGAGGGAACTGAGGATATATAAAGATGTAGAGAAAGAAATTTATTATGAGAGATTATCATCTGATTATGGAGGCTAAGAAGACCTATGATCTGCCATTTGCAAGCTGGGGACCCAGAATGCTGGTGACATGGTTTTAGTCCAAACCCAAAGGCCTAAGAACCAGGGCAGCCAATGGTATAAATTTCAGTGCAAGTTCTAAGGCCCAAGAACCAGAAGTGCCAATGTCTGAGAGCAGAAGAAAGTGGATATCCTAGCTCAAGCAGAGAGTAGATTCATTCTTCCTCTACCTTTTAGTTCTATTCAGGCCTTCTATGGATTGGATGATACCCACCTCAATGGTTAGGGTTATCTTCTTTACTTAGTTTACCAGTTCAAGTTATAAAAAATCTCTTCAAGTGATAATGAGCAAGAAGTTAATGCCCAGAAATGAAAGGGTTTTTTCTGTCAAGTTAGGCCTTTGTCCCATAGTAGTAATAGTAGTGGTGGTGGTGGTGGCAGTATTCAGTAGTAGTAGTAACAGAAGTAGTTATATAAGTAGTAGTAATAATGACGAAGATTATGATAATGACAGAAGAAAATACTGGGTGCTTACTAGGTGCTGGACACTGTTATCTGGATTATTTTACTCAGTCTTCATAGTAACCCTAGAAAATAGGAACTGTTATTATCCTCACTGTGAATAAGGAAACTGAAACAGGAAAATTATCTAACTTGTTCAAAGTCACAGAGCTAGTAGGTGTTAGGGCTGGTTTTTTAGTGGGTAGTAGTAGTCCGGTTGTTGAACAAGTCATTCGTTAGATCTATGTTTAGATTATGATCTCCCAGATGGAGAATTTGACTATCCTAATGTCAGCCCTGCCTTGCACTGTTGTTGTTAATCTCCTTCAGATCAAGAGTAGGCAGATATGAATAGTGGGTTCATAACATTTGACCTCATCTGTTTATTCTAAGTTATTTTGTACATTTGGCAGCAGCAAAACCACACTGAGTCTTTAGCTTTATCTCTGTTTCCTGCAAGGGAAGAGCCTTTATACAACTGGATACAGTTGTGTGTGTGTGTGTGTGTGTGTGTGTGTGTGTGTAATGGAATATTATATATATGATGGAATATTATTCAGTCATTAAAAAAGAATGAAATTTTGCCATTTACAACATAAATGGACTTAGAGGATATAATTCTGAGTAAAATAAGCCAGTCAGAGAAAGACAAATACCACATGATTTCACTCATATGGAGAATTTAATAAACAACATAAATGAACAAAAGAGAGAGAGAAAAAAAAGACAAATCCCAAACAGACTCTTAACTATAGGGAACAAACAGACTGTTACTAAAGGAGAGGTGGGTGAGGGGAGAGATGGGTGAAATAGGTGAATGTAGAAGGTTAAAAGTACACTTGCCTAGATGAGTATGGATCTGATGGATAGAAGTGTCAAATCACTGTACTGTACACCTGAAACTAATATTACACTGTATGTTAACTATACTGGAATTAAAATCTTTAAAAATTAATAAAAGATTCTTACATTAAAAAAAGGTAATGATTTGGATTTAGGCCTCGTTTGGAAGAATAGTCCAAATTCAGTTTGACATATAATTCTAGAGGTGATTACTTAGGTATTACCAAATAGAAAATAAAAGAGATGGAAATAGTAGATAATTCCAGAGGAAAAATGTAGACTATGAAGAATTAAATAATAATTATTTAGGGTGGTGAGCATTAAATGAGAATCATAGAATGATAGTACATTTTTAATGGATAATAAATGCCAATTTTATTTTAACCATGTCTTGACTTAACATTAACTTGAAGTTAAAAGAGAAAACTTGACAGTGGCTCTCATCTTTTTTTTCTTGATGTACAGAGAAATCCATACAAACACACACACATACAATATTCAGTACTTGACATTTTCTTATGGCAGAACTTATAAACAACTATATGGTTAGGAATATAACTGATCTTTATCTTTTGAGACACTGTTCACTACTCTGATCTGTGTATTTATTCAGGAACACTATGCCTTGACCTTTTCTAATGAATACAATGACTTTTATGAAAAGAAACTGACTAGGAAGTGAAGAGAAAGGTTATAAGCAAATGCTCTCACAGATTTGCTAAACTAGGGAAGTAAAGGAAATAGCTTTTTTCCTGTCATCCTTATCTAATAGAATCATTTTATTTTTGGGATGTTGGGGCAGATATTTCTTTATCATTTTGGAGGGGAAACTTTAAATTGGCTTTATCTCCAAAGACATGAGAGATTCCTGTTGTGCATTTAGTTGTTTACTTATTATGACATCCTATTAGGACACACTCCGTTATTTCAGTATGTCTTGAAGTATTACATACGTTTTTATGTGAGACACTATTGCTTTTCTTTGTAGATTTGCAAGTATGGAAAGGGTATTAATAATGAAGTCATCTCTCTCAAGTAGTTTCTTCTATACTGTATATACTGGGATAGATTTTCTTTTATGCCTATTCAGAGAATTTCTGTTCAGTTTGTTATTAGTAATTACCCCCTAGTCACTTTCTTCCTGTTTTCTAGATAACAGTTCCCTAGTGTATACCTGTATTGTATATTATTCTTCCCTAAGTATACTATCTTATACTTCCTTACATTAAATCTCATCTTAGACCTGTCCATCTAAATCTCCAAGTTCTCTGTATCCATATATGTACTTGATTGATCTCTTCTTTATTTTTTTAACTGTCCTAGCTTTATATCATTGCAAACTTGATCATATTTGAATTTACATCTCCATCATTAATGAGCATGCTGTGTAGACTAGTTCTCTTTCCTATGAGACTCTGCTGGATGTAGTGCTGGGTGTTCTCAGTTGTAACTCTGTTGATGATAATTCATTGTTTCCTTCTCATCATGGAATTTTTTTATCCATTGTCCTATACTGTTATTCAGGTAATCCCTCTTCCATCTCTGCTTCCTGGATGCTCCTATTAATCACCTTTTGTGAGATACAAATAAAAAATCATTGTGTCTCCTTTTGTACTTATCCCACTGCTTATTTTTCTTTTAAAGTTACTCAGTCTGAGAAAATATTGTCCTTAAATAGAAATTTCTCAAAAATTTCAACTGAACATCATTGAATCTTTAAAAATATGTTAAGTGAGAAAACATTTGAAAGTACCATCTAAGTCTGCCCAGTCTACAGAAAGTAGTCTCTAGTTATTTGGATTTTAAGTAAAAAGAATGATTATTTTTCCCACAGCTGAGAGTATGACTTAAATCTATGTATGTAGTTTTTCTGAATGTGGATTGCATTTTCATAAATTATTCTGCTTCAAGATGGTTTTCTAGATGATACACAGTTCTTTAATAATTTTCAGAGCAAGATGCATAGCCACACTTTATTTATTTTTAAAGCTATATTTTTTCTTTTATTTTCAGGAAAAAGAAGAAGTAGAGGGGATATCAGTAGGTGCTATACTTTCTGACTATCAGCGTGTTCGAGTAGAAAATGTGTAAGAGAACATTTATTTTTTCTATATTTTATTTTATTTTTAAAAACTTGTCCTATATTTTAAAATTACATGTATTTTAAGAATGGGAATAAATTAAAAATATAATTGTATCCAAATAATAAGTAAAATGTATATTCTACATGCTTCATGGACATAGTAACTACCTATGTTATCTAAATAACAAAAGTTGCACTTTTACTTTTTTTCTATCCTAATATCACACATGGAGAAAACTCCAACTTCCTCACCATAAGGAAAAATAAATTACTTATAATAAAAAATCAAGGCGAAGATTTTTTAAAGTCAAAAGTATTGTTTCAGTTTCCTTATTTGAATCAGTATGCCTTTTTAATCCCTTTTAACTCATCAATCATTGTTAATAAAAATCAGCTAGTAAAATGAATGCAGTGATACCTTTTTTAAAAATGTATTTATTTATTTTAGAGAAAGAGAAAAGGGGAGGGGGTAGGGAGAGAGAAAGCCAAGAGGGCTCCTCACTGAGCATGGAGCCTGATGCAGGGCTCAATCTGAGGGCTCTGAGATCAGACCTGAGCTGAAACCAAGAGTCAGGTGCTTAACCTATTACATCATCCAGACACACCAGGAATGCAGTGGTATTTTAAAGAGGAAAATTAAAAAAGCTTATTAAGGAATCTTTCCTTCTTTGGTCTTTAGAATTCAACTCTTGGCCAAAAATATTCATGTGATTAAAATACTTATATAACAAAGCATTCAGCTTTCAAGGACTTTTTAGATTATTGCTCTCTTCATCTTTCTCACCCTTCAAAGGATGTAGCAATGGTAAAACATTGTATCTCCAGATACCAAAATAATCAATTCTACTCATCTATTCAAAAACCATAAAGTATAATGATAATATTGGTTATTTAATGTTGGCTTGTAAAACATCATCTGAATTTATTTTTCATTTTTAGTTTATTTGGGTAAATAAAATACTGAATAGAAACTGTATATATGATTATATTAGCAAAAAGGAAAATAGGGACTCCAGTATTAATCTTCAGTACAGCTTGACCTAGAAATAAGTAATTTTGCCATTCAAAATGATAAATGGAATTCAGATAAAGTTTGTATTTGTGTAATAGTTTTATATTCTTGACAAAGACACATTCATATTGACTATCACATAAAAAACTTATGTATTAAAAAAATATATATTAATTGGCTTGAAAACTTTTTTTTAAATTGCATTTATTTTATCTCTTAATTTTGCAGTGAATTTAAGGCAGTCAAAAATCCAGAATTTTTAGGGGCATCTGGCTGTCTGAATCGGAGGAGCATATTTCTCTTGATCTCTCAGGGTTATGAGTTTGTGACACTTGTTGGGTGTAGAGATTACTAAAAAATAAATAAATAAAAGTAAAACTTTTTTAAAAATCCAATTTTTAAAAAATAAAAGAAAGAAATATAGGACAATGTATAATTAAATGAAGAAGAATATGATGCTCTCAAATTTGGGGGGTATCAGTATCTCTGGAAAAGGGAAAGTGGAGGTGGAAGTTGGGGGAGGTCATATGTGTAGTTTGAAAAAGATTTCCTTACATTCTGCTCGCCTACATTTGAGAACGACTGATCTACAGATGGAGATGGATTGCATATCCCTTAAACCATATGTTAGAAATACTATTTTCATCAAGTTTTAGGTCGTATTCTCTGAGAATTATTTAGTTTACAAATCTGTGTTTTTTAATAAGTTCAAGCCCACATGGTTTAATGGGTAGCCAAACTATAGATGGGGCTGACATTTATTTATGGAAGTTAAAAGCCAAATGAAAATGTGCTCCTGATTAGGAAGCTGCCTTATATCTATACGGGAGCAGGGTCCAGAACATACCCATAGACAGAGGCAGGATTTTTCTTAAGACAGTCTCAGGTGCACTTTAACACATGGTTAAAGTACTCAGATTTTATAGAATAAACCATATCTCCACTAATTTTATCCTTGAAATTTTTAAAAAATTGTTACTGGGAGTCCCTTGGTTTATAGTCTCAGTTTTGAATTAGCCTGTCTTCAGTTTGTAGTTTGTATTGCATCAGTGTATTTTCAAGATATAAAATATTTAATAAATATCACAAGCTCAAATGCAATAGTGACTTACAGAGGAAGTGTATTTGAGCCATGATACTTTGAACTGTTAAAGAATTTAAATAAGCAAAAAAGCTTGACTTAAGTCTGGAAATAGTCAAAAGATTATGGCTATCAAAGCAAAAACCAAGAATTTTACAATAAAGATAGTAAGAGAATAAGGTTTTTTCAGTTTAAAAAATCTTAGCTAAAAGAGGTAGAGAGATTGTTTTGATTGGTAGATGTTAAGTGCTGGTGGGAGGACAGCTAAAATTATAATGCCTTTGTTACATGGGGACTTTCAGTTTTATTATTTTTGTATTTATTAACTGCCTCAACATTGATTTAGATACTCTGGGACATTTTACAAAGGGTAAGCATGTAAAGCAGTCTGTAGTAGGAAGGTTTTGGTGTCTTTGAAAGTCAGGGTATATATACCTGGAAAAAGAAAAGTAATATTTTTTTTAAAGATTTTATTTATTTATTTGACAGACAGAGATCACAAGTAGGCAGGGAGGCAGGCAGGGGCGGGGGCGGGGGAAGCAGGCTCCCCGCTGAGCAGAGAGCCCATGCGGATGCAGGGCTGGATCCCAGGATCCTGACCGGAGCCAAATGCAGAAGCTTTAACCCACTGAGCCACCCAGGTGCCCCGAGGAGTAATATTTTTAAGGCCATGGTATGAGTAAATGACCAAATATGTGGTGTGTTTATTACGTATTGGGGTTTGCTGAGAGAAAGATTATTGTGGGCTTGAATAGTCAGCAGGGCAAACTTATAGATGCTGAGTTTTAGAGCTATGTTTTTTATTTGAAATCTGATCTCAGCCACTTACTCTGACCTGGGCAAGTCACTTGGCTTTAACTGCCATTTATTGAAAATCTATTTTATCCAGGCATTGTGCTGTTTTCTTTATCTTTACTTCTTTTAATCAGTTATAGTCCTCCTTGAGAAAGTGACGTTTAAGCTAAGGCATAAAACAAGTGAAGAAGGTAGGAAACATGGCTAGTATATTAGACAAGAGTAGGGAGGCCAGTGGTGGTGGGTTGGAGTAAAGGGAAAGCAGTAGGAGATGAGCTATGCGCTAACCAGAGTGAGATCCATGTAGGTCTCTTGCAAGGACTTTTATAAGGAGTGATGGGGAGGGTTTGAGATGAGGAATCCCGTGATTCATTTTATGTCTTAAAAGGATTATACTGGCTGCTCCATTGAAAACTGATTTTGAACAAGCAAAGATAGAAGCAGGGAAAGAAGTTAGAGGGATACTGACATCAAAGATAATGGTGGCTCAGACCTGGGTGTTAGCAGTGGTATTGGTGAGGAATGATCATGTTGTGTGTTATGGTAGATTGGGTGAGAAATGTGAAAGAAAAAAAAAAAGAGAAGTAAAGGATGGCTTCACTTTCTAATTTCTTAATCTTCTCAAGAACTTTGAAAGGAGATATTTTTGTTCCTATTTATGAACTAGGAAACTAAAGACATAGAGTTTAGTTAACCTGTCAAAGTCATGTAGCTAGTGAGTGCCAGAGGAGATTTCAAATGCAGATTTGTCTTGACTCCAAAACCATATATATTCTATTGCACCATAATGTAAAATATGTAATACAATGCTCAATATATTGTACTTTTTGTCCTTATTATTATTTTTCATTCAAAGTCAAATTCTTTTTAAAAAATGTCAAAGTTAGTAGAGAAGGGGTGCCTGGGTGGCTCAGTGGGTTAAAGCCTCTGCCTTCGGCTGAGGTCATGATCCCGGAGTCCTGGGATCAAGCCCCGCATAGGGCTCTCTGCTCAGCAGGGAGCCAGCTTCCCTTCCTCTCTCTCTGCCTGCCTCTGCCATTTGTGATCTCTGTCTGTCAAATAAATAAATACAATCTTAAAAAAAAAAAAAGTGGAGAAGAATAGTTCATGTAACCATAGGTATTGTAAATTTAATCAACATATGATTGTTTTATTAGGTTAAGTTGATTTGCCTGTTTTACATATGCTTCACAATTTTGATACCTAAGGAAGTTCTAAGAACAAGAATAATCATCCATCGGCATTTGGAAGCTTTTTAGCATAGATTTCTAAACTTAGAGTCTTACTAAAATTAATATTTCTAATCTGCCTGGAGATTTCATTTTATCTGTTTATGCATAGCCTATGGAAATTAAATATATTTATGTTGTATATATAAACTTCATTATGCAAAACATGTTTTTTAAAGCATTTTAAAATGCTAAAATCCTTGAGAGAAGCATTATGTTTAAAATCAAAGTAATTGCTCTGGATCCAAGTATAGAACATCAAGATATCATCTGATTTTTTTCTTTTTATTTTATAGGTGTAAAAGGCTTAATCTCCAGCCTTTAGCTTACCTTTGGCAGAGAAACCAGGAAGATTTGCTCCGAGAGATGATATCGTCTAATATTCAAGCAATCATCATTAAAGTAGCAGCTTTGGGTATGTAGCCAGACTTTAAAGGGAGTTATCTGTTACCACACAGATAATCTGTGTTCACTAATAAACAGTTACAACAGAAAAGGGAGAGTAATTTAGAATGTAAAAATGTGGAGTCACAACTGAACAAATTGACTAGGGGGAAGTTTAAAATGGGCTTTTGACCATTTACCAAAGTGATTACAAGTGAGCCTCATCATTTTCTTTTTTAAATGTATAACTGCCTCTAAAATTGTTATTGTATTTTGGTCCTTCGATTAAAGTTCTTTTTATAGGATTCAGAACACAGGTTCATAGGAAATGGGATAAGAAGGTTGGTTTCTTTCTTTTTTCTTTTTTTTTGAAATTTTTTAAAATCTGTATTTGGCACAACATATCATATTTTTCATATTTTCTTAAACATTTTGAATATGCTAAAATAGAGTGATTGGCTTTGTGGTGTCAGAAATAAGCGGAGTAGTGGGTTTTTGTAGGGGATGGTAAAAAAATTATATTTGCGAGAATGTCATTTGATCAGTTAGCATGGATACAACAGGCAGGTGGTAATGTGATTCAAATATGGATATTATATACGAACACACTTAATTTGTTGTTTTGAATTTTTATAATTATGTTCACTTTCAAGAAACCGTAGGGTTTGAGCTCAATACATTTATTTCACGAACCTATTACAGTAAATGCCCTGGAGCCTCAGGTTTCTCAAAGCCTAAATCATGTACCTCATTTGCAAGTTTACATTGCTGATCTCTGAAATAGCAAGGTCTCAAGCTGTGGAAGATTTTAAAGACAAATTCACATTTTAAACAACATTAAAAGAAAGATCCCATAATATTTCTCCTTGGTGAACATGAAGCTACTCTGTCCTTGTTGAAGGTGAAATGTTGTCTGTAGTGGAAAGTGTTATATAGAGAACCTGAAGTGAATCTCCTCAGCTGTTAACAAGAGAAAGATCGAGGTGGGGTATTCTCATTTTTGAGAAAAGGTTGCTCAGCAACCCCTATGATTGAAGTTCTCACTATAGATATATTTGTCCTCTGAGTTTCTGTATAAATCTATACAGAGTATGTTT